>NW_026251691.1:180000-780000 GCF_025201355.1 Halteromyces radiatus | reverse complement strand
AGGTGGTAATTGTCAATTACTCGATTATTGAATACTTCTGCAGTTTGGGTTATATATATATAGTCTTTTTTTTTTTTTTTTTTGTTTGAATAAACGTTTTATTATGTTTTATTGTCATCTCTGTGGTACTTCTATTCCTATCATGCTATATACGTTTTATTTTACATGGTCTTCAAATCATCATATACTGGAGAAGATTTAGTACTTTTTTTTTTTTTTTGGTGTTGAACCTCACCGTCGTAGCTACTACAGCAAACTCTTTTGTACAGATATACTAACAACAAATAAAAAAAAATTATACTATGAAGGCAAATTTGGATAAAACTGTTTCTTTTTATTTGATGTTACAAAATCCTAACTAAGTCTATCATATAACTATACTAAAACCATGATCTCAATTCCATTGATTGTCTACCTTTATCTGTCATCAATCGATAACATCACGTAGTTTCCTACAAATATAAAACGCATTTACTAAAAATTATCCCTATACCACAAGTTTTCATTTATAATTTTGAAACCCAGAATACATCTATAACAATCAAATACGTTCATTTTAGTTATTTTCATTTTCATTTCAAATATAGTAAAATTAACTTCCTTTTCATAAGAAAAGGAAGGGTGACAAAAAATTGTGGTTAACTCTATTGTGTCCTGCAGCCACGGAAATCTTTAGTAAAAGGCGAAAGATTTATACGTGATATGATCACAAGACAAGAGTACAAGGAAAAAAAGAAAAGAAAAAAGAGAAAGTAGCCTCTTTATATAGTTTTCAGAACTTGATGATTTAAGTCACAGCAAAAAAAATTTTTGACTCGGGTCTACTTTTTTTTTTTTTAACGAACGCATCAATCAGAAATGATGATGAACCCCCTTAATTGCTACGATTTGATTGGATGAAATGATGTATGCAAAATTTATTTGCCTTTCGAACTTTACATCATATACCATATGTTATCACATATCCATCACCATTACATATCATCCCATCCAGTATCACATTCAATCTAATAATCATGTTAGGAAAACTTGCTTAGTTGATGTTGTTCGACCGTAAAAAAAAAAAGGGGTGCTCGCGAGAATAAAATAGATATGGGTTTTAAAAATAATAAAATCAGCCAATAAAATCAATCTTATGCTTTTTGAACCAAAAAAAAAAAAAAAAAAAAAAAAAAACCTCTCTTTTCTCTCTTCCTGTTTCTCTTCACCTATTTTTTTTTTTTTTTTGTAGATCTCTATAGCCATGAGTTATGATTATACACTTTTCCTTTTCGAATAGTATTACCTCTCCTCTACATATATATATAGTGTTATCCTTTTCTCATCACCATACCGAAACATCAATATGAACATTGAATTTCAATAAACTACAGTATACCTTATTCCAGCTACACGTTATTCAATTGTGATCTGACAAAAAACTTTGAAAAACACTGTATATCTTTCACTTTTTTTTTTGTATACCTCTCTGTATTCTTTGAAATTTCCAAAAATAAAGTCGATCTTTTCTATATCTCATTAAATCAATGGCCTATATCTTCCCATCAAAGCAATAGTCCACACTTTTTCAAAAAAAAAAAAAAAAAGAAAAAAAGAGTCTATAGTCCACACAAATCTTCGATTTCGAAAAGCTCCAGTGCCAGAGTGTGTTTATTGCATAAAAAAATCAAAATATATAAAAATATCTAAACTAAATACTATATAATATGGAGGTATCCTCTACTTGATATGGTCGTTCCTTTGGTACCCAGAGATCAGCAAACCGAAGATCACCTTTCTTGTTCTTGTCCCGTTCCAGTCTTGTTCGCATTTCAATCACAAAGGGAGTGATATCCTCGATCGATAAAACACCATCTTCTTCTTCCTTAGACGTAACGCCATTTGCCAGAATTGCCGCTGCTGGTCCCTTCAATCCCAATTGAATAGCTCGTCGCTGTGCCTTGATGCGTTCAGGTTCTTCCACGTTTGGTGTATAATCCGGATCCCATTGTACAGTGACGCAACACTGAGAGCGAGCTTTCCTCCAATGATCCCTTGCATTTGGAGCGTTGGCAGACAAGTGATGACTGGATGAAACGGCCGAGTTGACCAAGCTATCAAAAAAAGAACGTCGTAATCGTATCGCCAGTGTCCTTTCTTGTCGATCATCTTTGGTATTCCATCCACTACGATACTGCATCCATAAGAAACTTGGTTTGATCCATGTCATACGTTCAAGCTTGTAACCAGGTGCACCTTTGAAACTTTGATGTTGAACAGCAAAATCCGCAATACTGCTTGAAAATGCTTGATATACAACCACGGCATCATCATTGTCTTGATGAGCTAGTATGACTTGAGACGGAAAGTCGACTTTGGTATATCGGTGGTGCAAACTTTCTTCTTCCAAGTAAGGTTCCAAAGTCAGAGTATGAGGGGTATTTTGTACAGGTGTTGGTAATGCCATTGAATTAAATAAAAAGAAGACAAGCTGAATAAAAAAACTATCATGGTGGTTTATAAAGCAGTGAGAAAAAAAAAAAAAAAAAAAAAAAAAAAAAAAGAGAGAGAAAGAAAGGAAAAAAAAATAACTGCGCCTCGCTCGTGTTTTCACCAAAAAAAGGAATTTAATTGTGTTGGTGGCGGATCATCAAAGTATACGAGTTAGCTAGGTAACATATTCTTTCTGCGGCAATCATCTATCTACAATCCTATCTACCCAAAAGGTAAAAAAAAAAAAAAAAAAAAAAAAAAAAAAAAAAAAAAAAAAAAAATAATCCTCTCTCTGTAACATAATAATGACTGACTGTATATATATAAATATTTTATTAAAAAAAAAAAAAAAAAAAAAAAAAAAAAGAGGAATAACTAAACGAAGATAACTAAAATAAAGAATTCACCAAAGGAGAATCATAGACACGTTCAGAAGGAGTCCAAATATCTTTGATGTTTGATTTGTGATCAGTTAATCTTGAACGCATTTCAACAACAAAAGGAGTGATATCTTCAATAGAGAGAATAGTATGAGGAGAAACAAATTGGTTGACCATGGAACCCCGTAGTAGCAATCGCATCACCTTGCGTGGCAATCTTTGATGAGGAGAAGAACCATCCAGAGGTAAAACAGGATACATATCATTTATCCAGCAGTAAGTCAGCAGTGACATGTTTCGGGCCTTGTAAGAAGCATCAGCGAATACCCAGTGGTAATCTGGATATCTACAATTATCGCAAAAATCATAATCATATAATTCTTCCCCATCGTCTTGTTTTGCCATCTTAAGCCATTCATCGTATATTTCTCGTCGTATTCGAATAGCCAGAGTTCGTTGTTGTCTTATAGATGCTTCGTTGATCTTGGAATTCCATTCCCAAGCATATTGCGCGCCTAAAAAGCTCGGATAGATCGATACTGGATGTCTGATTTCTGGTAGCCTCGTCCACCTTTTCCTTTCCTTCCTCAATCCTGCATAGCCGTCCGATCCAATCAATTCTTGATACTTTACCCCATATGCTGCTACTTCCTTCGAGACCGTTTGGTAGACTACTACTGAATCCTTATCATACTGCGATAACATTGTATTTTCTGAAGTGGGCCATTTCTTGTGTTGTTTCCAATAGGGTTCAATGGCAATAGTGTTGGGTATATGATTAACAGGGAGAGAGTCTGTTCTTGTCATGGTTGTCTATATATAAGATTGTGTAATAAAAAAAAAGGTAAGTTATAAGAGAGATGGAGAAACTGAAAAAAATAAAACTTTCTTTAAATACCATAAACTAAGGGGATAGGTTACTGCGGTAATTCCCATCGATCTTTTTGTGCTGTAGTCATAGCTAAGAAGCTAAGAAGAAAAAGGAAAAAAGAAAAAGATAAAAAAAAAAAAAAAAGAGAGAGAAATAGACGGATTCTGAAATACAAAGCACATATACTACTTCTTAACACTATCCTGCCATTTTCTAAAATAGTATTTCTTTCCTCTCTTCCATTTCCACTACGACACCCTCCCTGATGATCTATTTTATGAACAAATCCATCTGATTTCTTTTTTTTTTTTTTTTGATAGGTGTGCGGAAAGAAGAAACTAATCAACAACGAAGCAGCCAAAAAAGAAGCAAATGTTTTTTTTTTTTTTGTAGAAGAAAAAGGAATTAAAAAAAGTGTCTTTTATATTGTTTTTTTTTCCTCCAATGACATTGAAGCTATCAAATAATGTTGATTATTCTATTAAATCAAATCAATGATTATATGTCATAAAATAGAACATAGAACTCATGTCTCATAAAATACAATAAAAGGCTACTTGTAAGAAATCATCTATAGTTTTTATTAAGAGCATAATAATGATCATGGTTAAATTATTAAGAAGAGGGCAATTCACAGTTCACACCTTTCTATATTGGCATTTGAATCACTTGTTACGGATTTTTTTTTTTGTAACTAGGGTGATGATTGTATAAATGAAATTGATGGATGATACTTTTATTATAATAGTATCAATGATGATTGTTCGTAGTGAGCACCAGTTCTTTTATAAAAAAAGAACAAATATAATATAATTGAAAAATAAATGTAATTCAAAAAATGGAAATAGATTATAGTATGTGATCACTCTTGATGATGATCAAATATATAAAAAAAAAAAAAAGCTTATATATAAAGACTGGATGATGATAATTTAATCACGATGATTGATAAATATAATGATAAAACCTTGGATGGTGGTTCAAGAGAGAGTGGCCAATATAATAAGTCTTTTCATTTTTTTTTAAAAAAAAGATCTTTTATTGATAAAGAAAATATATATAAAAAAGTTCACTAAAGATTTATATAAAAAGAATAAAAAAAAAAAAAAGATGATATATGTATCTATAAAAAGAAAAAAACTTCAAACAAAAAGATATTCAAACATGTCAATGTTCAAACGAACATTATTCGTGACAAACAAAATTTCAAACAGACAGATACAATTGAAAAAAGAAAATAAAAGGGATCAGAAATGTTGATCCTCAGCTGGATGCCCGACTGAGTCAACACACCCATCGATTTTTAAAGGAAAACAAGAAATCTTTTTTTTTTTTTTTTTTTTTTTTTTTTACCTTTTAGGTTTCCTCAAAAAAAATACAACAATCATGCTTTCAAGGACAAAACACAGTTTACAAAGTCGACTTTACGGCATTACAACTAAACGACTTTTAACAACACAAGGATTCAGTACAATCGATGCTGCTGAAGTAAAAAAGTTTAGTGATATTTCTGAACAATGGTGGGATCCTAATGGTGAATTCGGTATGCTCCAACTATTGAATCCTCCACGCGTTGCTTATGTCCGAGATCGTCTCACTACAACAAAAACAGCAAAACCATTTGAAGGATTAAGAATGCTTGATATTGGATGTGGTGGTGGACTTTTATCAGAGGTAATTTTCTTTTTAAAAAAAAAAAAATTCAAGCTACTCACATACTATTGTTAGTCATTAGTACGATTAGGTGGAAATGTAGTAGGTGCCGATGCTTCTTCTGATAATATTAAAATGGCTAAACTTCATGCTCGAAAAGACCCTCAGTTGTGGCGTGGACCAGGAAAACTAGATTATCGACATACTACCGCAGGTAAAAAAAAAAAAAAAAAAAAAAAAAGAAAAAAAAAAATCCAAAAAGGAATATTTAAACTTTTCTCTTGTAGAGGATCTTTTGGCAGCCAAGGAACAATTTGATGTGGTACTAGCTATGGAAATCATTGAACATGTGAACCAACCATTAGCGTTTTTACAAACATGTGGACAGCTGACTCGACCTGGAGGTTCACTATTTTTATCTACCATGTCGCGAACGCCCATTGCATACGGATTGACTGTGTTTTTGGCTGAAAAGGTATTAGGTGTCGTACATGATGGTACCCATGATTGGAGCAAGTATATCAAAAGTCAAGAATTGAAGGATGCTATACTATCTTTTGGTCAAGAATGGCAAGTGGATGATATACGTGGTATTGCTTGGGATCCAATATGTCGTCGATGGGTGATGAGTCAACGGAATGGTGATGTTGGAATAGGGGGATTCGAATCTTTGGAGGTGAACTATATCATGACTGCAAGACGCCGACATCAAGATGATGATGATCTTATCGTTTAGCTGTTAGCTGACTATGATTTTTTTAATTTTTTTTTATTAAAATTTTATGCCTTTTATGATATACGCCCTTTTCTTTTCTTTTTTTTTTTTATGTCCTTCTTTCTTTCGTTTATTTCTTTAGTCTTTTTTTATTATTATTATTATTATTTTTTTATTTTATATGAACCGTGACAATTCACGGTAAGGACATTCCTTTTTTTTTTTTTTTGTCTTGTTACATATCATTAGCCAATAGAATATAGTTTATTTATAATTGAAAAAAGATAAAACGAAATGTTTATGATTGTAGTTTTAAGGTTTTTGAAATATTTTTATTTGGATGATCAAAATAGACTACATGTGCTTAGAATGAATAGAATGGGATGAGCAAAATGCATTTTTCGGCAGAATAATAAATAATAATAATTTAAATGTACCGGGACAAATGTCTTTTTCTTTCTTTTTTTCTTTTTTTTTTTTTATTCAACAACAATGTGGTATCTATTGATCGTTCTTTTGACTTTATTTTTCTCTTTTACTTTATATCAAGATTCGTGTGGAGTGGTTACGGGACATTATGGTGAAAAACTACAAGATTACACAGATATTCTGCAACAACTTATTGATAAGGCTAGTGAATCAGAGTAAGTCAGAGAAATTAAAAAAAAAAAATAGGATAATTTTTATTTGGAAATTTATTATTCTTTTTTTAAATGTTAGTGATCCAGTCTTGATGCTTAAACCTGGTCGATTTGGTATTCGTGGCAAAGATGCAGTAGTTCTGAAACCAGGGGTGAGCTTACACGGAAGTGAAGATGAACCTACTATTTTTAGCACTTTGAATAATGATGATGATGAAGATGATGGTGAAGATGATCATCATCACAATGCCACTGCAACCATTCAAGGTATATATATATATATATATGCACCTTATCAGTGCTACACCGATTGATCTTCATTTTATTTGTTGTTCAACCTTTATATGTTTATAGTGCCTGCTGCTAGTGTTGGTTGGACCATTGATGGAATTATATTTGATAATGTGAATATTGATGTTCAACCTCAACAGAATCATCAAGTTGCAAAAATTGCCAATAATGTATTCTTAAATGGAGGACGAGGCTCTATCCAATCTTCTTTTGGAGCCAATCTTCTTATCGGTAAAAAAAAAAAAAAAAAAAAAAATGTTTTTCACCATTCCTTCTATTTATCAATATGATTCTTTTCATCATTCTTTCCATTTACCAATATGATTCTTTTTTTTTTCTTATTATTCTTCTTATTACTATTATAGATAGTAACATATTTCTACGTGATCATGCTCACGCAGGCAAGGAATTTATTCCTCAATATAATACAACAAGTAAAGTAGTACTGACAATGATGATTGCTAAAAATGGTTGCATTGACAAGTAGTCCTGGTCTAAATTTAAATGATCTTCTTTTTCCTTTTTGGTAGATACTGGGGTTCTCTTTCAAACTCAAGAGAATAGTATGATCTCCAACAACATCTTCGGGTAAGATGAAAAACCAAAACAATCCAAGTAACATTCATCATCACCATATTTAGTACAGCAAATAATCTTTTTTTTTTTTTTTTTTTTACTAGTATGGATCTTCGACATTTGGATGATCTTATGCCTGTTGTGTCATCTGAGTTACAATCAGGTTTAACGAAGATCAAATATGCATTAACTTGTTTACAAGCCAAATGGGATGATCAACAAGGATTTTTGATGTCTGGTGTTCAACTATACAGTTCAAATGAAATCACCATACAGAATAATATTTTGGTAAGAGATGGGAGGAAAATGAAGAAAAAAAAATATATAAAGGGGAGGATGACATGTACATCAGATAAAATTGAACATTTTTTTATTTTTTTTTATATATATAGAATGGCACTTTCCCTGATACCATGCCTATTCCTCAAGATCATGCCATCAGTATTGTTGGAAGTAATCAAACATATATTCTTCAAAACTTTGTTGCAGGTTGGCAACTAGCTGATTTTGGTGGTGCCTTTCGATTCACCTCTGCTGTAAGTTGCTATCCATATATGGAAGTGCCTTATATAACTTTTTTTTTTTTATTTTTTTATTTTAGGTGGATTCGTATGTAGTCTCAAATTATTTAGCCAACACGGCGGTGATGATTTATGTAGCAAATCATGCTGACTTCCAACAAATCGATAACATGGTTGTGTATGACAATTTCTTCTTCCACTTTTTGGGCAAGGAATTTGATCCTCCTGCACCTTTGGCTGGTTGGCTTTATGAAGGCATCACATTTTATGATTTTTGGACAGCACGACTAAACAATACCATCCGTCCTCCTTTTTGGAACTCTAGTGCCCCACTCTCACCTTTTGCTCATAACATCATCATCTCAGATAATCATTTTGCCTCCGCCAAAGGAATTGATCCTAACGTCATCAGTTTGGGTAACTTGGAACCTACTCAAGCTCATGTTGATAAAAAGAATTGTTATGTCACCGAACCTCTTTTGAACGATACTAATCGTGTTCCTTTATTATGGCGCCAACAATACCAAAAGGATACATTTGCTCGTTATGGCAACAAGATCCCTGTGGTAAAAAAAAAAAAAAAAAAAAAAAAAATATCAACATCATACTAATAATATTCCAACATTTCATTCTTATAGAGATCCCCCTTTAGTACTGATCGTCACTTGATCAAATATGTCCCTGAAGATTTGCAAGACTTGGAAATACCAGACTTTTGGAAAGCATTCACTCTTCGAAATAATACAGTACCCATGATTCCACCTGAAACAGAGTGTTACTAGACTAGCATCATTACATATAAGCATCATCATTAGTTTATTCTAATTTTTTGTTTTCTTTGAAGATTCCAAATGAATAAATAATAAAAAAAAAAATGGCTATAACTAAATGAAAGGAAGAAAAAAAAATACACAAAGACTAAATGGTAATACTAATAAACTAAAAAAGTGAAGTAGTGGGTAATAAATAATATAATATAATAATAATAATAATAATAATAATAATAATAATAATAATAATAATAATAATAATAAAAAAGGATCATGCCAATAAAATACTTCCTGATTTGACCATCCGTTGCTCCATCAGTATATCGATCTTGTTATTATCATTTCCATCCTGCTGAATCCAAGAAGCCAATTCAATGTCACTGACAAGGAGATCATGACAATAATATTTCAAAGAGATCGTGGGTGTTTCCATGCGAGCGTTGTCATTGCTTGTTGTAAATTTGGCAAGTAATCGACGAGGTTGTTGATTTCCACTAGCGATCAGATCGTGTTGCATGATTTCCGAATGCTTCCAAGTAAAAGATTGCTGTTGTTGATTCCATATGCCTTCGGGTGTGCTTTGTGCTTTCATGATATTCGATTGGGACAGATTAACTAACACCATCACTCTCCCTCCTTGTTGAGCTATGATGGCCATTTGATCCGTTACCTTGTACTTGACCATCAACATGACGCTGTCGTTCGATATCCTCCATGCTGGCTCCAATATCATTGGTAACACTTCTTCCGCACTACGCTCTTGCTGATAGTTGAATAGTGGAATAAAAATACCGTAAGGAACATCTTCAAATATAGATATGGGAAGTATAAATGTGTCGTGAGTGTTGATAACAGGTTGAATAGACTCGTTTGCAGGTTGGACGTCCTGTATATTGTTGATACGTATTATAAACGGTTGGTCGTGAGATAAAGAAGGTCCTTCATATACCATTTTGATTTGTCCCATGATATTTGCTTTTGTCTGTCCAGGTAACATATTCACAGTTTCCACTATCGATACATGAAAAGTAGGTTGATGACTTTGAGATGCTGATATTTTTGTCGAGAGTGGCAAAGGTATCATATCATGAGAAGATGAAGGACTTGGAGAGATAGATGACATGTTCGTATGTTCGCTTGTGGGCGTTAATTGTCGGAATGGGTTGTTTGTTGAATCACTTGTGTTTGATATGGTGGATCCTACGTTGACACCTCCACGAATGGCAGTATTTTCATTGATAGATGATAAAGGTGATGGTGGTCCACTTTCCATATAACTAGACTGAATTCGCATATTTCTATAAAAGAAAAATAAATATGAGCAAAATACACACATATCATCATTGTTTCTTTTTAATTTACTGTCTACGACCACGTCGTTTTTGAGAGATAGTGGGTGTTGACTATTGAAATAAAACCAATCCTTTAGCCTCCTGAATCAAAATTGTATACATTTACCTCTCGAAGCAAAGAAGAAACCCTTGATAATGTCGCATTTTCTTGTTCTGTCTTGGTGCCATGACTGAGAACTGATTTGTCCTTGATATCAAACTTGAGTTTTTGAGACCCAGATATTGCACTAGCAAACGAAAAAAAAAAATCAATCATTTCTTTCTGGTCCTTTTCTTTTCTTTTCTTTTCTTTTTTTTTTTTTTTTTTTTTTCTTACAGAGAACCAGGATTGGACTGTTCTTCTAATGGTATGACACCGGTATTCGTGATTGTATGCCCAAAGCTATCGGGAAAAGGTATGGAGTAACCTTCAGAATCTACAGGTGGTATCTTTGCCTTTAAAAAAAAATAAAGTTAATCTCTCCAATTCGATCGTACTCTAAATCAAAATCTTACTTTGTCAATTATCTGATTTGTTGTGTTTTTCATATGCGTCATACTATCAGATGCAGATGGTGGAGCCGGAGTTGTATGGATAAATTTGTCTTGTTGTTCAGTCGATAGGTCAGCTGGAGACGTCGATAATGAATCTGATACAATATTATGTTCATTTTCGTGTGATCGATCCTCTTGTTCAGCAGTTTCCGAGATGGCTGATATACGTTGATCGTCCCTATCATTTGAAAAAAAAGACAAATATATATATATATATGTGAATCGATGTATAATGGATAAAAGTATGTGAGTCAGGATATTTACTTTTTTGGAGATGAAGATGGTTTCCTTGATTTCCTTAGCAGGGAGAATCTTGAGCGTTCTAACATATAAAATAAAATAATGAGGTAAGATTCAGCAGTTTACAATCAAAAAAATATGAACTAATATATATTCATACGTTTCTTCTCTGTAGTTTTTCTAGGAAGATCATTTGAGGTTGGCATAGATGGCGGAGAAGGATTAATGGCTGATTCATTACCAGAGTTGTTCTTGTATACAGTAGCGGTAGGTGGTAAAGATGTCAAATGAGAGCTTTTAGATTTGCAAAAGAGTCGAATATCATTTTCCACATCGAATAAAGAGGCGGCAGTCAAAGTTCTATCGGCAATCTATAAATTTACAAATATAAATAAGATTATATACTTTTATTGTATTCTTTACCTCTTTGGACTTTAGTAACTGATCTTTACGAAATTGTTCAAAATTTTCCAACATAGATTTTAACCGTTGTAATCTTGCACGTTCTACATTTTCATAAAGCTAAATAAAGAGTGAACTGGTTTAGAAAGTATTTCTCTTTCTTTTTTTTTTTTTCCTGGTATATACCTGAAGAAAAGAAGAACCTTCTGTTTTCCATTTAGATAAAATATTTTCAGATTGTAGTTTTGGCCCTGATTTGAATAAAGATGATTTCCCAGACTTCTTTTGCTATACAAAGAAAGGATGTTACATGACTGATTTTTGTTAAGATTCTCATACCTTGATTCCTGCTTCATAATCCTTGGCTAATTGTTGAAAAGTAGGTTCTAACTATTATATATATATATATATATATATGTAAAAGAAAGTGATTAATACATACAAGAGTATACCTTTTTTTTTTTTATAAAAGATTTACCGATTTGATCTTGTCAATATCATTAGTAGCAGCAGGTATTTTTAATGGTTTCTCTATTTCTTCCATGATCTTGTAGGAAAGTATTCCATGAGCAGTAGATATTTCGGTCAATTCATCCAAGAGTAGTTCCCATATAGGAGCCAATCCACTAAAAATATTTTTAAAAAAAAAATCGTATCACCAATCTATTTTGTAATATATATTGGTTTTTTTTTTTTTTCTTCTTCCCTGTTCTTTACTTATTACCCTAATGCACTGTTATCCATGACATATATTCTTTTGGAAGCTTTGACCAAACTTTTAGCATACTGATCTTCTATCAAAGCTCTTGAATTTATTTATTTATTTTTTTTTTAAAAAAAAAAAAAAGGAATATAATTCAACATTTTGTATTTCATATAAACATCATATTATTTATATACCTTTCTTTGAAGTATTGAGCTAATTCATCGTCAAGTATGTTTCCTTGTCGTTGCTTTTCTTGAACCAAATATAGACCATCTTTAGGGTGAGCTGTCTAGAGAGTCAATTCATTATTAATAGTATTAAAACAAAAAAAGTAAAGATGAAAACAAAAACAAAAAAAAAAATAGTAATTTATTACCAAGAACACATTTGAATAAGATTCATATGAATTTTGAGACATGACTACAAAATGTATACAGCATAAGATAAATAAGGAAAATAATATAATATATAATAAATATACAAATAAGAAAGAAGAAGAAGAAGAGGGAAAAGGGAAAGGGAAACGAAAAAGAAAAAAAGAAGAGAGACTGACTTTCTCCAGGTTTATCTTTTTTACAGAAATGGAAATTTAAAGTCACACAGAAATTGATCAGTTTGAAACTCTATAATAGTGTTTTCATCTTCAAACAATAATATTATTTTATTTGTTTTTTAATAAGGGAGAGAGATTGCTTCATCGGAAAAAAAAACATCCTACTTTATACATATGACTTCATTGATATGTTAATCGCATGAAAAACTTAAATCGCCGATGAAAGATTCAAAACCATGTAGAATCATCAAGAAGCTTCTTCACGCATTAAAGAAACAATGTTTCTCTGTTTTTTTATTTACTAGAAGATTCCTAAATGATCACATTGCCAATTGAAAAAAGTATAAAAGAAAGATTCGCTTCTATTCATTAACAGAACGAAAATTAAATTTTTAAAATAAAAAAAATAATTTAATCATGTCTTTCTCTCAACCATTACTTAGTCAAGTCTTTCGCGATATGCATCGTGCCTTTTCTTTACTTGATGAACCTTTAACTAATGTATCTCGACGAGCTTTGACTGGAAGATATCCACCTACGGAT
This sequence comes from Halteromyces radiatus, assembly GCF_025201355.1. Taxonomy (NCBI): domain Eukaryota; kingdom Fungi; phylum Mucoromycota; class Mucoromycetes; order Mucorales; family Cunninghamellaceae; genus Halteromyces; species Halteromyces radiatus. Next base: position 766,780 of record NW_026251691.1, on the reverse strand, counting down.
ATCATTGAAACTACTACTGGTTATGAACTTCATGCCGAAATCCCTGGGTTTAAAAAGCAAGATATTGAACTTCAATTACCTGATGATCATACATTGGTGATTGGTGGAAAACAAGAAACTGTAAGTACTGATCGTCGTATTGGTACAGAAGGTGAAGCTACTCCAACTGAAGAAACTGATGAAACTGCTGTCTCTACAAGAAATCAAGCTACTGATGTTGTAGCTTCACAAGGTTCTCCTTATTGGTGGAAATCTGAAAGAGTCACTGGTTCTTTCTCGAGATCATTTACTTTCCCACATTCGATTAATGGTGATGCCATCAAAGCAAGTTATAAGGATGGTATTCTTATTGTCACTATTCCAAAATCTGATAAATCAACTATTCGTATCCCTATCGAATAAATCTATCATTCTGTCTAAAAAAAAAAAAAAAAAAAAAAAAAAAAAGAATTAGTTTCTTTATGATAGTTATTGTTTTTTTTAAAAAAAAAAAAAAGAATAGTAAATAAATAAATAAAAAGGGTTTTTTTAGTATTGATAATGATCATGACATGCGGACTTCAAATGAGTGAGATAAACAATAGTTTAAAAAAAGTATCTTTTTTCCTTTTGTCCTCTTTTCTTTTTTTTTTTTCCCTTACTTTTTTTTTTTTTTCACTCTTTTTATGATTCTTCTAGATCATTTACCGGTAGAAATATTATCTTTAGTTGTAGATAATATCAATCATAATGATCTTTATCATTGTGCTCTTGTCAACAAGCGTTTCTATACAGCAACTATTCCAGTTTTATGGCGTTCTCCAAAAGTAGATGACGACCCTTCTGCAGTTCGTCTTACAAAAAGTCTTTCTCTAGCACGTTATTCTCTTGGTCATTATATTCGAAAACTCCAGTTTGAAGAAGCTATTATGGACGATACTCTCATCTATTTTATTGATCGTAGTATTTTTTTGGAAGAATTGATTATTATGCACGCCGAACACATTACCGATAAAAGTATACAACATCTATCACAACAATGTCCACAATTAAAAAAACTTCACCTTGGTAACGCCAATATCACTCATCGTTCTATGCATTATCTTGGTCAACGTTGTTGTCGTCTACGTGAACTTGCTTTAAAGGCATGTCATCGTCTTTTACCAATTACTTTATTACCTTTTGCCGATTGTCCTTTGGAATACTTGGATCTCAGTGAATGTAGATGGCTTACTGTGGAAGATACAGCATTAGATATCTTACAACTTAATCGACTGACTCATTTGGAACTTGTATGTTGTCGTACAGTAAATGCCAAATTTATTCAACAACTTTACAACAACAATACTATTGCACTTCCTCATTTGACTTATTTTGCAATCACTGGTAACCCTGATATCAACGATCATATCATTATACCCTTTATCAAGACACATCCTCACTTGACCAGTCTTCATATATTGAAATGCAATCTTACGGATATCGGTTTGGACGCCATTGCTACTTATTTACCTTGTATCCATGTACTCAATCTCCTTTGTTGTGAAAATATATCATCTCAAGCTGTACGGCGATTTATTCGGAACTGTCCTCAATTGGTTATGATTGGTTTGGAGAATTGTTTGCTACCATTATATACTTTTCCAGAAGTACAAGAAAAGGATGGTGAATATGCAGAAATATTAGGTTATACGGATATCACGGCTATACGGCTCAGTAACGACAATAACTCGATCGATCAACCTATCCAGATGCAAGAAGATGATACAATCAATGATATGGATGGAGTTAACAACAATATCGATATACCACGACATGAAGTATTGGATATCAATGATAATGATGATATGGAAGAAGTCCGTGCTATAGTTTTATCCTTATCAGAAAGTCAACAATACTCTATATAGTTGTATATATTAGTTTATATTATATCTTTTTTTTTCACATGATATATCTCAAATAAAAATATATTTTTTGAATAATTTTTGAATGATCAATGACATTTTAACTACTATGATAATATTGATCTCATATATGGTATGATGAAATCCAACTTCCGTACTTTTTTTTTTTTTATCGTTTTACTAATTTTTTTTTTGTCGGGTCACAAGAAAATAACTTAGTGGTATTATAAAATAAACATAAAATAAACATATGGGACTAGTGATAAATCAGTGAGATTCTTCTTAATTTATTTAAAAATAAAAATAAAAAAAAAAAAAAAAAAAAGTTGATTATTTTATCTACACTTGAAAAATTTATGTCTATCTTATATCTATTAGGAAATAAAATTTTAATCATCATATATATTAAATACAATAGTTACCTTTTGTTGGTACATCTAATTAGTTTGAATGATATACATGATTAATTCCTGTGATGATTATTACATGCTGGGGTCGTTGATAATTATGTAATTGACTTGTTTGTTGATCATGATACTGTTGATTTTGTTGATATTGTTGATATTGACATTACAATTGAAGCACCTGATTCCATTTGTATACCCTTGTGTTCCAATGAATCATCCCATTCCTTATATATATCAAACAGTATCTTCAAATGTCTTGCTTCCAGTACAGTATCTTGATAAGTTCCAGGATTACATTTATCAACCTCAAAAGCTAGTTTGTAATTAAGTGCTTTGACAAAGTAACGCTTCTTGGTCTTTTCATCATTAACTTCAAGATTCAAAAATAGTTTCTTCTAATTGCAATTGTATTTCCTTGACACTTAAATTATCTTGTCTAGTGGCATCCAACTTGTTCCATCAACTTTCTTCCGAAGACGCGAAGTAAATTCAACCTTAAAGTTTTCCCATTCTTTTATTTTTCCACGAGTCACTTGCCATCACCTGGCCGTATTGCCCTTCATGAAAGTAGAAGCCATTAAAGCTGCTTCAGAGCCTGTTTGTGATAGATATATATGTGTCCATGTTTTGTAACCATAAAGTAGGATTCTCAACCTTCTTGACCATAAAAGCGATCAGGTTTATCAATTAAATATTTCAAAGTGTTGATATCCATGTTACTGTAATACTATGAAAACAATATTGAAGTCGTTGAGGTTGTAGTGGTGACCAGGTTCTTCACCAAAAATGTTAGGATACTGAGGGGATCCTGGTTGAAATGAGAAAAAAAGAATAAACGACGGAATGTAACCACCAATTGAAATAAAATAAGAAGTTCAACAAATATATATTTATGATAAAATAAATAAAAAAAACAATAATAAAGTATGTTCCAAAAAATAAAAAATATGAAAGTAAAAGTCGAGTCCAGAAAATATAAAAAAAAAAAAAAAAAAAAAAAAAAAAAAGAAAGAAAAAAAAAAAGAAAAAAAGATAAGCCAAAGAAGGAGAGGAAAACCGTAAAACAGGAATTGGGACCCCGCTTACATACATTGCATCATTTTCAACCAGAATTGAGACACTGTAACACCAATCCGCTAATACTCGCTTCTGATTGGCTGAAATTTACTATGAGGTTCATAATGGAGTAATCAAATGCACGGTCAGTGATGGTGAGATGGCCGAGTTGGTCTAAGGCGTCACGTTAAGGCCGTGATCTCTATCGGAGGCGTGGGTTCGAATCCCACTCTCATCATTGATTTTTCACTTTTTATATATCAAAAATGTGATATTTTTAATTTTTGATGGTAATCAATGTTTTTTTTTGAATGTAGTGCTAATGATGATTGAATTGGCAAGGAAAAAGCTATAAAAATCGCAAAGTGGGGAAGTGAAAATAAAAAAAAATGTGATTTCAAAGTCAGCTTACTTACGGATTTTTTTGTAACCTTTTTCTCTCTTTTTCTTTTTCAATTGTTAAGTGTTTGTTATGATTTTTTTTTTTTTTTTCGTCTCTCACATATGAATTATTACCACCATGTCTCAACAACAAGATGAACTAGATATGACAACAGATAATGCTAATCGTGAAGAATTAATAAAGTAAGAAAACAGTATATTAAATATAAAAAAAAAAGTTCTTATATATATATTTTGTATATATAGTAATGTACTTGAATTACAAAGTCAATTAAGAGGTAAAAAAAAAAAAAAAAAAAAAAAAAAAGAATGAAGTTATATATTATACACTTGAATAAACGTATCTAATATATATATGTCGAATATATGTCTAATATATATATATTATATTAGCACTTATATCACGAGTAGATTCAGCCACGAAGGATCATCATTCTTTATTGACAGAAAACCAAATGTTACAGAAATATATCAATAATTCTCTAACTTCAACAGCAGTATTTGGGGCAACATCAGGGGCAACAACAGGCAATCAAGTTAATAAATCATGAATAGAATGGACTCGTCTGGTAGTGTTTATATATTATGATATCAATAAAAGTTTATTTATTATATGAACTTGTGGATGATCGTGTGTAAAATCATGATCATGTTTTAGGAATTATATGAATCGGGGGTTTGGGGGGGAAAGAATATTCTTATGAGCCAAAATGAAGAGAAATCATGCGTTTGTCTATATTATCGTCATCATCTAATATGTAAAAGCATGATTCTTTTCTTCTAGATCATATGACGTTAACAATTATATTCAGGGAGAAAGCTAAAAAAAAAAAAAAAAAAAAAAAGGAGGGGATGAATAAGTGTTTGTCAGAAAACTTGTTGGTTCATCTTTTTCGAATATCAGTCTCCTTTTTAAGGAGAGTAGTATTTTGTTTTATCTAAAAAGAGAATTGATTTAAACAAGAAAAGGGTCCATATGAGGAATGACGTTCGCGCCAATTTTATCGATTTTGTCATATAAGAGGAAAAGGACATTCCAACAAAGAAGAGATCATGTTGTTTCCCCTCATTCATTAAATGGGAGAGTGTCAAATAATCTGAGACTATAGCCACGTTGCGATAATATCCAATGTAATCATTATCATCTTCATATTATATAAATGATGATCGACAAATAAATATAAAAGAACTCCTAAAAAAAGAAAAAGAAAAAAAAAAAGACTCTTGTTTATTATTTTTATTTTATTTTACTTTATTTTATTACTTGTCAGTTTTATGATCTGATCGTACATACATATAACTGTTTTTTCCAATTACTAAAAAAGGAATCATGATAGGATGAAATGTCTTGATGAACCCCAAGTCAAAAAAAAAAAAAAAAAAAAAAAAAAACAAAGAAATCAGTTTTATAATATTGACTTGTACCCCCTTAAAAAATGCTGTAATGACTCCTTTTCTTTATCTTTTTAGGGAAATTGTAACCTCCCTTATATCACTTGGTTCACACATTGTTACCTTAATCCATATATTCAACTCCTTTTATTTTATTTTATTTTTCTTTGCATATAATCTGTGCGAACAAACCAAATCGTGTTTTTTTTTTTTTTTTGTTATTGTCAATGACATCGTAAATCTACTATACTAAGAGTAAACACTGACCTTCTTTTTTCTCTCATTATTTCTCCTCCCCCCCTTTTTTTTGGGTTAGTTTTTCTCCTCTTTCATTATTGTTTCCCTCCCAAATGTGTGATTGTAATTTCCCCTGACGGATCAAATAAGACGGAGGTGTTTTTTAACCGCGCATTTTTCTTCATTGTTCCTTTGTTTAACCTCTTTCTTTTTTTTTCATTTCGTTTTTTTTTTTTTCATTTTCCTTTTTTTTTTTAATACTAAATATATATATATATATAAATATACAGATTATAATTTCCTTCTTTCAATTTTCTTTTTTTTTCCTTTTCTTTTCCTTTTTTTTCTTTTTCTTTCTTTCTTTCTTTCTTTCTTTTTTTTTTTTTTTTTTTAAAAAAAAAGATTATTGATCATCTTTACGTTCCCTGTGTTTTTTTTTTTAATTTGAATGTACACAACCTATTACTTGTACTACTTGATCATCATACAATAGAGAAGTAACATCAATCTTATTCATGACTTCACCCGAAGACCCTTTTTCTAATGAACAAAAACGTTTGACTCGCGTGTCGGTAAGAGTTAAAAGAACGACAACTACTAGAAAAGGAAACTTAAACTATGATGTTTATTAGATGGCACCACTTTATGACCGTTTATTAAAGATATCCTTTCCAGATACTGTATCTGCTATTGAACATTGTCGAAATGTATGCGCTGATTTTGGATTTACTGTTAAACAAGAAGCAAGTGCTAATAGGGTAAATGATCATTTTTTCAACTATTTAAATGCCCGTCTTTTTTTTTTCTTTTTCTTTCTCATTCTTTCTCTTTTTTTTTTTTTTTTTTTTTTTTTTTTCTTTCTTTTTTTTTTTCTTTCTTTTTTTTTTTTCTTTGTTTTATTAGAATATATATGTTTATTGCTCACGTGAAGGATTACCCGATTCTCAACGTAATCCAAAACCAACTCCTCAACGAAAACGACCCTCGAAAAGATGTGATTGCCGTTGGCGTGTTGTTCTTTCTGAGAATGACCAAGAACAATGGGAATTTCGAAAATCAATGAATCCAAATGCTTCAGAACATAACCATGAAATGATGGCTCCCAACGAAATGGTCAAGGCTTGGCCTCCTGAAGTCAATGATATGATTATTTATCTTGCACAACAACGTCTACAAACTCATGAAATTCGTGATACTGTCAAGCAACGTTTTCCTCACATCTCTTGGAATGAACGACGATTTTACAACCGACTAACAGAAGAACGAAAACGCATTCGTCAACGAAATACTATTGAAAGAACACGTCGACTTATTTTATTATCTGCTCAACTTTGTGCTGTCGTGGCTGCCAATGAAGAATGGTCGCAATGTGTGGAAGGGGATCTACATCGCATGTTTGAAAACTTTTGCCAGCTTACTCGATTACCTCCTGAAGCTATTCCTTCTCTTGTGGATTTTCAACCTGAACTTATTCAAAATGAAACGGACAAATTGACTTCTACAACACATCGACTTTCTATTGGTAATCTACCTGATGATATGAACGATCAACATCAACAACATCATCATCATCAACAACAAGGCTCCCCGACAAAGAAACGAAAAGCAAATGGATTAAGTAAACAACAGGTTATGGATCAACAACAGCCACCACCTTTACCAGCAACTACGCAACAACAAAAAGGAACTCAATGTATTTCTATTTCTGCCTTCAACGTGTTTGTGAGAACACAGTCTTTACGAGCATCATCAGAATCCTCTCAGAGTAGTCGTCAAACATGTGATTCTTCTTCTGGTCTGGAAAGTCCTACACACACCAATTCCTCCTTTGTTGGCAACAATGGATTATTTTCCTTGGCTTCACCTACGTCATCATCATCATCATCGTCGTCGTCTATGCATTTTAGGCAGCAACCTTTCCGTTTGGATGTACAGTCGCGATTGACTTCACCACCACAACAACAGCAGTCTACAATGTCATCACCCAACGACGCATCCTCATTCATGATGCAACAACAACAACAGCAACAACAGCAGCAACAACAGCAGCAACAACAACAGCAACAACAACAGCAACAACAACAGCAACAACAACAGCAACAGCAACAGCAACAACAACAGCAACAACAACAACAACAACAACAACAACAACAACAACAACAACAACAACAACAACAACAACAACAACAACAACAACAACAACAACAACAACAACAGCAACAACAGCAACAACAATCCTATGCTCTCACCAATTTGAATTATAACATGCAAGGCTCCTTTTCTCCTTATACTCTGTCGGCTCCTTCCTTCTCTTCACCTAATGATATGTCATTTACTCTGGATAATAATGGTACTGTTTCTACGACACCACAACACCCTCATCATTTAATTATTACTTCAAGAACGGATCATCAAGAACAAAGACCATCCTCTGTGTTTACTGATTTTTGTCCATCGGTGAAAGAAGAACGGGGATTATACGAACGATCATTATCTACGTCTGCTTACAACAATTCTCCTTTGCCCATGATTCGTCCAAATGATCATCCAAATAGTGTGCCTAGTACATCAGAATCCAATGCTGCTGCGTTTTATTGATTTTTTTTTTTCTATATCACCTTTTCTTTTCTGTATGATTCTTTTTTTTTTCTTTTAGTTATTATTTTCCTTTAGGACTATTACTATATGCTTCTATGATATTTGAATTATGTACACTTTTTTTTTTGCCCTTTTTTTTTATTTATATATTTACATATACATTTATATCTTTAGCTAGCTGCCATGTTTTTTTTTTTGTTATCTCTCGACTAGTTTATTAGAAAAAAAAAGAACAACAAACAAGCAAACAAACAAACAATAAAGAAAACCTTTTTTTTGAATATGTTTAGTATTTTTTTTTTTTTTGTAAAATAAAGTGTATTTGATTTGTATCAATTCTAAATTCCAAACTGGATCATGTGGGAATACCGTTCGGACTCAACGATTGATGAGACTACAAAATCCCTTGATCTTCAAAAAGATGTTGTGGAATGTTTTTAAATAAGAAGCGAAGCTCTGTTTCAATGGAAAAAAGTATTTCCCAATTCAACGGCTTACAAGCCTCTCCTTCATCTAAATTTCGTTAAGTTCAGCAACAAAAATTCATCTTTTGTGGTCGAACCAAGCCATTTCTATATTTGGTCTACAAGTTGTGGGTGAATGAATTTTCTTACCTAGCGGGTGATTTTTTTTTTTTTCGCTTTCTCTCCCCCCCCTTCTTGCTTATTTCAATCTATTCTCCACTTTTGTACATATACTCACATACATTCCTTTTTTTTTTTGTTTTTTGAAGTCATGGATAACAAACCAGCTTTATATGAAGAATCCTCACAATACCGACATTGGCGATTCAGTCCTTCACAGTTATGGGAAATACGACAATCTTGCAATGAAGCAGCTATACAACGTGTGCGCAAAAACATAGAAGAGGATAAAGTAAGACGATTAAAAAAAAAAAAAAGAAAAGACGTATGTCAATCTTGTTAGATAGAGTATTTAGATCAAAATAAGGATAGCTTATAAACTATTTTGTTTTTATTTCTAGGCAGCAAGTAAAACAACCTCAGAAGAAAAAGAACCAGTTTTCATTACAGCCGATGAACAGGTTAAACTATGTCGATATTATGAAGAACAAATCCAAGTGATTTGTCCTCATTTGAAATTATCTGATATGGTGATGGTAAGATAAGTTTATTTGGGTGATACTAAAATGAACTAATATATATTTCTTCTCTCTTTTTTTTTTTTTTTTTTTATTTTTAATTGTATTGACAGGCAACGGCACTGATATATGAAACGTTTCTTTTTACGCAATACCATGATGGATTACCATCCGAAGGATATACTGTAAAAATAACATACGAGTAGAAGAACGAAAAACTTTACTTAACCTATTGTTCTTTTTGTATTAGATTTACCTGTTTATTCATGGCTACCAAATCGGAAAGTGAACGGATCTCTATTAGTGATTTTGGTAAAAATCTACAATTACCAAATACTGATATGGTACTTTCTTTGGAATTCACTGTATCTCAAGGATTACAATTTGAATATATGGTACATCATCCTTATCGAGCAGCATATGGTTATTACTTGGACATTCAGCATACAGGTGATCCGATAGATCTAGAACTCTTACAAGCTACTTATAATCAAGTTGGTGGGGTCATCAAAAAGATGTTATTGACTGATTTACCTTTGATCTATCAACCTTCACAATTGGCCATTGCGGCTTTCATCATTGCTGGTCAACATAATGGATTTGATTTAAGAGTGAAAAGGTAAAAAAAAAATAAAATAATATAAAGAGAGGAGTTTGATGGATTGATCTCTCTTTGGTTATTAGATACTTGGAACAACGATTGGATAAAGAACTCGCAGATACATTATACACCATGACCATTCTTATAGATGAAACTTTGATTGAAAATGCTCCAGTTCCTCTTAGTGTGGCAACAGAAATCGATGCTCGTTTACGCTCTTGTAAAAATCCAGCCAAGAACCCAGAGTCTGCATTGTAAGTTTTTCTTTTTATGATGAAGGATGGTAACTGACGGTTGTTATTTAGGTACAAGAAACGATTGGCGGAAAAGGAAAGCAATGAGGATGGACAACGGAAGCGGGCCAAACTGGAGGATGATGATGATGATGATTTACCATTTGATCGACCTAACTAGTTTAGTGAATCATATTTTTTTTTTAGTCTATGATTTATTCTTCGTGTAGATTCTTCTTGTATTCGTTTTACCTTTTTTTTTTTTTTTTTTTTTTTTTTTTTTTTTTTTTACCTATTTTATAGGAAAAAAATAAATGATCTGAAGATGGGGAACTCGACAAGGCTATTTTTTTTTTTTTTTTTTTAATAATTGTTGTAGATTGGTTTCATTGGTGATATGGGACGGTATGAGATTATATGGTTATGGACTAGCTATCCATAAAGGGCGTCCTCACCTGGACCTATTGTTCAGTGTATTCAATTCAGTTAATCCTGTTACGTGTATACTTGGTTGTCGCATGAACGTTAGATGGTAACAATAGATATAAGGCAGGTTTAAAGTGATTGGAAGAGAAAGGTACTGAAAGACGTCGAAACTAGCACCACTCTCCTCGACTTCTCCATCGTCATCCCTTAATTCTCATTATCCCTGGATCATCATCATTCGTCATCTATTATCCAGTTAATGATAAAAAAAAAAAATAACTCAGTGTTTCCAAGCAAGCGTGGCGCTAACAGAGTGCCAATGCCATTTTTCTTTCATGCTTTTAGTAAATAAAAATGAATTTATTAGCACACATATATAATATAGTTGGATCTTCAATTGACAAGACATGATGATAAAAACCAAAATAGATATGTGTAAATAATAAAAGAAAGAGATCTTTTCAAAATAGACTTTTTTTTGTTACAATGCATTACTCATGTAGAGAAATAATTGTTCATCATGATCCCAAATACAATTACACACATATGCATGCATACACTTGTTTCCTTTTTTTTTTTTTTTTTTTTTTTTTTTTTTTTAAAACACTCCTTACTCCAGATAAATAACTTGATAAAATTATACCTATAATTGGATCCATTGGTTGATTTTATTCATTGAATATAAACCATGATAAAGGAGAGATATACACTTTGGAAATGGTAAATACATTAACAAAAAGTAAGGTATCGTTCGTTTTTTATTATTATTATTAGCATCAAAAATAAATAGAGAATATATATATATATGTACAAATGAATGAAGAGGGTGGGCGATAATAATACTAATGATAGATGATAAATTATGGTATCTAAAGTTTCTTCTTTCCCTTGACTTCAGAGGCACAATTCTTGCAATACCATTTCCCTTTTGGAGGAGCCCTTAAACCAACACAATCAAGATGGAACCATTCGATATCACACTAATAAAAAAAAAGATAAGTTCAATCTAATTATTATATACATGATGTCATTTTTTTTTTACCTCATCATTATCACATGCCACCATTTCACCATAGGAGACCATTCGACAATAACAATAAACTGGTTCATTAGGATCGATAGGTAGATCACTAAGATTGATTGCACTATCATAAAATAATGAATATCAAAGTCTTTTTTTTTTAACTTATTTGAAGAATAACTTACGTTTGAGCATGTTGTACAGCATCTTCGGTTGATAAATAATCCCCTTGTTCTTGATCCAGTTCTTGTTTTCTCTTATGTCCAGTTCTAGTACCTAAAAAAAGAAAAGTTATCATTTTTAGTACAACATTCAAGTGTGACAAATCAGATCATGAATATCTTTCTTTTTTTTTTTTTTCCGGATCATTCAAGTGAGCCAAAAAAAAAAAAGAATCTGATAAATAAGAACCATCACATGATATTTTATACTTACTTTTTATTTTTCTGGGTCTTGTAGAAGTTAGTTTTCGAGTTGTTGTGGTTGGACTAACATTAGTATCTTGTTGCTGTAATGAGTTGGAACGCGTTCTACCCATTCGACTTGGTCCAATCCATTGTTCATCTTCAAATTTTTGTAAATCGTTATCTAGCCTTGAGCAATGACGATCAACCTATCATAACTCTCATTAGGTTTTTTTTCTTCTGTTCTTTCCTTATTCTTTTGTACTTACCGCATCATAAGTAGACTTGGCTAAAGCAAATTTTTCTTCACCACGTTTCACACTTTCATTTAACAGATTGCCAATTTCAATTAACCTTCTTTTCCTTTCAATTTCAGGGACAATGACTTGACTTTGACAAAGTGCTATAGATTCATGTGCCACTTTTCCCATAAGATCTAACCCATGAATAATAATAATAAAAGATAATATCTTGAATGTTCATCCTTTTTTTTTTTAAAAAAAAAATCAGCTTACCTTGAGCACTATCGTCTAATTGTCGAATAAGAGTAAAGTTACGTTGTAATTCCATGGGTAAGACATCTATGGCTATATCATTATGAAAAATAGAGAAAAAAAAAAGAATATGAATGATAAATTAACGTGATCTTCCCTTTATGTCAGTTCACCTTTTTACTTACTATCCTTATAGTCACCAAGATAGGCCAACTTGTCATCATTCAGTGTTTCCATTAGGTTCCTAATAATAATAATAATAATAGTTGGATAGAATGAAGGGAAAGAAAGGAAAAAAAAAAAAAAGAAGACAGAATAGAATAGGATGATTTCAACTCCGCTGATGGATGATATCAAAGCTACCATTTTAGTTATATATGATAGATAGAGAGAGAGAGAGAGATTGGACAGCATTTGTTGAATAAAGGAATATCATCTTGCGTTATTTATTCAATTATCAATGAGTAACGTTCAACGTGTGGATGATATTATAGGTGAGAAAAAAAAATTAATTTTTTTATTTTTTTATCAGATGGGGAAACCCACAAATAGAATGTTTAAGTTGGACACGTGTATCCAACTATTTCGAAATCTGATTAAAAAAAAAAGATAGTTTTCTACTATTTCTTCTTATTCTTTTTATCTTTTTTCTTTTTCTTTTTTTTTTTTTTCATTGATTGGCACAACTCACAACTTTTATAACCTTTTAATCCGCGACCTAATAAAATTATATTCGGAATACTTTTTGAGATTTTTCTTTTTTTCTTTTTTCGTTTTTCTTTTTTTTTTTCCTTCTTCTTCTGACATTGTACTAACATCCTATATACAATCATGTCTTCATTATTAAGACGCATTGGTTCAGTAGTGATATCGGACACACCCTCAGAACCTTCAATAGATATTGATCAAATTCCACCTACCACGGAACTTGTTGACTGCAACGATTGTACACAAGATTGTTATGACCATCCAAGTTATCCTAGTTATTTGGATATTGATACCGAGACAGAACTATTGGGATCTATGAAACCATACGGACGTCACGTTATGATCGCTACAGGGGTAACAGATTGGGCTGAAAAGATTGAAGAAGACACAGCGACATTAGCAGCTCAATTACATAAAGTCATCAATGCTGATCCACAATACACTAACAATCAACCTAATGGACGTATTTTTATTACCAACACTTCGATGACCAATACCTATTCGACAAAAGGACATGACGTTTTACTTTTACCAGAAAATATTTTAATCAGTAATGTGACACCAGAGGATGCAACAGAGTTTTATGCGACATTTTTGGATCAACCATTACCACTTCAACCAGTTCAACTGTCTAAGATATGTATGCAACTACGTGGATCATGGCAAGCATATATGAATCCTTCAGCTTCAATGATTTTAATTTGTTCACATCGACGACGGGACAAACGATGTGGAGTGACGGCACCTATCTTGGCAAGGGAATTTGATCATATCTTACGGGAACACGATATTGAAGAACAAGGAGAAAAAGGTACAACGGTATTGATGGTGAGCCATGTTGGCGGTCACAAGTTTGCTGGCAACATCATTTGTTATACCCATCAAGGTACACGTGGTATTTGGTATGGACGCGTCAATCCTGGTCATTGCAAACAAATCGTAGAGGATACTATTCTTCAAGGTAAAGTAGTCAAGGAACTTTATCGTGGTGCGATGATGCATAGTTATGGTCCTACTTCTTTTACAAACTCAAGTACTTGTCCTGCAAGAATTCGTTGGTAATTTATATAGTATTATATTTATTATTATTATTTTTTTTTTAATTCTTCATATAAACAAATAAAAAAAAAACTTTGGATGATATAGAATGAAACATCAAAGAAAAAACAATCATGCGTTAAATTGTTCTTATGTATCCAATTTTCATTTGATTAAAACCTTTTGGTCATTCATATGATATGATATTATGCATCTATGGACGATCTTAATGTTTTTGTTGGCTTGATGGGAGTTTGAAAAAAAGTATGGCGTTTTCGGTAGCATAGATGAAACAATGACTATTCACTGATAGATCATCAAGTGCAGTTTGTTTATTATTATTTTCCCATCGATAATGGATACACTTTATTTTTTTTTTTTTTTTTTTTGTCAAAGGGCACATGGTATTATCCTTTCTATTATTGGATGCTTACTTTTAAATATTATCATCTTCATTGTTTCCCTTTAGGAGGAAACAAAATTCCAGCCTTTTTTTTTTTTTTTTTTTTTTTTTTTGTCCCTCTCTCCTTTTGGTTGCCCCGTTTGGATTTTCCTTTCCTAGAGTATATCCATCTCCGCACATCCCTTCTTTCCTTATGATTTTTTTTTTTCGAAAAGAAGGATCGGGTACCTAAATCCATGTCAAGGAAACTTTTGTTGGTTCACAACAGACTGGGGTAATTGCTATTTCCAGCCTAAAAGCAATAGATCCCCTTCCTGCTAAAAACAGGCATATATAACTGAATTTTTTTTTTTTTTTTTTATCTTCCCTATCTTTTTTTTTCTTTTTTCCTTTTTACTTTTTACTATATAATATATAAAATGGTTATAGATAATAATACTAATAATATTCATCGATCATCTTTACCATCCATATTTAAACAATGGTTATTGCTCATGTCATCATCATCATCATCATCACCACGTTCAGCCACGAATGATCATCATCATCATCCACACAGTAATAGTTTATTTGAAGCCACTTATTTCTCATTTCCCGATTATGAAGCATTACAACAACCAGAATTGGAGAAACCCACTTCAAAACAATGTAGTAATCAAGAACAACCTCCTCCAACACATCATTCCTCCATTCTTTATTAATCATCATCATCATTATTATTCCCCTTTTCATACCTCTTATACATTCTTTTTTTCTACCTTTGTATATGCACTTTTTTTTTATATTATAATGTATCTATCTATATTCATATCATTACTTTTATGGTTCAAATAAAAGAACTTCCCATCTTCTCGGTTTTGCCGGATTTGGAGCTCCGCTGTCAGGCATTTTATCTCCCAACTTTGTTTACACTTGATTCGTTTAGACATGTATCATTCACTAAAACTGGATAATCCGCACCACACTAAAATCTTTCTCCCCCCCCCTTTTTTTTTTATCATCAACACACACTCTCTCTCCCCTCGATTTCCACGCATAAAACGTAAGGAGTTTCAATGTAGTTGAGCGATTTTTTTTTCTAAAGTCGGATGATCCTTTAGAACATCGAATCTAAAATTTTACTATGTAATTCATCCATTTTACTTATAGTCAAGATGAGAATCTCTCCTTATGAATTTACTTGCTTGTGATGATGTATTTTACGTTGATTTCACGATGATATATATGTGTGCGTATGCGGGAGTTGAAATACGTGTCCCTTTTTTTCATCAATGTTGCTTACATAGTTCTATTCTTTCTTTTTCTTTCTTTTCTTTTTTTTTTTTTTCCTTTTCATTTAAGAAATAAATATGGTTTCTCCTGTTGTCTTGGTGACTGGTTGTACTGAAGGTGGCATTGGTAAATAAAGTTGAATAAGAAGAACAACAAGAAAACAAGAGTTAACTTTTTTTTTTAGGTAATGAATTATGTAAACAGTTTTCTCTTCAAGGTTGTCAAGTCTTTGCTACTGCGCGTCGTATAGATAGTATGAAAGGACTAGAAGGTAAAACAATAATAAGAATAATAGAGTACTTCCTACTGAAAATGTTGGTTTTCAACTAGAATATAATTGTACCAAGTTGGCTTTGGATGTGAATAATCTCGATTCTGTTAATGATTGTGTCAAGGTAAACAAATGAAAAAAAAAAAATCCATTCATTCTTTATCTAATTAATTAAAAATCATAATATGTCTCTTTTAATAGCAAGTCTTGGATCAAGCTGGTAGAATTGGTAAGAATATTCGGAATGATACTATTTTTTATTTGTCCTTGGGAAAACAAGATATCTGATCTAACATATTATTCTTTTTTTTTTTTCCTTTCAGATATTTTGGTGAATAATGCTGGGGCACCGTAAGCAAATTAAAAAAAAAAAGAGCCGTGGGTACAGGAATCTATTGAAATGAAAAATGTTGAATCATCCTTTCTTTTTTTTTTTTGTGTACAATGATGATAGGGCCGTGGGAGCACTTTTGGATATAGATTATGAAGTAGCACATCGATGTATAGAAACTAATGTATTTGGAGCTTTATCTATGTGTCGAGTGGTAGGACGACAAATGGCTGAACAAGGATCAGGCAAGATTGTTAATATTGGATCGATTGTCGGATATGCTGGAACTCCATGGGCCGGTGTTTATGCCATGTCAAAGGCAGCTGTTCACTCTATGTCAGATGTTTTACGATTGGAACTGAAGCCTTTTGGTGTTAGTGTCAGTGTAGTTGCTCCAGGTAATACAACAAGATAAGGAAATACTTTTGAATTAGGCTTAGTCATATTGACTTTTTTTTTTTTTTTTTTTTTTTTTTTGATTAGGTGCTATCACCTCCAACTTTGGTAATGCTGCCACTAAAACTGTATCGGTTCCGGAAGACTCACTTTACAAATCGGTTGCCAAATTCATTTTTGCTCGAGCTAATATGTCACAAGGTAATTGATAATAGTAAAGGTATTTTTCACTCAACTTTTTTTTTTTTTTTTTTTTCTCTTTGTAGGACCATCATCTACACCCACTGACGTCTTTGCCACCAAAGTAGTATCAAAAATTTTAGTTAGTCAACCTTCTAGTTATATCACTGTTGGAACCAATTCTATCACCTTTTTACTCTTTTATTATTTACCCTATATTATTAAGGATTATTTCCTTTCTCGTACTCTTGGTATCAATCAAGTCAAACCTATTGCTAAATAGTTCTATTTTAGTTACAGAGAATAAAGGAAAAATAATAATCTTTCTTTTTTGTTTTTTCTATCGAATCATATGATGATGGTGAGTGAGTCATTTTTTTTTTTTTTTGTCCTTGACTTTTTTTTTCTTTTGTCTTCAAATCTAGGTCAGGCATATGACTTTCGCGACTAGATTCATCACAAACATTTTATGCGTATACTGATTAAATTCGAAGAATAGAGCAATAGTAAAGAAAAATCACATTTATCCATGTTTGTTGCCTTTTTTTAAAAAATCAGATCGATGTGATACCATCAACCTTTTTTTGGTCTCGTATGTTCTTAAAAAAGAAGGATTTTTTTTTTATTCGTTCCGACTTCTTTTTTCTCACTTTTTTTCTTTCTTATCTTCTTTAACGCATTAATGGTTCAAATTGTATTGGTGACAGGTTGCACACGTGGTGGTATTGGTAAAGTTAGAAAGGAAATATGTTTCTACATGCTAATCTATGCTTTTAGGATATGAAATATGTAGGTCTTTTTTGAAAAGAGAAGGATATCGTGTATATGCTACAGCTCGCAATATAGACAACATGCAAGGACTAGAAGGTAAAAGGGATAGAGAAAGCATCTTATGGAACCAGACTCATTTTTTTTTTAAAAAAAAATAGAATGTGAACGACTTGCTCTTGATATTACAGATGCCACTGCTATTGTACAAACCATTCAAGTAAGATTAAAAGAAAAAAAAACGGTTATCCCAGTGATTATCGCCCAAATATGATGATTCTCTTTAATTTCAAAAGTTTGTCTTTCCTTATAGATGACCATTGAAAAAGAAGGTCATATTGACATATTGGTCAATAATGCTGGGATACCGTAAGTGAACATCCGTGATAATGACGATTCAACTGATGATGATTTTTTTTTTTTTTGAGGACATATTAGTGCAGTGTCGGCATTATTGGATGTTGATATGGATTATGCAAGGAAATGTATGGAAACAAATGTGTTTGGACCATTATCGATGGCTAGAGCAGTGGCTCCTTTGATGGCAAAACAAGGTCATGGTAAAATCGTCAATGTAGGTTCAGTAGCTGGATATGCGTCTATGCCATGGGCTGGGGTGTATGCCATGTCCAAGGCAGCTCTACATTCCATGTCAGATGTATTACGATTGGAATTAAAACCTTTTGGTATTAGTGTTACGGTGGTTGCTCCAGGTAATAGATATAGATGTCAGATTTTTTTTTTTTTAATATTCTATTTTATTATTTTGTTGTAGGTGCCATTACAAGTAATATTGGGAAAGCATCCACTGAATCCATCACTCTTCCTGAAAACTCCCTTTATACCTCAGTGGCTAGTTTTATCAAACGACGAGCTACAATGTCTCAAGGTAAATGTGAATATTGATTATTAATGGGTATATATATATATAAAAAGAAAGAAATTGGTAATTTTTTTTTTATTATTATTATACAGGTCCTCATTCAACACCAACTGATGTATTTGCCGATATTGTAGTGAACAAAATCCTTTTATCTCACCCTCCACGATACATTACAGCTGGTACAAGCTCATTCAAATACCTTTTGATGTATTATCTACCTGCATTCATTAAAGATTATTTATATACAAGTCAATTTGGATTGGATCAAGTCAAAGTTGTCAAGGCTGAATAACTATAGATGGATAGGATGGAACATGTAGATTAGTGTAGATATATGCAAAGTTCGTTTGACGATTTGTTGCTATTAGGATAAGATCTCTCTTTCTTTTTGGAATATAAAAATAAAATGTCTTTATTTATTGTGATTTCACTTTATCTTTTCTTTGGGGTACTAAAGTAAATTGACGGTATACAAAATAGATAAATAATAATCCAAATATACTACAACTAAATACGGCATTGATCACAGTATAAAGATCAGGTAAATGATTAGGGGGTGGTATATATGATTCAACTACATGCCATGCCATAAACACAACTTGAGGACCCTATATAAATAAATATAAAATTAATATCATCATCATTCTTTTTTCTTCTTCTTCTTCTATAACTTGCCCAGATCAAGCAACGAGATGCCATGCCTTCCATATTTTGAATACCACTAAGCCAATTCCAGAGGATGAGAGTCAGAAAATAAGGTAGTACCAAAGATTCACGTTTCAATAATGGAAACATACTACTCCCCCCAACAAAAACTTGTCAGCTGTCAAGATCTTCTTATCTTTCTTCTTTTTTTTTTTTTCCCTTCTTTTACCTGAACATGGCAGTATTTACCATCACATTAGTTGCTACAGGTTCTTCCAACACCAAAAGGGTCACAGGTAATAAAGGTAAAAGAATTGACTTTTCATGTACTTGGAAAGAGAACAAAAAAAATGCCAAGGATGAATTGACAAGAGCATAGATAAATCGTCGTCGAGAAGAATATAATCCAAGATGAATACTGATTGGAATCACAACACATAATGTAGCCACCAAACTAAACAAATAAACAAAACCAAAAAAAAAAAAAAAAATATAAGCTTGATCTTACATTTTTATTTGCCTTACCTTAATTTCATGGTCGCATCTAGACTTAAATGTTGTCGTAATTTGATAAATATATTTAATGTACACCATACGTTGGCTACCTTGTCTTCATATAATCCTCTAGCAACGGGAAATATCCGATGAATCACTTGAACCAATTCGTCCACGTTTTTCAACCATGGCCAAAACATCAAAGCGAAGCTGATGATCACAGTGATGCCAAGTTTGGTAAATAAGAATATCCTATGACAAAAATACATGTGAATGCTCTTCATTTTTTTTTTTTTTTGTTTTGTTTTATATACTTACCCCTTGTCCTCAATGAAGCAACGACCCAACAAAAAAGCAAATACAGCTGGAGCATAGTATAATGCCATTTGCTTGAAACCTAAGGCTAAACAGAAAGCAATAGCACCCAAGATATAATGATGAGATAGTAATCCAATGATTGTCCATAAACTAAAGCCAAGCATCACTCCATTAAATCTACCCAAAACAGTAAAAAAAAAAAATAATCAAAATACTGTTTTAATCATTTAGACAATGCTAATGATGCCACACTTGCTGGAAATGACCATGATCCACCATTATCAATGCAGGTTGTAAGAGAATAAGAATGGCCGAGACATGCTAAATAAATAAATAAATAAAAATATGAGATGATATCGTTGCATTCCATTATTTTTTATATTACTTTCTTTAAGTAACCTTGAGATCCATATACCAATTGACAAAATACAAAAACGGCAGGGATATATATCAGCAATTCAGAGATAATGACTGTTGTTCGCATAAAGAATTTGCTTTCTGGAGATTCATAACCACGCGACGTGTCCAAAGCAAACCATTCAGATTGAATGAATCCTCCACTACAAAAAAAAAAACAAACAATTATTGAGTTACCATATGATATTATTTCTTTAGAATACTTACATTTTTCCACAAAGCCAACTATGATAAGCAGTAAGAGGAGGATAATCAAGACCCCACCATTGTAAGTCGTATCGATACCATTGTTGAAGAGGTAAATGAGTTGTGATCTCCATCCAATGTCGTTGTGCTTCATAATCACCAAATAATGGAGGTGTATCATAACCTTTAAAAAACAAATATACAAGATGGCGTAAGTAAACGTAGGTATTTTGTATGTAAACTTACCAGAGTATGGATTTAATGCCACAGCGAATCTTATCAAAGTAGCAAAAGCCAATATAACAAGTGGAGCTGTCCATAGCGTTTCAGTTGATATCAAATAACGAATCCATTGACTAGGTGGACTTGAACGGATGAACTTTGGATCTTTCATTCCTTTCCAATTGATAACAAGTGAATTTTTAAGACAAGAAAAGAAAAGAAAAGAAAAAAAAAGGAATCTGCTGCGAGTCCCAACTAAGAAGCACGGTGTTTGAAAATCACATAGGAAACAAGAAATAAGAAAATGGATTAACTCTATCTAATGAATCCCAACATTCGGTAAAAAAAAAAAAAAAAAAAAAAAAAAGAAAAAAAAAATAATACAATACTATCACATTGTTGATCGATCCCTTCCCTCCTCCTGTGTTTTCTTTTATTAAATCGACCTTCATAACAAAAAAAAAAAAAAAGATAAAAAAACTCCGGTACAGGACCCTTTTATTGATGGGCTATGTTCCAAACGCAAAAAAAAAATGCACTCTTCTTTTTCTCTCTTTTTTTTCCACTCTTATAATGTTTTATTTCATTAGCCGAAATCTAACAACCTTTTTCTTTTCTTTTTTTTTTTGGAGTTGACCTCATTCCATTCCTTTTATAACCATATTACTCCATGACTTCCACTTTACCGTTTACCCAACATATATTTTACATTCTGCCTCTGAAACTGGACCCGGATAAGCTAAAGGGAATTCAAGATGCCATTACTCTTCTGGATGGAACATGCTCCTCGTCAATCTCCAGCGCTACTTTTATTATTACTTGTTTGAAAAGTCCTCATCGTATTAAACGTCATGTCAGCAATGTAAATCTTGATTTCATTAGTACACTTGACCAATTTTATTGACTTTTTTTTTTTCCTCTTTAGACCACTTGTCCCATTATTCATATGAAATGGATATTTGAATGGTAAAAAAAAAAAAAAAAAAAAAGAAATGATTATTTGAATCAAATTGACAACCTTTTTTTTTTTCATCCATCCTGCTTTTTACCAGTGTTACACAACGACGATTTCTTGATCCAGCACCATATCGAATTCATGTTGAACAAAAGATACCAGCAACCACCTTGAATGATGATCGGCCTCGACAAATGCGATCTTGGGATGATATTTATGATATTTATCGTCAACAATCTCATATACCAGTATCAAAAGTTAACTTTATAGATGATTACGGAGGAAAAAGAAAAAAGAAAAAACAAAAGCTTTTAAAGTAAAAACAACAACATTTTTTTTGGTATTATTATTTATTCTATTTGTTCATCTATAGGAAACAACCAAGTTATCAAACTACAACATCTGGAGAATCATCTTTGGAACATGAACATCCTTGGTGGACAGAAACAAATGTTTATCGTTCTACATCCTTTGTTTGTGAGAGACCTTCTCCTTTGGATCATCCTAATAAAGATCTGGTTGAAATATTTGAATCTTTAGAACATTCTAGGGAACTAAGAGGTAAGATATTCGTATATATTGGAAGTGATCATTGTTATTTACATTAGTTTTTACTACTGAAAGGGGATACTATCAACAGTCTTGGATATCGAAAAGCAGCTGCTGCCATCAAGGTAAAGAAAGGATGGTGAGATTAAGGATAGAACTTAACTTTTCTGGTTATTAGAGTTACCCTTATAAAATCAAATCAGTGAATGAAGCTTTTCAATTGAAAGGAATTGGCAAGAAAACAGGTCGAATTGTAAGTGGGCATTATTATTATTATTATTATTATTATGAAGAAGAATTACAAATTCAACGTATCTTATTATATCATAGGTAGAAGATTATTTAAAAAAAGGAACGGTGCCAGATTTAGGTATTAAAACAAAAAAAAAAAAGAATAGAATGAAGAACAAGAATATAGTTTACATATTTTGGTATTTTTGATAGAAACGTTGAAAGAAGATGAAGAATTTAAAACACTCAAATTATTCTACAACATCCATGGTAAATCCATATTTGAATTAGTTTATATTTATTGACTTTATGAAATAGGGGTTGGTGCAACAACAGCTAGGGAATGGTATCACAAAGGTCATCGAACATTGGAAGAGGTCAAGAAGAATGAATCTCTCAGCAGGGATCAACTTTTGGGTATCAAATATTATGATGACTTTTTACAACCTATCCCAAGACAACAAGTGGAAATCATCATTGAAGAATTCCGTGTAGTTCTTGAAGAATATCAATCAGGATGTGATTTTACAATCTGTGGCTCTTATAGGTAAAATTATATTTTTGATGAGGTATCTTGATTGAATGTGATTCCTTTTTATTATAGACGTGGTAAACAAACATCAGGTGATGTGGACATATTAGTGACCCATCCGGATGATAAAGTGGCTAGCAAATTATTGACAGGTTGTGTGGATCGTTTACAATCACTTGGATATATTCAAGATATTCTATCCATGACCAATTTTGGTACAGTCAACTCCAGTGATGATGATGATGATGATACTATCAAAACTCGTATCCATTCAACTGGGCAAGCTCTATGTGTATGGCTCTCCAAAAATGATCCTGTTTATCGACGTGTGGATTTGATTGTAGTTCCATGGGATGATTATCCTGTAGCCATTCTTAGTAAGAAAAAGAAAAAATAAACCTGTTTACACGATGTTTACATGTATTCCAATATAGGTTGGACTGGATCTGGTCATTTCAATCGTAGTTTACGATTACGTGCCAAAAAGGTGAATGGATTGAAAGTAACCTCACATGGATTCTTTCGAAAAGGTGAAAAACTCAAAGTGACTAGCGAACGACATGCATTTGAACTTTTGGATTTGACTTATTTGGAACCAAAGGATCGAAATTGTTAATATATTTGAATAGTTTATCCACGGCATCATTATTTACAATATTATACTGTATATACTTTTAATTTTATATTTTTTTTTTTTGTATATTGAATGAAATAAAGAAAAAAAAAAAAAGAATAGTGTAAATACATGGTTTCATTTTTTTTTTTTTTGAGTAAGTTGGAGCTATTTGTGGCTTAACTATGGAAACTAAGTCCAATTGTTTCGGTTGGAGATTTAAACAAGGTGGCGGAAAAAGAGATAAAAGGAGCAAATCAGACTTATGCTTTTTCTTTCCCTTCTCTTCCCCTATTCTATTTTAAATAACATGCACTCCGCATTCACAAACAATAAAAGAAAAAACAATATGGTATGTTATTCAATTATCATGTTAACATATGTCTAATATTTTTTTTTAATGCTGTTGTTTTGTAGTTGGAGGACCATTTGTTACCTACAACAAACAAAAGAATCAATACTGGTTATGATTCACCTGATTCTATGATGGATGATGATACTACACTTCCTTCAATACCCTATAACAACCATTGTGATTATTATCAACCATCGAATAACGCTACCACTGCCGCCTATGCATGCTGTAACACAACTACCATTTCTGGAACTTTACCACCACGTCCCTCGACTCCTCCTCTTAGCATGACTTTAGCTCATTACAACCATTCTTCTGGTGATTATACTTCATCCAATATTGACCTTTAAATCATCCTTTCCTTTATGTATATATTGTTTCTCCTTTTTTTTTTTTTGACTATCATTCTCCCTATTTCTCTTTTTGTTGTAATTTAGTTTAGTGAATAATTTGGTTGTATAATGGATGATTGTCTTCCTCCTTTTTTTTTTTTGTCAAAGATAAATAAAAAATGATAAGGTAAATGAAAAGAAAATGATTTTTTTTTTATGTTATGTCCAGATTTGATGTGATGACTTTTGAACAAGAAAAGGAAAAGTCAAGGTTTTTGCTTTTCCACACAAGATGAAAAAAAAAAAAAATGGAATCGATTTTTTTGGATTTTACAGCCAAAATTTTCGAACTCCTCAGCCAAATTTTAGCTGTAAAAGTCAATCGTCAGGGGGTCATCAGGCAATTCTTCAAAAAATCGATGAAATCTTTTAGTGATCATTACAGAATAAGTAGTAATGTAAGCGATAAAACGGTATTAGATGGAATTAAACTACTTTTTTGAGAGGAATCCAATGATGGTATTTTCATGAAATGATGGTTATTATTGCATGAGAAATGATAATATTGACTTTTATTTTTTATTTTACTCTATAAATTGGGAGGTAAGGTATGAACTGTTATTAAAGCAAATGAAAGAGAATATCTTCATCTATGTTCGGTCCAAATATGATACAGTGATGACGGATTTTGAATGAGTTATGGAAGTATAAAGAGATACAAGTGATGTCAGGATGGAAAAGACAATTTATTTACTCTTACAAATTATTTATTCTTTTTCCCCTGTCAATGCTCTGCAATAAATTATTATAATTGAATATGTTTAAATGGGATCGCGAGTCAAGAAAGCAACAGCGATGGTTATGATGTATTCTTTTAGAGCGATGTATCCTTTATGATGATTGGTTTTTCTTATAACATTAAGATTATCCTTATTATGTAGCGGTTGATGAAAATAAAATGCGATGGTGTGACCTTAAGACTTCTCAATGTTCCATCCAATGGAAAAATATCTTTTTATGGATGTTTAAAAGGACCTAGCAGATCATTGTATTAGTAACACTAGATAGTTTGATGTTAAACAAATGTACCTTTTTTAATAGCAACTATTTTTTTTTTTATTGATGGTGATTTGATTTTATTCACCATGATCACATTAAGTTTTTTTTTTTTTTTTTCTTCAAGTCATGTATCACAGGTCAGTTTGATTCCGATTTCTTAATCCCTTGTTACGAAAAATATTTATTTGTTGAAAGTGTATATAATTTTTTTTTTCGAGTTATTTTTGCTGTAATAGGTAAATACATGTGCCAATTATGGTAATATCATCCAAAGAATTAAAAAAAAAAAATCTCGACAGAACGTTAAAATCACTTATCAAGAAGATCATACCAAAGGAGAACAACGGAATCGAGTGGAAATATGACCATCTGATAATCAATTATCGAACGTTACAATGTACACCCAAAAAAAGGACCTAAAATCTGATAAATTCTGTTTTAGATTTCCGCCTATATATTCTTATAAAGTAACTTTTTTTTTCTTTTTCTTTTTTTTTTTTCTTTTCCTTTCCCTTTTTATCATTCCAGCAAACATGGGAATGGAGCATTCGGAAAAGACAGCATACGATTCAGAAGTGGATAACGCTTTGAAATATGAACAAACACACATTACTTCAGACTATGACCAATCTGAGCAACAAACGACCCAAAACGATTCAGACGCAATATTCGCAAAAGCTTCATGGCAATACAAGTTAGTTGCGTTATGTACTGCATTGCTACTTCCATGTAAGTCTTTTCACCCTCAATTGACGAAATGACATTAACCTTTAACATTTTTTTTTTTTTTTTTTTAGTGGGGTCTCATTTTTCTTCAAGTGCTCTTAGTGCCCTGAAAAAACCTATCAAAGCGGTAAGTCAACTTGGATTAATAATGAATTATTCTTTACTGATAAAATAATCTCTAAATCTCATTCTTTAATTGTATATCACAGCATCTAGGTATTGATAATGCTAAGTATGGTGTTTTGTCTTCTTCTGTTTCAATCATCAATACTGTATTCCCTATTCTCGGTGGTCTTTTTATTGATATGTTTGGTTCCGTTTGGGGTACCTTGGTTGTCAATATTTTGGTCATCCTTGGTAGTTTGTTAACTGCTATAGCTGCCAAATATTCCTCTTTTCCTTTGATGATTGTTGGCCGTGTTGTCTTTGGAATTGGTAGTGGTCTTATTGTAAGTGAAAATATATATCCTTTTTTTTTTTTTTTTAAAAAAAAGTACTGATCAACCTTTTTTTTTGTATTGAAACGACAATCATCTAGGTGACAATGCAAGAATCTTTATTATCCAAATGGTTCCGTACTAATAACTTGGCCGTTGCCATTGGTCTTCAATTATCTATTAGTCGTCTAGCCACTTTTCTCGGTACTTTGGTTGCTAATCCAATTGCTTCTGCTACTAATGACTGGGTTTGGCCGTTCTGGTTGTCTTTTATTCTTTGTGGATTCTCTATCTTGATGAATGTAATATATGCATTGATTGTGAAAAGACTACGTGGTGAATTTACTGCCTCCAAAGCCGAACTCGACAAACTCAAAGCAAAGAAGACTTTCCACTGGCGTAGTGTGCTCAAGTTCCCTGCTCTTTATTGGCTCATCATCTTGATCGAATTTTTATACGCTGCTGTCTGGTCATCATTCCAGACCATCTCTACTGAATTCATCAATCTACATTTCCATACTACTGAAAATCTTGCTGGATATCAAGCTAGTGCATCTCAAGTCGTGCCTATTGTTGCTACTCCTCTGTTGGGTATTTTCATGGACGTCATTGGTCTCCGTATCATTGTTTGTAAGTCACTCCTTTTTTTATATAATATACGGTATCACTCAACAATCAAATTTCATTTTTATTTTGTTATGATTCTTTTAGTACTTGGATCTGCTATCTTTCTGATTCTCAGTACAGTTTTACTAGGCTGGACCTATGTCAATGCAGTGGTGGGCATGGTGTTTTACAGTTTCTCACTTGCTCTTGGTCCTATTGCGATGATTACTTCGATTGGTATGATTCTTCCATCTGATTATATTGGTACTGGATTGGGGATTTACAAAAGCTCGAATAATATTGGTACGACGATTCTTGATATTGTGGTGGGTGTGGTGCAAGACAATACTGCTAATCAAGCATACACAGGCGTCATGATTCTCTTTTTATGTTTAGCATGTGTGGGTTTCCTTTTAATCTCTTTTCTCTGGATTGCTCAACGCGTGTGGTATCAAAATGCTTTGGAAGCCGGCCGCAAAAAACGTCAAGCTTATATGCAAGAGAAAAATGATCGTGAAATCGAACTCGCCAAAAATGGTCAAGATGCTTACGACGATGATGCCTTCCCTAGATTGGGCTTACTTTCTGTTACTATCTTTATTGCTGCTTTCATTGTCGCATGGGTACTCTTCTTTGTCTATGCTCTCAGTGGTAATGTGGATGCCTAGTTCATTATATATATAATTTTTTTTTATCACTGCACTTGATATCTGACTATTGGTCTTATACTCCCTCCTCTTTTTTTTTTTTCTTTCTATATTTAATAAACGCTTATACCTTACCTCTTGTCTATATGTATTTATGTGTGATTAGATAATAATGCATCATCACGAGTAAGAAGATTTGAAAGTCACTAGAAACTAGGAACAATTATGAGAATGTGAATTTTTGAAAAAAAAAGTAAAGATCTATAAGAACTATGGCTTTCCACGTGAAGAAAGGAACATCGTATCCCGCCTATGCTGTATACTCGATACAAGAGCATGGAATCGACATTCTTACTAGAAAAAAAAAAGCCCAATAGTATGATTCCTTTTTTTTTTTTTTTTTTTTTTTTTTTTTTTTGACAAGGTCGCCTATGAAAAAAAAAAAAGAAACATCAAGAACCGTTTTGAAGCTGATTTTTATGAATATGATTATCCAACTTCATATACAAAAACCAATCCTTGGAAAAAAAAAAGGTTTATTCAAAAGAGAAACTTAGTAATAAATAAACTAACGAAAAAAAGATAAAAATAAAATAAAAAACGAAGAATTAGAAAAAAAAAAAACAAACAAACTAAAAAGGAGTTGTCGCTTCCTTGACAACTACACCATGTTGAGGACTTGAGAAAAGAAGAGCAAACTTTTGAATAGTTTTAACCACATCTTGAAGCTTGCCAGTTTCGGAATCACCAATGAGAGCATTACCTTGAGTAACACTGATATAATCAAACACACCAGTCAGATTTGTATATCCATCCTTCCAAAATTCTGTTTTGCCATCCTTCAATTTCGCATACACCTTGACATAAACACCAGGCAAAGGTCGTTCTTCTGCAGATGCCAAGACACGTGCCACACCGTAAGGTTCGGAGACATGAACTGTCAAAGTATGTTGGAAGTGAGTTTGACATTGAGTTTTGCCATGAGCGTGTACTTGTACGAGCACATCACCCACCAATGGAATACCCACAGCATGACGACGTGGTTTCACCTTTGATACGCCTACCCATTCCAATTCATCCGTATCATCCATCATCACCACGTTGTTATTGTCAGATTCTTCTTGTAAATCGATTATTTCCACGTGATTAGCCTTCACCCATCCATAATTCAACATTTTGTTGGCGTTGTTCAAGAAGGGTTGGTTGGAGAACATGGATTCGACATTGATGTTGTAGAATCTTACTTGAATCTGGGTCACATTGGCATGTCGTACAATCACTTGATTATCCTTAATGGTGAAATCAAATACTGGATCGGTTCCTATAGTTGCTTTACTTTGCGTATCGATCATATCGTTTTCTTGTAAATCATTGTTGTTCTCCACTTGAGTAATCAATTTGTCCAGAGAGGTAAAGAGTCGTCGCCAACGTAAAGAGCCACATGATTTATATTTGGCCACTGTCTCCTTGATTGCTAGAATATCCACATTGTCTCCTATTTTCACTCGAGTAGCAAGATAAGCACCAAGGTAATCTGCTTGAATGGCAGCAATATCATTGTCCACTCTGTGTTTGGATAATTCTAGATATTGTTGATAGATTTGTTGCGCTTCGCCAATACGTTCTTGTAAGACCAAATAGATGGAAAGTATCACGTAATCATTCGCTGTTCTATGTGTACTTTGATTCAAATAATCCAAAAATTGATCATACTGATTGTAGAATTCCTTGTTGGCTATTTCTTTTGAACCACCAAGTGAATGCACTGAATGACAATAATTATAAAAGATGAAAATAAAATAAAATAAAATGAGTGTGTCTACGATTTCTTTTCTATTTTTTTTTTTTTTTTTTTTTGTATGTAGTTTTTATTTACCTCTTGCATTTGCTATGGGATAATAGTCAAGTATCTTGAAATGATCATAGTCGAAAGATTTCCATTGAACCAAAGGGGAATCAAATACAATACCAGTGTATTCCAGTAAAAAGGATCGTTCTTGTACCAAGAGATCGGAGATGATGTCGGGAAAGCCATGATAGATACCGTACGCATAGATAGATTTCACATAATATTTGTGACCCTTCAAGAGCGATAGAAGGCAGCGAGCAAATGAATAATGTGTCATACGCCATATGACAAGAGACCAGTCCAAAGAATCAAGTTTATCTACATGATTAGCCACAAAAGCTAACACGTCGTCACCAGTACCCGTACTATTCACTACCGACCATGATGCATAGGCAGATAATGCTGTTTCCGTGTTTCGTTGAAGTTCGCCTTCCATTTCTGTCACTGTCAAGGATAAAGGTTGTGTTTGATTCACTAATGCCATTGTTGTCATGTTATTGTCTTGCTGTTCCAATTGATTCTTTTGTCGCTCGCCAATTGTCACTGCAAAATGATGATAGTTTCCTTGCGTAGGGAAGTAAAATAAGCCCACCACCTCATGCCAAGTTGTATAGGGTTTGATTAATATGTTCTTGGATTGACAATAAGGTGTTTCACCAAGAGGAATAGCACCTGTAGGAATTTGTAATGTCACTTCACAAATAACCGTTTTGGTGGATATATCTAAATATAAAGAAAAATAGTAAACAAAGATGAGATATAGATTGATTTTAAAAAGACTTGGAAGTAAATAAGTCACTTACTACTAATAGCCAAGTGCCATCCATAAACCGTACGTGCTAGAAGTTGAGAGGGTTCCACGATATGTTGATCATCAGCTTCACCATTGTTGTCACTTGTTTTTTCAAAAAAGTGTTGACCAAGCAAAAGGGATGGACTGGCAATTGCGGCTTGAGTACATTCCTTCAAAATATATAATAATTAGTATTATATACTACAGATTTTTGTTGTATTCTTTTTATACTTACTTTCAATGTACGATAAAATACCATCAATGGAGTTGTTGCCGTAATGGTAGTTTTTCCAGTTGCCATATCAGATGCTACTTGATAGTTGATATTGGATTTCATAGGAAGATCACTGATGGCCAAGGCAAAAATCATTTCAGTGATATTAGATGTTGCATAAATAACGTTCTACAAATAAAATAAAATCATGTTAAAAAAAAAGAAAATGTTGTAATACGTATAAGAGCATATCAACATAGATTCACAGATACTTACGCCGGATACAAAAAGATCAAGATTATTTTCCAAATAGTCAATCCAAAATTGATTCGCTTTGATGAGATGAGCATCCTGTCCATAGTATTCTTGTTCCTTCCATTCTGATGTCGATTCCATATATTCATAAGTCTTTCGAGTTTGACGTTGTCTAGCAGCTTTTTCACGGAGGGCTATCATATCAATATCATCATCATCTTCATCCTCGTGTCCTTCACTATTCTCGTTTGTTGGTATATCATCTACATTGAATTTACGAAGTGTTATTCATATAAGTATCTCTTTATATTTCGCATCTCCACTTACCATCAATTTCCAATGAAACATCGACATCATCTTGAGAAGAAGAACTAGCGAATTCATCCATACATTTTGTCGAAAAAAGACGAGTATTTGCTCTGTTTGATAGTGGTGCCTGGCCAAAGCTAGACATAGGGGCAGCTGCAGTTCTTGATGCACCGGATGGAGCAATGGGTCGAGATAGATAGGTGGCTGTTTCAATCGAATGCGCAGAATAGGATACCGCTTCAGTTTGAACAGGAAGAGGAACGGCAAGCGCATTTCCAGCTAATACAGTATCGAAAGGTTGATCGGACAAGGACGGCTCGTAATTGTTTTTGAAGAATTGCAATACCACAGGAAGAGCTTGAGGGAGGCGTTTTGCTAATAATGCTTTTTCTACCACATTCAAGTTTTGGAATAAAGAGAGACTATCGATGTATTTGGTCAAATCCGCATCAATCAAATAATCATCCATAAAGGTTTTATGAATCTTGTTCTACACGTATATAAAAATGGGAAAAAAAAGTCAGTATCTACAGCATCTGCTACTCTTTTTTTTTTTTTTTTTTTTTTTTTTTTTAAATCATGTTTACCTGGATAAAGGGTTTGATGTTCTCTTCAAAATAATCATTATCTTTGTGTTTGATCCATAAGTTTAATTCGTGAGAATTTAGCGATTCATGTGCCTTCAGTTTTTCTTCTTTATCCAACGTAAGCCATTTTCGTAAGATGTCGAATTTTGCCAGTGAAGTTTCTTCGGTAGGGACCAGTAGTTTGAAAACATCCAATAGCATATCTTGACTATCCACAATTTCAGATTCTTGTTGAGCTTGATCTATGATCATAGTGTTCTGAGGATGAACAGAGGAAATCACAGTAATCATTTTGTTTCGAAGATAAGCCGCATTTACATCCAATCCTTGGTCAGTTTGTCGTTGATCGTTAGTTTTCAAGTCCACATCTTTATCAGATAAAACAAGAGTTCGACTAACAGCTTGATCACCAGATACTATCACTGCCTGAATGACGTTGCCTTCACCAAGTTGGTCACGATCGATCGTCACTTCGCCTTGATCATTCACTTGAAGCACAAGAACTGGAGAGCTTTGATTCAAAAAACCTGTTCAAACATATACATATATATATATATATATTTTTTTTTTAGTATCTATGAAACAATTTACATCTAGCTAAAAAGTCTTACCAAAATTGAGATTGGTGCGTTCATATGCATCACGGAACCTGCCGCTACACGGTGCTGAACAGAGTTGTGAACGAATTCTCCCTTGCTGCTCCGACATCTTTTGATATTGTTTGTTGCCTTGATCAGTGGTACGCGTACTCACCGTAGTGGAACCATGTTTCTATGCATGCAAGTAAATGTTAATAATGATCATTCAAAATATACCCATGAAAATCGTTTCCTTCCTTTGATTACCTTTGGATTCACCAATAAGGACGGCTCAGGAAGGGCACTACCAATATACTTGTCCATCTTGGATCGATTGAGAATGTATTGGTATTCCTCGCTGATTTTTCGGCCAGTAAGATAAATGTGATCCAATCCCTTTCGACCCAGTGATTGATAAAGTAGTTGCTTGTTTTGTATATTTTTCTGTTGAGTAGTAAAGAGAGAATCACTCCAAGAAGGTAAAAATGCATTAGAAGTCACAATAGCATAAGCTGAAGAGGATGGTGTCCAGTCTTTCAATCTGAAGGTCAATTGTTCTGTAGATGATTGAACTTTGTCAACGCATAAAGGTCGTTTGATCAGACCATCAGTTGTTTCCCCATAGCTTCGATCTCCTATCATCCAATTTTTCCAATAATTGTTGTCCATTAGTAAAGATGATGACATGGCACCTTTTTTGTCGTCCACAATCTTGACTTCGATTGAATTAACATGTCGCAGATGAGGTCTAGATATATAAAGGCAGTACGATCCTTCAGGTAGGCCATCCACCACAGTGACAGTAGATTCAGAATAACGCAGTTGTTTTGAGACATCAATGATAGGTAAACTAAAGAAATGAATACAGAAAGCATGAGCAAAGATTATCTTTTTATTATATACATATATATATTCTTATCAACTTACCCACGAAATCCAGTTTGGAATAATGTACAAGTAGTATCTTCAGTCACAGGAAAAGGAAGATTGAATTCAGTATTGGCATAAAATTGAATGTTACGAGGTAAGACAGCTTCATCAATTTTTCCAACCGATTCCCAATTGTCGGCAAGCAAATGCCAAGTTTTCCAACCTCGATTCAATGTCACAGTTTCCATATTATCCAAAGGTCCCAGGGTGATAATTCCATTTTCATCTGTTTGCATAGTGATAGTAGTTGAATTGTATGTAAAAACAGGTTTAAATAATATATCGAATGATTGACCCTTGTGAGGTTCACCTAAGTATCATAAAAAAGAAGATTTTCAGTAAACATTTATAAAATCATATTCTTCTTACCATTCTTTCCAATAACATGAATAAAATATCCAGAAGAGGTGGCACGAAGATAAGCAGTATTAATGTCATCTTGATCTGATCTATCACATGTGATTACTTTAGTGACTTGAAGTTGTTTCCATGGTTGATCATGCGACATAGTTTTGACCTGGGCCGATAAAATAAATTTGATTGATGTCACTACAAAATGTTACAAAAAAGAAAAAAGAAAAGTAAGTATAACGTTATTTTGGTATATCTATATATATATATATATATATAAAACTGGCACTAGTAACTTACGTGAGCTGGGAACAGTAAAATCACATTCAATAGGTTTGTTTTTGCTTGCTTTCAGATCATTCTTGGAGATAGAACTCTTGACACCTTTCGAATTTGTAGTTTCCACCTGCAAAGATAACTTTTCCAAAAGTTTCTCCGGAAGAAGTTGATTCTGTATTCTGAGATATGGAGTCACGATGACCTAATTTAAAACAATAAATAATGAGTACCCAAAGAAGTGGAACTATCTTTCAAATTTCTTTTTCTATATTTACCTTTGATTGTTTGGTGGGTATCAAGCTTTCGTAGTTCAAATAAAATGAAGCCTTTAGAGAATACTCTTCTTCTTCATGATAGAATTCGAAGGGTTGACAGTATCCATCCTTTGTAGTCAAAAGAGCTCTAACTTGCTTGCCTTCAGTTGACCGATATGGGATTAGGATATTGCCATATTTATCAGCCTAAAGAATGGAAATAATAATAATAAGGTTTAATATTGACAAATAAATATATAATTATATATATAGATGTACAGATTTACCTCATAGGAATCATTTTCAAACCAGATAGAACAGGAATCAATCAAAGGTTGGTAATTTTCATCTAGTATCAGGAAGAGATGACCAGCAGCTGTATTTTGAACCATATGACGTAAATATCCCTATCAAATAAAAACAAAGGATTAGTTATCCTTTTTTGTTTTACATATAAATCCATGATATCCCATTATTTTCAAACGTACCTTTTGAACAATAGCACGACTTTGATCTTGACCACCAATCAAATCAATCATCCAAGCACCACGACCTTGAAAAACTTCTGGAGCAAGTACAATATCCTTTCCATTTTGAGAAGCACCAAAGATGAACTTTTCATTTATTACGCGGAGAGAAGGTACATCTGTATAATCAATTCGATGTTCATAAATTGGGCAAAGACCATCCACATCTAGCTTGTTCGTATTCTTGATAGTGATATCCTTTGGGTGCAATTTCCAATAGTTGAAGAGATCAATAGGGAACACACGAATAGTCAAACGTGGTATATTCTTGATGGTAACATATAATGATATGGCATCATCTTTGGTGAGTCTGTTAGTACCCTGATGAATAGAAGCAGATCCAAAAGTCAAAGTACTTTTCTCGACCAGATTTTCAAAAGCAGTAGAACCTAATACTTTGGACCAGGAAGTGATATCATCCTTGCCTACCAATCCACTAGTAAGCATCGCTTTGGCTTGCAATGGTTCCAGGAAAGTTTCGAGATCCAAATAAGGGCCAAATATATCTATGGAAGTGAGTTTTTGAGTACTGATCAAGGCTGTCAGATATTCCACAATTATTTGATTTTCTTCATGTTCAGGTATACTGCAATTGCCAAGAATTGGGATCTATCAACACATTTGACGTTAGTACACAAATCATTCGACTGTAACATAATAATAATAATAATAATATAAATTTCTTACCTCAATCCCTTGTGTCTGAGTATATCTTTGGAAAACACTAGTACGACTGGATACAGGAGAATTGGCATCACTGTTCATTTTGACACGAGATTGAGATAAGTAACTATTTGGATAATAATAATAATTTAAAAAGGAAAAAAAAAGAGTTTAGCTGGTTCATGTGATTAATTTGGGATTGAATTACTTACGCCAAAAGTAAAGATTGATCATAGTCACCACGAAGAAGAGTAGATCGTAATCTTTGAAAAGTGATACGTGCTTTCACTAGTCGAAAAGGACCATCAATCAATTTATCAGCAAACTGATCCAGAGCAGACAAATAAGAATCGAAATCATTCTT
Organism: Halteromyces radiatus; assembly: GCF_025201355.1. Lineage (NCBI taxonomy): Eukaryota > Fungi > Mucoromycota > Mucoromycetes > Mucorales > Cunninghamellaceae > Halteromyces > Halteromyces radiatus. The sequence goes on along the minus strand of NW_026251691.1, from coordinate 730,996 downwards.
TGTTTCCAACTCATCCCATCCTTGTAATGGCCGAAGACCAGAAGCCCATTCATTTTCTTGTACATAAATTTGAGGTACCAGTTTTTCCATATATAGAGTAACAAAGGTATCAACTTGAAGGATAGCAGGGAATAAGCATTGTAATTCATTCAATTGATCCAAGGTCAACTTTTTCAAAGAGAACTTGTTGACATTTTCAGTGAGTACGGATCGTGTAGAATTTTCATAGGAACGCCATAGAGAAGTCAAGTAAGAAGCAATAGGGACATCCACTGGCACAGGTTTTGATAAAATAGTTTTAAGTACCAATGATTGTTGTTCATTATTGAGATGAGACCAAAATTTCTGAATGAAAGGCCAAGAATGATCATAAATTTGATTCAATTCATTATTATCGATAAGTTGTTGAATCAGATTATCAGTATCCAATAAGGTTTTGTCCAAAGAAGAAGGGTATGATTTTTTTGTTGTAGTGTCGGAAAGATCATGTGTTGTTTTGTTGTTATCGATAGGTTGTTTTACTAAATTGGAGTCTTTAGGCAATTTGAGGTTCAGTCTAGTGTCCACAAAGTGTTTCGAGTTGGTAGTATTAATGAACCATGTTAATAAGTAAAATCTTGTTTGAATTTCCTCCAATCGTTTCGAGTTGATAACTTGGTTTTTGTACGCATTGAGATGTTTATACATGTCCTTGAGTAATGAGGCTTCCAAATCAGTTGGTGTGCGCGAAGCAGTAGTAGTAGTAGTTTTGTCAAGCGCCGCTGATAATTTCTGCAAAAGAACAAGACCAGTATAGTAGTACCAATCTTCTGTTGTAGCAACAGCGGTTTGAGTAATGACATTTTCACGGGTAGAAGGATCAGTTCCAACTAGAGCCAAAGTTTCTTTCAAGTTTGAAATGACGGGCATAGATAAAAAAATAAAAAGGTGGAAGAAAAGTTAGAAATGGAAAAAAAAACGCGCTCAAAAGTGTTTATGTTTTTATATATTCGAGACGGAGGTTGAAATCTAAATGTGTCGCAGTGAATAGTATAAATATGGCAATGATTGTCTTTATGGAAACACCAGAATATAATAATAATAAAAATTTTTTTTCTATTTTTTTTTTTTCTATTTTATTTTAGTTTTAAAAATTCGCTAGTTTAAGACAATATGGTATATGTTTATATATATATATATTGGAAGGTTAACAAAAGAAAAAAGAAAAGTATAACGTTACACATACATGTTGTTTAGGGATTGTTTGATCTCAGAGAGAGACAGAGAAATGATTCATCAATGGAGAAAGTATGGAATAATAATATGTCAATTATGTTAATGATATAATAATAAATTAAAATACAAATCAATGTATGGGTGTATATGATGAAAGGGAAAAATATGAAAAAATACTTAACTTTTTTTTTTTTCTGGTCATGAGCGGAGAATGAACCAGTTCCTATTTATTATTTTGATTTTTTTTCTTTTTTTTTTTTTTCTTTCTTTTTTTTTTTTCCTCTCTCTCTTAATTCATCATCTCCTTTTCTTCCTGTTAGCCTTGTCTACTTATTCCCATTAACCTTACTATTTAGTCTTTATATACTCTTATTCCAAGTATTCTCTTTGTAAGTTATATAAACTTGGTTATTGTTTTTATTATTTTGATTGTTTTTTTTTATTATATATTTTTAGTTTTATTTTGTTTTGATCTAATCGTTATACTGTATTTTTTTTTTTAATATTCATTTTCAATAGATACTTTTCGTTTAAAACAAAAGACCATTCTCAATGAATAACGATATAACTGAAAACATTGATCTGGACTCTATTATCTCAAGGCTACTGGAAGGTAACTCAACCAGAAACAAGGAGTGAAGAGAAGGGGGAGGGGAAGGTTTATGATCTCAGATCCCATCCTTTTATTGAATTTATCGTTATGAATTCATCTAGTCCGTGGAAGTCGACCAGGAAAACAAGTACAATTATCTGAAGCAGAAATTCGATATCTTTGTGTCAAAGCAAGAGAAATTTTTGTTAGTCAACCTATTTTATTGGATTTGGAAGCTCCTATCAAGATTTGTGGTAAGAAAAAAAAAAAAAACAGGATGTTAAAAGGGGGGGTTTTATAGTAAGTGATTAACTTTTTTTTTTCTTTTATTTTTATTTTTTTTATTTTATTATGATAGGTGATATTCATGGACAATATTATGATCTTTTAAGGCTTTTTGAATATGGTGGATTCCCTCCTGATTCCAATTATCTTTTCTTGGGTGATTATGTAGATCGTGGTAAACAATCACTGGAAACTATTTGTTTATTATTGGCTTACAAGATTAAATTCCCTGTCAACTTTTTTATCTTACGTGGTAATCATGAATGTGCATCTATCAACCGAATTTATGGATTTTATGATGAATGTAAGAAAAAAAAAGAAAAAAAAAGAAAAATAAAATGGAATGGGTCTAATCAGGTGCAATTTATTGATATATATATATATGAATTATTAGGCAAACGACGATATAATATCAAGTTATGGAAAACATTTACAGATTGTTTCAATTGTTTACCTATTGCAGCTATTATCGATGAAAAGATCTTTTGTATGCATGGTGGTCTTTCTCCTGATTTACAAAACATGGAACAAATTCGAAGAGTGATGCGTCCTACAGATGTTCCGGATACTGGTAAAATACGAATAAAAAAAAAAACAAAAACAAAAATACTTTAAACTGAATTCAAATTATTTTTATTTATTCTTATTATTTAGGTTTATTGTGTGATTTATTATGGGCTGATCCTGATAAGGATATTTCTGGATGGAATGAAAACGATCGTGGTGTATCATTTACTTTTGGATCAGATATTGTGAACAAATTCTTACAGAAGCATGATTTGGACTTGATATGTCGTGCACATCAAGTAGTGGAAGATGGTTATGAATTCTTTGCAAAACGACAATTAGTCACTTTATTCTCGGCTCCCAATTACTGTGGCGAATTCGACAATGCTGGTGCTATGATGAGTGTGGATGAATCTTTACTCTGTTCATTCCAGGTAAATACACAAACAAAGAGAAGAAAAGAATAATTTATACTGATTCCCTTTATTATTATATAGATTCTGAAGCCTGCGGAAAAGAGGTCAAAAAATGCTTATAATGGTCGTGGACGAGGAAAGAAGAATGGAAAATGATATAGTTTAGTAGTAGGATAGTGATGATGATGATGATATTTGCATGAATTGTATGAATAAAGAAAAATGATACGTATCTTTATTGAATGATTAGGAACTTAGTGTAGGTGATTTGGAATTAGATATAAACATAAATGATAGTGGAAACGTTATCATATCTGGATGCCAAGTCCACGGTGTGACTGAAAGACCAAGGGAAAACTGCGCATAAAAGTGAACTGAGCTTTTTTTTTCTTTTTCTTTTTCTTTTTTTTTACCCCTCTTTTTTTTTCTTTTCTTTTCTTTCTTCTTCTTCTTCTTCTTCTTTTTTTTTTTTTTTTAAATAGCTCACCATATAATGACAATGCAATCGACATACCCGCAATCTTCTTCTAATATATATTCAATACCAAATACTTTTAGTTTTGGGTTTCCCTTATCTTTCACTCCTGAAGGAAAAAACAATAAGAAACAACCAGTCTCGGCACCCACTTCAATAAAACGTCATCATGTTACGAACAGCCAGGTACGACCTGATAGCATGAAACAAGACTCAACTAATACTACTACTCAAGGAAGTAAGTTAGATCCCTCTTTTTTTTTTGCCTTCCCCATTTTATATTAACTTGTATATATATATTTGATAGGTCAAGTGTTGGACAACTTATCTGAAGATTTACGACAATATGAACTCGTATTAGACTCTTTGGTATCAGCAAATCTGGACAACAATGTGAAAGAAGAAATCAAGCATGTGGATCAATGGTTCAGTTACCTCAGTGAAACAGAAAGAACGGCTACAATATATGCTTTACTTCAACATTCAACACCAGTTCAAATTCGATTTTTTATTACTGTTCTTCAACAACTTGGAAAACAAGACCTCGTTAACCTATCACCGTCCTATCCCGAAAATGGTAAGGTGGCAAGGAAAAAAAAAAAAGAAACGCATGAGAACCTTCTGTCCCTGATGACAATATTCAACTCACACTTATAATTTCAACTTAGATACTCCAAAAATGGATAATTCAACTTCTCATACCGACATTGATCCAATCATCAGCAAAACAAGCAAGAATCGACGATCTTATGCATTTGGTGATATCTCTTCTTTATATCGACATTCTTATTCCCCTTTTATGGATACTGGAACCCGGCCTTTCTCTGATCCTTTTTTTGACAACTCTACTCCTTGTTTGTCTCATATACCCAGCTTGACTGCTGATGGATGGCCTTACCAGTCAACAAGCACGGGACTACGCACGGGGAATCAAGAATCACCACTCTCTTATGAACACGTTGAAGCACCACGACCAAGATCTGCTGATATATCTCCTGAATCATTAGGTGTACCACCAACCATACTTCCAATCAACAATAACAAGAATAATAATAATGAAAATATTCGTCATTCAACATCACAGATGACATTTTTGACTCCCTCAGAAAGAACGTCATGGCATGATTTACCATCACCAACCACTAGGAAATTCTCTGAGAGTTTATTTCAACCGCTTGATTCTAACGACAAGAACATATTAAAAACAACAACAACAAATCAAATCAATTCAAGTCTCGACAGTATTGATTCTTTGACCAACAAAGTGAATCATTGGTCATTCTATTCTCCTCCAAAACAAAATGCAGGCATTCTATCTGGTGATATTCACGGTTTTGGACGACGTTCTCAATATAGCAACAGTAACCCTGGATTATCTGATTTACAATCATCAGTATATCATGGCTCTTCTGGACCAACTGTCAACAAAACTAAAGGACATCATACCCAATCTGATATGAATCGGAACAGTAACTATACTTATTCAACGAAAATACAACGTAATAGTAGCAGCAAAACAACATCTCATCAAAAAGAACGACATTCTTTTGAAGAAGTGGATATGAATATAGTGCAAGGTAAATATATATATATATCTATAAAACAAAATACTGAATGATGATTTGAATATAGATATTCCGGCTTGGCTCAAGAGTGTTCGATTACATAAATATACACCAATATTTGAATCAATGTCATGGCAACAGATGATATTATTGACAGATGATCAGCTACTCGAAAAAAAAGTGATGGCTCTAGGAGCAAGAAGAAAATTACTCAAGTTGTTTGATCAGATAAAACAGCATTGTGATAAGAAGGTAAAAACATCCATTCTATTTATTTACAAAAGTAACTTACAAATCTTTTTTTTTTTTTTTGGTCTATAATAGGGTATCAAATATGAATAAACAAAATTATTATGTAGTTATTGTATATTACACTTATTCAATAAAACCATATTATGCGATTTAAAATGTTAAAACAGGAAATACGTGTAACACATCTTAAATATCATAGTCTCGGTCATATAAAATAGAAAAAGGGAGAATGATTCCAAAGAGCACATACCATCAACATTGTGTGACATTAATTCATATGAAGGAGCACATAATAGGGATAATGATGAGATATTGTCATTATAAAGATAAAAGTATTGATTCTTTTCTTTTTTTTTTTTAACGAGTTAATAATAAGATGAATCCGTTTTTTTTTTATTAGAGAAAATCTTTTCTTTTTTTTTTTTTTTTTTTTGCATAGGAAATGATATCAATCCAGTCAAAAATAAAAAAGTTTCCCCCCGAGTTTCTCCGTAGAGGTTCAATGGGTCATTCAATGTCCGGTTTTCCTTTTTTTTTTGTGGATGATTTTTTCTTTTGTTTTTTTTGTTTTCTTTTCATTTCTCTCGCTTATAAATAACTTGTTTGATATTTATCCCAAAATAATAATAATAAAAAAAAAAGAACTTTGAAAAAAAAAAGAAACAACTTGGTTTGTCTTCTTAATTTCTTTTCTTTTTTTTTTTTGTCAACAAACGATCAAACGTCTTATATTATCGATAAAAACAAGTTATGGCTTTCCGATTTAATTGGCCTGAATTCGATATTGAATTCTATGATGAAGCAAAGGCTCAATTAGAAACTGCTCTGAATAAAGGCAACAAACCAAAAAATATAGTAGATCATATAACTGTCAAAGAATTACATATGGGTACTCAAGTAAGTTATTAAATATATATTATTATAAATATATTTAGTATTCATATCTTTTTTTTTTTTTATTTTCCCTTTTTTTTTAAAAATAGCCTCCCGAACTGGAAATATTAGAAATTGGTGAACTTACAACTGACAAGTTTCGTGGAATATTTAAACTTACTTATGCTGGTGATGCTTACATTGTCCTTCAAACCAAAGTTCAGGTAAAAAAAAAAAAAAAAAAAAAAAAAAAAGAAAAGAAAAGAAAAGAAAAGAAAAGAAAAGAAAAGAAAAGGTTTTATATTTCTTTTATATATATTCATTCCATTTTATTATTATTATTATTATTATGTTACTTAGGCAAATCCAATGCATGCGAAACAATCAGCTCTTCCTCGACATACACGACCTAATATTCTAGCAGCCGACCATCCATTAGTTGTTCCAATGTTACTTCGTATCAGCGACTTGAAACTACGAGGTATTGTAGTACTTGTAGTATCTAAAACAAAAGGGATCACCTTGGTATTCAAAAACGACCCATTGGAAAACATCTTGATTAGCTCCACTTTTGATAGTGTCACCAGTGTACGCAACTTTTTACAACGGGAAATTGAAAAACAACTACGCAATCTATTTCAAGAAGATTTACCTGTCATGATTCACAATCTCAGTTTACGACATATTCAAAGTGAACAAGAAAAGGCAAAGAAACAACAGCAAGAAGCTAGACTCAAAGCACAACAGTTACGGAAACTCGAACGGAAGAAACGAAACGGTAATATAGTATCTCCACCCATGTCTGTAGTATCGGATCCTGGTTTACAGCGTCAACAACGCCAAAGACCAATGTCATCTTCACCCTCAAGAGTAGGTTCATCTATCTTTCCTCAACATCCTTCATTATTGGCCAATTTTGAAAGTGCATCCATGCCAGATTTCTCACCTAGTGTGTCATCAGCATCCCATCTTTATCAACAACGACAACAAGAAGAAGAACGGAATATCACTCCTTCAGTCCATCTCTCTGATATCTCATTTCCTTTTATCGAAGATCCATCCTCTTTTTTGGACAACGCAAGATTTGCTACTTTTTATCGACCTGGCTCTGGAGTCTATAGTTCGTTTAGCGATCTTTATCATAACAATATGGACCAACAATCTCTTTCTTCGTGTATGAAATCAACTTTACCGAGTGGTTCAAGTTATTATCCATCCTCAAAAACGCCGGTTACAGCCGCCAACTTGTCTACTTTAGATCTTCTTTATCATCATCGACAATCACATCCACCCGATGCTTCAGTAGCGCCAAAAACCATTCCTGATGTTTTTAGTGATGACGATGGAGAAAATGGATTTTATTATGATGACGATGAAGATGACAAACATCAACACTTATTCTCTCCAACTACATCATCTTCAGCCGTTGCAACGTCACCTTCTATTTATGATATGTATGCTGATGATGTAGATGCTCCTTGGTATGTGAAGGAAGGATTAGGATTACCGTCAGCTGAAGAAAGTTCAACACAACAACAACAATTGATTCTCCCTAGTGATCAACCCATTCTTCTTGATCCGTTTGAAAATGCTGGTGCTGCTAAACTGGCTCAATTATCGAAAATTCACCATACTATTTCGCCTTTCACTCATACCATTGATCATGTGACATATCGAAGTCTTCCACACGCTGTCAAACCCACCATTCGACCTAAGCATAAGAAGATTCCCAAGCGGCGGATTATTCGTTTGAATTTGTCTGGTGTTTCCTCAGATTAGATTTATTTATCTCATTGTTTGTATTGTTAGTTTATTGATATTCGTTTTACTTTTTCTTCTTCTTCTTCTTTATTGTACATTTTTCTTTTATATACTCATATCCTCATATCCCCCTTTATTATTACTCATTCACTCATTTTTTTTTTTTTTTGAAAGATCCATTTCATATTTTTTTTTTATCCCTGTCTTCATTTTCTCTCTCTCTCCTTCGAAAGGAACAAACAATAAATAAAACTGTAGACGCATATTCCTCCTCTGATGGGATAATATCTGATGATATGGTGACGCAATGATGTTGTGATGATAGAGTGATGGTATGACGGTGTATGACGATGATACATACGATGGATGGCTGAGAAATGGTTTTGTCTCATCAATATGTTCCTAAAATGAATTCATTCAATGCCCACCATTCTATATCTTACCCTCTTAATGGGTTCCTTTAAGCATGACTCTCAACGCGTTTTTTGAGGTCATCACATTTTCTTTCCCACAGATATGATATCATGATTAATCATTTCCCAAAAAAAAAAAAGATGATCTAAATATGCGTCCTTGTGTAAATAGTCATGACAATCTTCTTTTCCCTTCAAAAAAAAAAAAAAAAAAAGAAAAAGAATAAAAAACGTTTTTATATAAAAAATAAATGATTTTTTTTTTTAAATGGAGATGGTAGATATACAGAAAAAGAATAGATTGTTTGCCCCACATCTACTTTTTTATAGAGGGAAAACTATGTCTATTTTTGGATCGCCATAATGCAACGTAATAAAAGGTAGACATGAAGACGCATGACTTTACATGATGTTAAATAAAGAAGGGAGGAATCTGACGTTTCGTGTTACCATAAAAAAACAAACTATTATTTGAAAATGACCTAAGAGTCTGGTTGTCATGGAAGTTGGATTGAATTTTCTTTTTTATTTGTATTCCTAAAAAAGTAAACAAAGTAAAAGGAATATATGCGTACGTGTGAATGAGAGGAAAATAATATGTAAAAATTGAATATAAATAAATAATGAAAGAAACAAGTAAACATGAATAATATAATATAAGAGTGGGAAAAGAGCGCGAAAGACTAAACAAGAGGGGGTAACAATGAAGTATATTGATTAAGAAAAAAAAAAAAAACGAAACGATACAGAAAAACAAATGGACAACGAGTAAAAAATATAATAATAATAACAATAACAATCTAAAATTCCATACTATCTTGATCTTGTCGGCCATAACCTAGATACCACCACCAGACTACTTCATAACAGAATACAAATTGGCGTAAAGTTTGCACCATCGACAATCGTTGTTCTCTAAACATAGAGATGATTTCCCATAACGCATCTGTATCTTGTAATTGCCCATTATCCTTATTACTATTTTCTTTGTTGTTGGTATCGGAGAGTGTCAATCTGCGTAATACTGTATCAATGGCGCAAAAAGCTCCTGATCGTCCACATCCTGCTGAGCAATGAATCACCATGGGTCCAATAATTTCGTTGGCTGATGCTGATTCGTATTGTCGTTGTGCTTTATCAGCTAATTGTACCAAGTTTAAAGTACCCAACGGATTGTCTGGTACACCATAATCCATCCATCCAGTATAGTGTAATTGTGTGATTCTTCTTGTTGGTTGATTAAGTTTTTCTATAGTGAATTCTCGTTCAAAAATTACGTCTTCTTTCCAATCTGATGTTGCCATGTCGTGTACTTTTTCTCCAATCAATGTGAGTCGTGTAGGTCCATATTGGATAGACTGATTTACTTCTGAAGGCCAATACCGATGACATTTGATCTAAAAAAAAAAAAAAAAAAAAAAAAAAAAAAACCATCAATCCTAAATACTTCTTTTATATAAAGAAAAATAGAATAATCCTTTTTTTTTTTTTTGGAAATTACCTTATTCATCTCTTCTTCTTTTGTCAACATTACTACCACCCTAGAATTTTGTTCCCATACAACTTGCCAGAAATCATCAAAAGTAGAAGGTAAAGGACCTTGAGTGGATATATATCGTCGATAAGGTTGTTGATACCATTGTGACGATTTCATAAATTTGAGACAGGTAGGATTGACTTGACATGATGATAAAGGTGAATTGGTTGCTCCTGATGGAGATGCTGATGGTGAAGATGATGGTGATGCTGGTGTAGTTGATAATGCATTTATAATAGGAGAAGAAGTTGATGATGAAGAGAATGTAGATACAGATGACAATGGTGATGGCATTGTTAGCTTGGGACAAGATGAAGAATTTGATGTTGACGACGTATTGGTAGAAGCCATACGAATATCAAGATTGGTACTGTTATTGTTGTTAAGTTGAGTAGGAGTATAAGCAGAACGAGAAGGAGTTGAAGTACTTTGATGATGGTATTGAATAAAACTAGCATTGATGTATCCTGTCGATCCACTGGGGGTATCATGTATCTTGACACGTGTATATTCTATTGTATTATATATATATATATAATAAGGGTTAATGACATCATCAACAGAATACTAATAAATAAATAAATAAATAAATATATTACCAAAAGGCCAAATATTGGTGTATCGATTCAAAGCTCCCATTTCAATTCCGGCGACAATACTGAGGGGGTAGTCCAGAGGTTCAGTGTTGGTATCTTTTGAATGAAAATGCATGATGTTCTGTAATCGTCGTTGTTCAGTTCTTTCCAGTTTCTATATATACATATATGTATGTAAAGATAAGTCAAGGATATAATATATGTACTATGTATGTTTATAATAAATTTACCTCATATAGTCTAGCCAGGGAAATTGTACTCATTTCCAATGTAGAGTCATCCACCATCGCTTTTTGTAACCACCTAGGAGCCTTGAAGATAGTTTTCCCTTGATTATTCTTTTCCAGAGTAGCACCAGCAACGGTTCGAGGCATTGGACTTAGACCATCCATTTCGATCACCAATGAACGATCATCAGGATGTAATACAGAATGACAATGAGTGGGTAAACGAATAGGAAATCGCTCCTTAATAGGACCATGAGATAATTCCATATTTTGACGAATATTGGAGAAAAAAGGATTAAAAGCTTGATTTTCAAAATGAGGCATAGGAGCAGTATAAGGACCAAGACTGATAGGTGCTGCTGATGATGGAGGTAATGAACCAAGATGTAAAGAAGGTGTTTTTGTTCCATTGACAGCCTTGTTGCGTAAAAAAGGTAATGAATTGGAAGTATGATTTTGGGTTGAAGATGACGGTGTAACAATACAATGCTCAGAATATACAGATAGGAAGGCATCGAAACCACCTTTTTTTTTTAATAAAACCAAAATAAATAATTGAAGAAAAAAAAAGTTAAAACGTAAATCTTATATATATATATATATATTAATGAATGAATTACCTTGAAGATAAAATAAAGAACCATTGAAACCAGCAAGAATCATTTTATTGGCTAGGTACGAAGTTGCACATTGGTCTTGGGCTACCGTAGAAGATTGATCATAAAATACAATAACATCATATGAAGACCATTGTTTCAGACGATGACGATCTGCTTCGACAATAGCTTCGTATACCTTTTCCATGGTGAAAGTCGGTCGTTTCAAAATGGTATTTGGCACAGATACATTGATAGCTTGTTTGATACGAGCATGTGAGAATTGAACAAAAGACCGAACGTCCAAGACAAGTGTTGATGGTTGTTTTTGATTAACCAAATAATCCGCCAGTTGTTTGGGTGTTATAGGTGTGAGCCCCGATAATTGTTGTTGTTGTTGCTGTTGCTGCTGCTGCTGCTGTTGTTGTTGTTGTTGTTTAGCTGCTCTTCTTCGGTCAGCAATAGAACCTCCAGTTGCAAAAGATACTACAGGTTTTCTTTCCAAAGAAGGAGTAAATACAGTTGGTTGAGTTGAATGACGTTGATGAATAGCGTTTAAAAAATCTTGGTGTAGCATTGGACTTATGGGTGCAGTAAAGTAAGGAGTTGTACTACCGCTTGTACCGTCATTGTTATCATCATTATTATTATTATTGTTATTGTTGTTTCCATTTGGAGTGTTGGATGAGTTTGTCGTCAATATTGAGTTCGGTACTGTCAAGGGTGTAAAATAGGTATCATTGCCTTGACGTCGTTGAGGAGGTGATTCAAACGCAATACTCATTATGACCGAATAGAGTAATGTTCGTTAAATGATATATGACGTATGACCTATAGAAAGGGGAGACAAATAGTAAATAAAAAAAAAAAAAAGAGTTAGAAGAATAGAGGAAAAGAAAAGAAAAAAAAGAAGGAGGTGATTTTTTTTTTTTTTGGAGATTGTGACTATTACGAAAAAAAGAATGGCGGGGCGAGACTCTTTGCAGAGAATCTAAAAATGTCGTCATAATTTCCATATTCGTTTATAGTGAAAAGTCAGATTGTCACTCAAACTCTCTTTATTTGTTGCGATGGGGATTTTTTTTTTAGGCATGATCATTCACTAGTTATTTTTATTTTTTTATTGAATTAAATCAATGATTCCTTTTTTTTTTAAATCATCATCGTACGTGACAATTCATTCCCCCCCTTTATTATATATTAAAGATTTTTACAATAATATAAAATACAGAACGGAGAGTCAATTTCAATGCAGAAAATTCAAAGAGTACTACCAATGCAAATCGGAATGGTTTTATCCGTTTACATCATGAAGCGTGGAGAAACAAAAATGAGCACGTGGCAAGACAGAGTACAACAAAAAGACTATTTTTTTTTTTATATATATATTTTATTTAATTTGTTTGATCATTGTAAAACCCTCCAAAAAGAAAAAAAATGAATAAAAAGACTAAGCTAAAAAAAAAGAAAACAATCATAAACTTTGAGTGAGATAAAAAAAGTAAAAAGACTAAATCAAGTAATAATAAATGATTGGAGGTGAGTCAAAAAAAAAAAAAAAAAACCTAGCGGAGACTATCAAAGTTGCCACGATTTTGTTCAAAATAAGAGCGAATATCTTGAGGATCACGACCCAAAATTTGCTTCAAATCATCAGTATGAATATCCATCCGACCTTGATTAGCTAATTCCCAGATTTCAAGTAAAGTTTCAATACAATCATCATTCATGTAACGACCAAGAGGAAACGTATAAGGCTTGTCTTGACGACCAATGGTATGATCAGATTTGGGTCTTTCCTTAAATCGTTTATCATTACGCATTTGTTCAAGGTACTTGCGAATTTCATCTCGACCTACTTGTTCATACTTGATTTCTTCAGCTTCATGCACCAATCCTTGACTGATTTGACGAACTAATTCTTCCATGGAGAGAACTTGTCGGGGAGTAAATTGATAGAGTTCTTTCCGATTTCTACCATAAAAGAGACCTTGTTGTTGATTTTCCTTGGCCAACTTGAAAATAGCTTCTACTACATCATTCAAATCCACTGGTGACCACTTTTGATCCTTCTTGATAGGTAAACGTAAGACACGATGACTTTCAAGTAAAGGTGCCATCAAATAAAAGAGTTGATTAGGAGCAGACAAACGTACAATCGACCATTGTTCTTGATTTCCCATGATTTCCTTGATCTTTTGTTCCAAGTGACGATATTGAAGAAGATTTTTGAATTTTTCACTTTCATTTTGATCTACATGATCAACTCCAACACTAATTTATATTAAAAAAAGAGAGAAATGAGAATGGACAATAAAAAAAAAAAAAAAAAAAAAAACTTACAGAGACATCATGCATAAATGGTGGACATTTTCATTCTTAGCAGCCTTCATGACATTTTCAGCTTGTTGAATACGATGAGAATCATGTTCAGGAATCAATATACCAGCCTTGACATTTTTGAAACAATCACGAACTTGGTCTTCACGATTATAATCCACTTGACGGATTTCACCACCCATCTTGGCTAATTCTTCCAAACCTTCCTTGTTACGACACAAAAGACGGAGAGAACCATGTTGTTGTTCCTTCAAAAAATAAAAAGCCAGGGCATAACCAACGAGAGAATCGACATTGGTAATAACACAAAGTTGTTGAGAAGACATATTGAAAAAAGATATAATAGAGAGAATAGTTTATGAGTACAATAGTGATGATTCAAATCCTTCTTTCTTTTATATACTTATCTTCCACTTTTTTTTTCACACAGTCTTGAACCAGATTCTAACTTGGTTATAATAGATATTTTCTTCTTGTTATTCATACTATATATTCCGTGAGAAAAGTGGTCAGTAAAAATAATAAACATACGTATTCCCATTCACCTTTTTTTATTACATACCATTCTCCCTACTATCCTATATCATTCAACCACATCATCATCATCATCGCCACTAATACCACCTTTCTTCATTATCCATGTATTCTTTTATTGATTTGATTCTAATAAATCCAAAAAAAAAGGTGGAAGGTACTAAACTAAAAAGAAAATGATCAAGTATCACACAAGTTGTTGGTATTCTATTTGTATTGTTGAGAAAGAATTTTGCCAATGGTTTCAAGTTGGATGTTGCTAGTTCCTTCATAGATTGCCCCAATTTTTGCGTCCCTGTAAAACTTTTCAACACTAAAAAAAGAAGATATCATCAATTAACAACAAATAAAGGAATAAAAACTTGTCATATTCTTGACTTACCCAGTTTCACGCACAAAACCATTACCACCCATCCATTCAACAGCATAACTAGCTGCCATTTCAGCCACACGACTTGCTTTTAACTTGCACATTGCTGCTTGCATTACAAAAGGTTGTCCTTCTTCTTGAAGTCTTGCGGCATTGTAAGTCAATAATCTGGCGGCTTCGATTTCTACAGCTACTTGAGCAAATTGATGTTGCATGGCTTGGAAACTAGCGATAGGTTTACCGAATTGTTTGCGTTCTTGAGCATAAGTAACAGCAATATCAAATGCTCCTTGAGCTAGTCCAACCATCTAAAAAAATAGTAAAAAAAAAAAATATAAATATTTAATATAGATCTTTTTTTTTTGATGTATTTTGTTCTACTTTCCTGTGCTGCAATTCCACAACGTCCTTCGTTCAAACTTTCAATGGCATATTTGTAACCTTGTCCTACTTTCCCAAGTACATTTTCTTTTGGTACCTTGACATTATCCAAATTGATCACACAGGTTGATGATGAACGGATTCCAAGCTAGATATAAAAAAAAATAATAATAATTAGTATCTGTTTTACTATTATTAGTTCTGTTACCTTCTTTTCCTTCTTGGCAATTTCAACACCCCATTCTTTTTCTACCACAAATGCTGTGATACCCTTGTAACCTTTAGAGCGATCCCTAATAATATCAATTAACATAAAAAAAAACATATCACTGTATCACTTACACAGTGGCAAAAACGACAAAGATTTCAGCTTCTCCAGAATTGGTAATAAACATTTTACTTCCATTCAATAAATAGTGATCACCCTTGTCTTCAGCTTTTGTTTCTAATGCAAATGCATCACTACCAGAAGTAGCTTCAGTAATGCAGAAACTACCGATCGTATTTGTTGCTAGTTTTGGAAGGTACTTTTGTTTCAGAGCATCATCACCAAACTTGCGAATGACCGTGTTAGTCACCGTGTTCTATCACCAAAAAAAAATAAAAAAATAGTACTATGATGATGAATATATAAATGATTAAAAATTTATCTTACATGAACATCACATAAAGCAGCAACAGAAGGATCCACCTTGGCTAATTCTTCAATTGCAATAAGAGCACTTGTAAAAGAACATCCAGCACCACCAAGTTCTTCAGGTGTTTCTAATCCCATAAGCTATTAATATAGTTAGTATCACATCTATCTTAATTGATATATATATATATATATATATTCTTACCCCATTTTCAAACATAGCATCAATAAGTCCTTTATCCATTTTTTCTACTTCGTCCATATCTTGAACTTTTGGTAAAACTTGTTCGCGTGCAAATCTAGATACTGACAAAATAATAATAATAAAAAAAAGAATATTAGTAATGTAGTAAAACCTTTTTAATTCAAACTTTTACCCATATCTTTCAACATCATTTCTTCTTCAGTTAAGTTATAAAGAGAAGTAGGTGAAGAACAAACGAAAGGTCTGGCGTTTGCATAATAACTAAGAAAATAAAAAAAAAAAGAGAATGAATATAAAATTTTTTTTCTTCTTTCTTATTATATTCAATCCATAAATTACCGTTTTGCTAATAAGCCAGTGGCAGAGGAAAGACGAAAAGATGGTTTTAATAGAGAGCGTAGCATGATGTTAGTAAAAAAAAAAAAAAAAAGGTGAAATTAGAAAGAGAAGAAGAAGGATGTACCTCTTTTTTCTACTTTCATTCTTTTTCAATTGGCGATTTTTCTCACGGGTTATTCAATTTGGACCGAGGTTTGGCAATTTCCTTCTTTGGCATTGTTCTCCCCACCACAGAAATATATATTCTGATTTTAATAGATGATTTCTGAGCAATTACTAATACTTGATCTTTTATCATTATAGTGACCATCATCTATTCTATTGCATAATGTGAATCATTATCATAAAAAAGATCAACATATGAATTTACCTGAGGGTCATCATATTATGTACCACATATCTTCATACCTTGGGCAAGTACCTTTGTGAACTTCTATAACACGAACATACGATCTACATAATATTGTATTTTCTATCATCCATCTTTCAATATGATATAAGACCTATTATTACATTATGTCCATACAATTGTTAAAATATACATCATGATTTCTTAAAAAAAAAAAGAGAAGAAAACTCCATTGGAGCTTTAGAGCGTTTATTACTAGAGAATATATAAATAAAGCATGATAAACGAGACTATAAATGATTTCTATGATACAAGACTAACAAAAAAAATATAAATGTAAAATGAAGAAAGTAGAGGGAAAAAAGGGAATAAGTTGAAGATTTTCTAGTTGACACGACACAGGATTTCACCACCAACGTTCTTTTCAATAGCTTCTTGTAAATCCATAACACCACGGTTGGTATTCATAATAGCAATTTCTCCAGGTTGTAAAGGTGAGATGAATTTGGCACGACGACCACTGGCAAGATTCTTCATTTCATTGACGGTATAAGTGACTTTTTTGGATGGTTTACTGACAACAGACATAGCATTGAGAGCAGGTTGGTTTTCCTTGTATTTGAGTTGTAACCATAAACGACGTGTGGCAATATTACTGGGTGTAGTAGGTGTGAAGGTAGCATCTGGAGCCAAATGATTACCTCTAGTAACAGAGGTTAAGAATCCTTCCTTGTATAAAATATTGGTAATAGCAAGATTCATTTTCGTTTCGGGTACAGCCATTGTTTGTAATCGTGCTCGAAAACCATTTTGAATACGTGCACAAAGATCATGAATTCGAGGCATGTTGATTGTTTGTTGTTATTGCTAAAACTACAAAAAAAGAAGAAAAAAAAAAGAAAAAGAAAAAGAAAAAAAAGAAATAGAAAGGGTTAAAACTTCGTAGTTGTCAACGCCAGGAGGGAAAAAAAAATGTAGGGCCAAATTAAGAGTGACTCGCTTCAGCCACCGACGGGTGCTTGACACACAAGCTTTTTTTTTCTTTTGGTAGCCTTTTTTTTTTTTGTGTCCTTCTATTTTTTTTTTTTCAACCGCAGAAAGCTTTTCTGTTCTTTCTTTTCCTTTCTCATTAACCTTTTCTTTTCTTTTTTTTTTTTTTTTACCTTTCACCTCAACTTACTCTTATTTTCGACTTTCCTCACTTAAGTGCGGAATCAAAACAATATAGTTCAACATGGTAAAGACTTTGTATATATAAAAGAAAAACACAAGGATTTTTTATATGGATTATTATTCAAATAGTTCATCGCGTCATCAAAATATACGAATACATTCAATATTATTGATTAAATACTAACGATTGCTTTCTTGTTTTTTTTTATAGTCGAAAAGTTCAAAAATGGCGAATATCATCAACTACCGACTTCGGGTAACGTTATCGGATTCACGGGTGTTGACTGGACAAATGTTGGCATTCGACAAACATATGAATCTGGTATTGGCAGATTGTGAAGAATTCCGTAAAGTGAAAGCCAAAGGCAAAAAGAACGATACAAAGGAACAAAAGGAACAAAGTATGAAACGAACTTTGGGTCTTGTTATTTTACGTGGTGAAACGATTATTAGCATTAGTATCGACGGTCCTCCACCTCCATCAGCCGATGATGCTAGAAGTAGAATGACTATGATGGGTGGTCCTGGTATGGGTAGAGTAAGTATATACGAAAAAATGAAAGTGTTTTATATAAAATGGTTAATTTTTTTTTTTTTTTTGAATTTATTTAGCCTGCTGGACGTGGATTACCAGCTGCTCCTCCTCCAGGTGTTCCTATGGCTGGTTTATCAGGACCTGTACGTGGTGTTGGTGGGCCTGCTCCTGGTGTAAGTGAATTCATGATCAATTAATATGATCTGTTTTAACTAATTCTTTATATACATATAGATGATGGCTCCTAGACCTGGTTTTGGTGCACCTCCTATGCCTTATGGACGACCTCCTATGCCTGGTGGTCCTGGTGCTGTAAGTGATTGATACTTTAAATGATAAAGTGGGTTGATCTTTTTTTTTTTAATCGTTTTTATTTTGTTTCTAATAGCCTCCTCCTGGATTCAGACCTGGTCCTCCACAAAACTTTAGACCTCCACCTCCTGGATTCCGTCCTCCTCCTCCTGGCATGGTAAGATCTTAACAACCATCATGATATTCATTAATACATACTAATAATAATACTTTTTTTTTTCTATAGCCACCACAAGGTTTCCCTCCTGCTGGACGTGGTTTCAATCGACCTCCCCCTCCCCCTCCAGGTTACGGTAGACCTCCTCCTCAATAAACCATATCAACAAACTCTCTTCGCAATTCATTCCCATCTTTTGATATAGCTTTTCTTTCTCTTTTCTTCCGTGTTTTTTTTTTCTTTTTCTTATTTTATCTGTTCAGATTTTATATATTGTCATCCTGTCTTCTTTTTTTTTTTTATTATTACTATTTTTTTTGACTGTTATTACTGCTTTTGAACAAATAAAGAAAATATCAACTTTCTCTTCATATGTCTTATTATTGGATCCTTCAAATGAAAATTTTTGTAATTTTTTTTTGTGTGCGGCATTTAGATATAGAAGGTACTGATTTTGTTTTTTCTATTCACTCAAGTTTTTTCTTTCTTTTCTTTTCTTTTCTTTTTTTTTTTTTTTGGTACAATATGGACGACGATGGTATGATGCTTAACTTTGCCCCTGTTAGGTCTCAACCTAATAACAATAGATCGCAACCAACTCATCGATCTGGGAAAACAGGTTCCACCAATTCGTCTTTCTCAACTACTGAAGAAGCAAGATCAAAAAAAACAACACCTACAACCAACAGCAACAGCAAGATCGCAGACGATTCAACTACTGCAACCTCGGTCAAACTTGTTCATGGCAAGGCACAAATCCAATCTTCACTATTCACCTCTAATCCTACTGTCAAGGTAGAACGCATGTCGACCAGCGAGAAAATGGATCAACAACCTAGTAATGCACCTTCAGCTGATGAAACAAATACACTTGCTTCCTTGGGTCTTTGTTCCGAATTGATTCAAGCGCTTGAAAAGATGAATGTATATCAACCTACACTGGTACAGCGAAGAGCCATTCCTCTCCTTCTTGGTCCAGCACAACATCAACAAACAGCTTATGATTTGAACAACAGCAGCAACAAAAGGAAGGCTGATGTTGACATTGTAGTACAAGCACAAACCGGCTCTGGTAAGACGTTGACCTACTTGTTACCGATTGTCCAAAGACTGGTGGCAGCATCGACCTACGATACCAACAAAAGTTCAGCAAAGGCGGCATTTGGTGATCGAACTATTGGCACGGTTGGCATTATCCTTACACCCACACGTGAATTAGCTCAACAAGTGACAACTGTTTTACGACAACTACTTCAACTACCCCGGATACCAGCAGATGCAGATTACGGTCGACGTCATTGGATGGTAGCGGATATGGTGATGGGTGGTGGCAACAAATCAAAGGAAAAGGCTCGTTTACGTAAAGGGGTAACACTCTTGGTCAGTACACCTGGACGACTCTTGGATCATCTACAAAACACAAAGAGTTTTGATATTCGACACTTGAAATGGCTTGTTTTGGATGAAGCAGATCGTTTACTTGATCTTGGTTTTGAAGAAACGCTCAAGAATATTATGGATCTCATCAAACAACGTACTGAACAACCTCCTCAACCCGCTTTTCGACAATACTTGCAATCAGTGGTATGGCCTCGCTCCCGACAGACTATTCTATGCTCAGCTACGTTACGTGATGATGTGAAACATTTGGCAGGTACAGCATTAGTGGATCCTATTTTTGTACGTGGTTCGGATCAAGAAAACGACTCGTCTATAGTACAAGAAAAATTGAATGCGGATCATCATATTGATAAGGATGAAGATGATATGAAATTCTCCACTCCCAATCAATTGAAACAAACATATACAATATCACCAGCAAAACTACGACTTGTGACATTGACAGCCATGCTACAACAATGTATGAAGGATAAACGAAAACCTAGCAAAGTGATTGTATTCTTCTCTTGTTGTGATTCTGTGGATTTCCATTATGATTTATTCGCCAAAGCTGGAACTATCAAGAGTGATGTAGATGAAGACAAGGATGATTTGATGGAAATACTGGACAATCATGATGATGACGATGATGATGATGATGATGATACCAAACGAAATAAAAACAACTATCATCAACAACAAAAGAACAAGAAAACAAGAAAGGAACGACAACAGGAACAAGATGAATTTAGACGTCAACCTAGTCAACCAAGTACTTTATTAGGTGGTGATGGCAATGAAGTCTCTATTTATCGATTACATGGTGATTTGGAACAACACATTCGAAGTCTAACTTTTTCCACTTTTAGTGAAGCTACTAGTGGTATTTTACTCTGTACAGATGTGGCAGCTCGTGGTTTAGATCTTCCAAATGTGGATCGCATCATTCAATATGATCCACCTACGGATATGAAGGATTACGTGCATCGGGTTGGACGGACGGCTCGTTTAGGCAAGGCTGGTGAGGCTCGTTTATTCTTACTCCCTAGTGAAATGGATTATTTACCTATTCTCAAGGCACAAGGAATGACCATTCAACCTGTTACTGTGGAAAATGTATTGGCTCAATCATTTGGAAAACAACAACATGTATATGAAACCAAGGCGCAAGAATATCAGAATCAATTGGAACGCTATGTCCTTTCAGAAGAAGAGGTAAAAAAAAAAAAAAAAAAGTGGATGATGCCAATGATATACTGATTTGTTTGTATTTTATAGCATGTCTTATTAGCTAGAAAAGCATTTTGGTCCAGTGTTCGAGCCTATGCCACTCATGCTGCCTCTGAAAAACATGTCTTCCATGTCAAGAAATTACACTTGGGTCATCTTGCCAAATCATTTGCATTACGTGAAGCACCTTCTCATTTACAAGATCCAAGTAAGATTCAGAAGAAAAAGGATGCCAAACAAGAACGTATGCCAGGGAAACAAAAATTATTAGACAAGGACAACAAATCTAAGGGCTCTCATCAAAATAACAATATTCCACAAAAGAAAAGGAAACAGTATGATCAAGCTGATGAATTTGCTATTGCTAACTCGGATTATCTCTCTGGCGGTCCCACCACTAAAAAGAAGAAGAAGATCATGACAACAAAACAAAATAAGTAGAAGAATGATGATGATGATTTTTTTTTTGTAGAAAATAGTTTAGATCTCCACTCTTTTTTTTTTTTTTTTACAATTTACCATACATAGTTTGATATTCTCTCATCATTTTTTTATTTTTATTTTTATTTTTATTTTTGCATTTACAATAAAGAGCCACTCTTATCATATATAGAAAGTATCGAAATTTATTTTTGTGTTATGTTGTGGTTTTTATAGATCTTGGCAGCCAAAAAAGGAAATGATGTGTGGATGATCTTTTTCGAATGTCTCATTTTTTTTTTTTTGTCGTTTCCTGGTTATTCCGTGAACGGAAGACTGATGACTTATCCGGAACAAATTTGATTTGAAATCAATAGCCCGTGCACGCACGACTTTCCATTGCTAGGCTGAGATTCAACCCATCTCCTTTTTTCTGTTATATTTATAATACAAAGCCATATATTTATTGAAAAAAAAAAAGTGGTACGATGAATTAAAATAACATCAACTAAAATAGTATTATCATCATTACAGAAATAACAAATATCATTATCATCATCACATATCATGGTAGTAGAAAAAAGAAATGTTTACTTGGCAAATGGAAAAAAAGAAAAAAAAAAGATTTTTTCTGATCTTAATTTCCATTGGATAGGAATGGCAAAATGAGAGATATTTGCAATCATGACTTACCATGGCAACGCCGGCGGAGTTGACAAAAATGAGTCAGAGGAAAGGATGAGTACATTTTCCATAAAGGGTTGCTACGGAAGCAAAAGGGGTATATAAAGAATCAGTTTTAAAAAAAAAGTCATTCGCTTTTTACTTTTCTCTTTAACTTTTTTTTTTCAGTATATCATCCTCATATTAATATAACATGGATCTTTCTTGGTGCCTTGCTTGTGATCGTCATTGTCTTGAAGATAACGTAAGGATCATCATAACTATTACTACAATAAAATGCTAACTCTTTTTTTTTTTTTTTTTTTGAACAGTTATATTGTTCAGAATCTTGTCGCATGAAGGACAATCAATCAGTATCATCATCATCTTCTTCGTCATCACCATCATCATCACCATCAGCCACCTTATTCAATGCATTCCCAAGACCTGGTACTCCAACCTCTCCACTTTTGGAACCTTTCTTTTCCTCTTTCTCACACTCACATGATCATCGAAACTCGGTCCTTATTCCAAGCAGTCGATCACTCTCTACCTCTTCCTATCCTTTGTTTGCTCCTATCAGTGATACCTAGATTCCATGTATCTAGTTATATGTTATTAATGTTATTCTTGATCATCACCTCTCTCTTGCCCTTTCCTGCATTGTTAGACAAACCTCTTATGGTTTCCTCCTCTCATTCTCTTGATACAAAAAAAAGAAAAAGAGACAATAATATTCATCACATCATGATAATCATTCAGAGTGGATCTCTTGTTTGTTTGTTAGTTGGTTCTCTTTTGGCATCATGCATAGAAGAACAACTATTTATATCTTTACGTGTTTTGATATGCGCAAAAGATTTGATGAACCTATCTTGTACATATTTGATCACTCCTTCTCCTTCCCCTCTTATTATTAGTCATAGATTTCTCTTATTTCTTCTTTTTTTAATAATAACAACAATAAAAAAAAAAGTATTTCACATCATGTCAAATTTCATCGTTTCCTCCGTAAAGCATCAAGAAAAAAAAAAGGGGGGGGAATATCCCTATTTTGGAAAATGGATCGCAACCTGGTTGAAAGTCGCCAATAGAAAAAGAACAAAAGAGTAAATTTAGGATATCAATGAAACAACACTGTTTATTTTTTTTTTTTAAAAAAAAAAGTCTATGTAAACTGAAACCAATATATCTATTCTAGCAAGCCAAAGGATGAGCAAAAAAAAAAAAAAAAAAAAAAAAAAAAAAAAAAAAAAAAAAAAAAAAAAAGATGAGATAAAATGATAGCCACAATTGATCCCAGTATCCGATCTTCATTCGCGTAAATCCTTGTCATACTGTAAGCTGCTTGTTTTCCATATCGGTATTCGGTAATAACATCATATTGGGATAATCACTTCCAAATTGATCCAATCATTCGATTCGAACTTGACGTTAAGATGTTGAAATCATCATGCTATCTTGTTAAGTGCCTTTGTTATCCTTCATCCATTCATTCATCTAGATATCGTACGCATGTTGTATACCAGTTATCGTCCTTTGCTATGCTTCATCCAAATCTGTACCTGATACCTCGTGTTCATCCATCCAATTGCATAGTTAAAAAAACTACTTAGTCTTCGTTCAGCACTTGTGTATTGAATTTTTTTTTATTTTTAGTTACCTTAACCAATATTCTTTTCCAGAAAAAGATATCATGTCAATGAGGAGGAAGAGGTAGAATGTCGTTTTGAAAAGGAAAGTTGAAGGAAACTATAAGATAGAGAAAGATGAGTTGCTTATCATAGACCATAAAGATATTCCACTTTCTAAATCATGTTGTTGCTTACTTTATCAAATTGTCACCAAGTTTCGATAGTCCATTGAAGTGAAGTAGTAATGAGAGCTTATGTTTATGTATCTATATGCAAGAAGTAAAAAAAAAAAAAAAAAAGGAAGCAAAAGAAGTAGTCAGAAAGGAAAGAAAAATATAAAATAAAAATAAAGCAACAAAGTGATAGAAAAAAAAAAATTCTGGACGCGCCATTTTGAAGTCCAATATGTTGAAAAAGTTAATTGTTCAAAAATATGCATTTTTTATTTTGGTAATAACTTCAGTAAAAATAAAAAAATCAACAACTATACAAACAAAGAGAAGGGATAACTAATAATGTATTTATTCGGCCTTTTCTTCAGCCTTGTCTTCAACTTCAGCCTTGTCGAAGCTTTCAACCAAATCAGGGATTTCATCATCGTCTTCACCAGCAGCAGCAGCACCACCTTGAGCAGCTTGGTAAGCTTCAGCAAGTTTACGGAGACTGGCCAAAGAGTCAGGACCCAATTGGTTCAAGATACCAGGAACTTTATAATTGAAATAATAATAATAACAAAAAAAAAAAAAAAGATCAATGATCCACTATATATATATATTTCTACACACACACATATTATTTCTAATAAACTTACCAAGTTCAGTCAAATCCTTTTCGGTAGCACGACCGTGGATGGCAAAGGTGTTGGCATTGGCAGCAGCTTGGATGCGAGGAGCAGACAAGTGGATAACCTTACCATCATCCTTGAACATGTTGACTTCTTCAATACCAGGAATAGGTTGACACTTCAAACTTTGAAGAGCAGCTTGGAGCTTACGGTCGTCACCAGTGTTGGTCTTGGTCACCTTCTTGACCTTACGACGAGGAGTACCTAATAGAAACAAAAGGAATGACAATTACTATATTAGTCTTTTTCTTTCTTCTTTTTGGTCCCGTTCAATATATCCTTGGTCACAAAAATAAAAAAAAAGAAAAAAAAAACAGAAAAGAAAAAAGATATATTATATATAATATATAAAGCCATCTCTTTCTTTTCAAAATAACAAATAGTGATAAAATGTTGAATTTCAAACGGATAAACCATCCGATCCACCTCAATAATATATATATATATAAATAGATGTGTTATTTACCCTTGCCACCGATACGGACTTGTTGTTGAAGCTTAGCGAGTTTTTCGGCGTTCATGGTAAAATAATGTATATGAAAGAAGAGAAGAAAAAAAAAAAAGGAAAAAGAAGTATTGATGTTTTTTTTTTTACCTTTCTTTTTTTGCGTTTTGCGACTCTTCTTGTCTCAGCCACCCACAACATTTTTTTTTTTTTTTGTAGTCATGATTTTAGAGTTCCGCCACACGCCTATCTTTGAAAGTGGTGCTATTGTCAAAGAAAAGATTCGAAACATCACACTATAAAATAGAACAATTTCTTTTTTTTTTTATTATTATTTATTATTCAATAGGAAAGAATGATTGGTTATAATCATTTTGACAAAAATGTAATTCTTTAATATGATTGATCATCCATCTTACTTTTCTCACGTGCAACTTCGGAACCCTCCACGGTTGACAGGCAATGTTAGGAAAAGAATAAGAGCGGTTAATGAATTGGATTCATTTTGAGTCTTCTCTCCACAAATGAGTACAAGCCAATAGGAAGTGTTCTTTTTTGGATGCATAGAAAAAAAAAAAAAAGATAAAATGGGATTTTTTTTTCTCCCCTTTTTTTTGATTTCTTTTTCTTTTCTCTTCTCTTTACTATACTTTCTTTTATACTTTTCGAAATATGTTTATAAAACGATGGACAACTCATTCTAAAACTTGGTTACGACAAACTGGTATTGATCGTCGTCGTTGGTACGCGCAGACATCTACACTTATAAAGGAAACTTCACGCGAACCCGTTAATAATGCCTCTACATTTATGGAATTCCCTGAGAAGGTTATTCGTTCTCCTTATTATAACAGAGGTAAGCAAAAAAAAAAAAAGGTCAATGTTTCTTATATATAACTAACTCATTTGTTAAAGGTACGGGTTTACAGTCAAAAACAAGACATGAATGGGGTCTCCGGGGTTACAGTCCTCCTGGTGTGGAAACTTTGGAAACACAACAAGCAAGAGCTTTATCTCATTTAAGGTCCAAGTCTTCTTCTTTGGAAAAATATATATTTTTGGCTCAATTACGAAATTCCAACTCACGATTATTTTACAAGTTGGTGAATGATCAATTTGAAGTAAGTCCAAAATCATTTTCATTATTTAAAGATATTCATATGTTTTAATCTAGGAAATTGCTCCTATCATCTATACTCCTACTGTTGGTGAAGCTTGTCAAGAATATTCAAATATTTATCCATTTCTTGCTCCTCCTGGTAAGCAATAAAGAAAAAAAAAAGATAGGAAACCAAAAAAAATAAATAAATAAATAAATAACCTTCATCAATTTTGTTATTCATTTTATATAGGTGCTCCAGATGGTCTTTATCTCACTATCAATGATTTACCAAATTTGAAAGAAATCATTCAAAATTATTGTGAACAAAATGGTCGTGAAATCCCTGAAATTACTGTGATCTCTGATGGTTCACGTATCTTGGGTTTGGGTGATTTGGGTGTGAATGGTATTGGTATCCCTATTGGCAAGTTACAGTTATATGTTGGTGCTGCTGGTATTGATCCTCGAAAGACATTACCTATTATTTTGGATTTTGGAACCAACAATGAAAAGTATTTGAATGATCCATTCTATCTAGGATTGAAACAAAAGCGACCTGGTGATAAAGAGGTAAGACATATGAATACCTTTTTTTTTTTTTTTTTTTTTTGAAAAAAAGAAAATGATAATAATAAACAAGATTTATTCCTATTAGTTTTATGATGCTATGGATCAAGTGATGAATGCTTTATACGATGTATTCCCTGATATCCTGGTTCAATTTGAAGACTTCCAATCTGAACATGTAAGTTTTATCTATCCTTTCCAATGTATATATATATATATGGGTAGTTTTTTACTCAAACTTTTTTTTTTATTATTATCATTAGGCGTTTGGATTACTAGAAAAATATCAAGATCATAAATTGTGTTTCAATGATGATATCCAAGGTACTGGCTCAGTGATTTTGGCTGGATTCATCAACGCTCTCCGGTTGGCTCAGGAAAAGGCTGATATTCGACTTGAAGATCATCGTATTGTATTTTTTGGTGCTGGCTCATCGGCAATCGGTGTGGGCAAGCAAATCTTGGCTTATGTTATGCGACATAATAACCTATCCGAAGAAGAGGCCAAAAGTATGTTTTACTACGTCGATAGCAAAGGATTGATTACAAAAGATCGTGGTGATAAATTGGCTCGACATAAGGTTTATTTTGCAAGGGATGATAATCAACAAAAACAATGGAAGACTCTATCTCAGGTCATTGATTATGTGCAACCTACTGTGTAAGTTGGAAAAAAAAATAAACAAATCTGTTACAATGGCAAGATTAAGAACTAACATATTATACACATATTTAGATTGATTGGATTATCAGGTCAAGGAAAAACATTTACAAACACGATATTACAAAAGATGGGCGACATCAACAAATCACCTATTATCTTCCCGCTTTCCAATCCGATGACGAAAGCCGAATGTACGTTTGAACAAGCTATGTACAATACTGATGAACGTGTGATCTTTGCTTCAGGAACAGCTTTTCCTCCCTATCCAGCATCTTCTGGTAGCATGGTGACGGCTGGACAAGGAAACAACATGTATATCTTCCCTGGTCTTGGACTTGGCACCTTGGTGGCGAAATCAAAATTAGTATCGGATGGCATGATCTTTGCTGCTGCTGAAGGATTGGCAAGTACTCTATCAAAACAAGATCTATTACAAGGTAATATATACCCCTCTTTGGCTCGTATTCGTGAAGTGTCATCCATGGTGGCTGTGGCTGTTTGTCGACAAGCACTTGAAGAGAATTTGGCTACCGATCCTACTTTATTACAATTGGCTCAAAATAATCCATCTTCTACTTTGGATCAGTCTATTTTGAAATACGTTCAAGACAAAATGTGGGATGTCAATCAAGAGGATAATTTTAAGGTAACGGTGGCGGCTGAAGCATCCTCATCATGATCATCAACAAGTTATTCATCATGCGTACATGACTTAGCACTATAGTGGTTTATCGTCGTTATATTATATTAATGATAGTGTAGAATACGGTTTCAAATAAAGAAATATGATTGTTGTCATTTTATCGATATTGTCATTCGTTTTTTACAAAGCCTTATAATGCATATTATCAGTAGATATGAGGATGATGCAGATGATTGGATGGCTTATTCTTCTATCATGCTTTCTTTTTTTTTTTTTTTTTTTTTTAGACTTTTCAATGATATTATGTCTCGAATGGCATAACAATTTCCAAGTTACGGGACATTCACACTAAAAGCTATTTTTATATTCAAAAAGGAACCATATTGAGTTGAATAAATGATGGTTGAATATGACTGATAGTAGCGAAATCAACCTTTTAGCTAGCGGGTCACTTTTTTTTTATGCCAATGATCACATTCATGATCGAGTCTCATCCAATCCTAATTCCATTTTTTTTTTTTTAAGAAACAAAAAGGTTCTAGATGTTTAGTTCCTTATTAAAAGTCATTGATATACAAGAAAGCCGTAACTATAGCCGTTGCTAGGCATATGAAAAAGGAAAATGTATAAATAAGAACCTTTTTTTTGTATTCTTTTTTCTACTTTCTATCCTTTTCTTTTTTTTTTTTTAATTAAAAAAAAAGTAACTACCTTTTTCTTTTTCCTTTCCTTTCTTTATTCTTCTTTCTCATCCATTCTTTTCAATATGCACATTCGTTTCATTGTTTCGTTCCTTGCTCTTTTGAGTATTGTGGCTCTATACGTACTGGCTGATCAGCAAATACAAAATACCGAGCCTAATCTTCAAGCCGAAGTCCACCCATTGGATATGGATCCTCAAGTCAAAAACTGGATGAAGGATGGTAAAGGTGATCAAAAGTCAAAGAAACATGACAAATCAAGCAAGGATGAAGACGAAAACTGCGATGATGATGAGGGCGATAATGATAACAATGATAACAATGATGATGATGATGGTAACGATGAAGATTGTGATGAAGAGGATGATAGCAACGAGAAAGATGCTGATGATGAAGCTGATTGTGATGATGATGAGGATAATGGTAAGAAGAAGGATGATGACGATGATTGTGAAGATGATGATGACCATCATGGTCATGCCAATGAACAACCTAATGGCGGTAACTATACTGACTGTGACACTCATAATATGACACAACCTGATGGTAATCAATCTAGTGGCAATCATACTCAAGGTGATAATCAACACAACCCTCATCATAATGGAAATCAGACGCATAATGAACCGTGTCAACAAGGAGATAATAATAAAAAAACGACAGGATTATTACCTTCTGCAAGTCCATCTGATGGTTCTTCAGTTATTCCTAGTGGTAGCGTACCTATTGGGAAGCCGACATCACAGCCTATTTCTAGATCTAACAATGGCAATGAGACTGGTATTAATAAGCCTACTGCTGTCTACCCACCATCTGCTTCATCCACTATTACCATCACTGCTACTCAAGTCATCACTCAACCATCATCCTCTTTAAGTCCAAGATTACCTTCTGCTTCCTCTTCTTTACAAGGAAGTAGTAGTGGTGATGCCCAATTAGGACCTACGAATGATGCAACGTATGTATCATATATATCTAAATATATCTACAGATATATAAATTAATTCCCTCTTTTTTTTTTTTTTTTTTTTTCGTTGACATATAGGAATATATCTCCTCTAACTGTCCTGACAGTATTATTTATCACTGGAGTGGCAATGGTGCAAATGGTCTAAATATGACACTACCATTTTTTTTTTTTTTTTTTTTGATATCCGATGTTTTTAATTTTATTTGATAATCCATTCAGTTCTCAATTTTTTTTTTTTTAATCTTGATTTTTATTTCATTAGTTTTAATTGATTATTATTATTATTATTATTATATAAAGTTTTTCTTTACTTTTATTATTGTCATTCCATGATTTGATACTTTTTTAACGTTTTCGGAGTTCCTGCTTGATTCTATCAATTTTTGACAACCGCCTATTTTTTATATCAAAAGCCACCTTTTTTTTTTTCTGGGAGATATTTTGTTTACTTTTTTCTTGTTCTCTTTTTATTTTTTTTTTATTTAATTATTTATATTTTGCTACAATATCAAGGTCCAATCATTCTTATCGATACATGTCCATGGAAAAGTCCTTTGCTAGTTTACTTCGTCACTCCAAATTAGCAACTTATGATCGTCGACTCAACCAAGTCTATGCCACACCAAAACATAGAAAACAACGAGGGGATTGGGGTTTGAAACGCAACTTACCATCTGTCATCCGGACACCTTTTGTAACTATTGGACAATTAGATACTGTAGAACACCAAACACCATGGGACTCAGGATATAGTCAAGTGGCTTTTATACAACGATGGAAAGAAAACTTTATGGGAATTGCTACATCTCGTCGTACACGTCCTCGTTATGATATCCTACAACAATCGAATAATAATAATAATAATAATGGACAAGAATACCACAATCTCGCCTCCATGTCACGTCAACAATTCGACCATTTTCTCAAACATACCATTACTCCTGAAACCATTGATGCTTTACAACAAGCCTTGAAAACCAATCAAATTACACGCGATCAAGTCTATGACTATTTAAACGTTTCATTCCGCCCTGAACCGTTTTCTGTCGTTGGTCCTTTATACAGCACTGATCATTCTCCATTATCCGATCAAGACACTATTGTAGAGGGTCGTATTCTGAATACTGAAAAAGGTGGTTATGCTGTTGGTATTAGTGGCGTGGTTGCCTTCCTTCCCAAACGGTATGCCATAGGAATCAAAAAACCCGGTGATCGTCTTCTTGTACGCAAATTCTATGTACGTCATGCCTATATCGATGATCAGGGAAAACCTCAAGTCACTGTGTCATTACAACCTAGATCTAATTTATTGGGTACTACATCACCAGCATCTTCATCATCTCTATCGTCACCATCATCATCGTCTACTTTATCGTCACCCACATCTTCTTTACCTTCACCATCTGCGATGGCATCTCATTACAACAAGCACACCAAAAAATCACCATCATTTAGACATTGGTCAACTGTCACCTTGGATGATCTCTTTGCAACTACACCTCCCAATAACATGGATGAATTACAACTCTTCTTGCTTGACCAAGATACAACTGGGCGATCAAAACGAAGACATATGCTAGCTCATCATCAAAAGACTGCCACTCCTATTGATCCTATTAGTACCTTCTTAAATGACAACAACAATACCGTATCATCACCATCATCATCGTCATCCTCCTCCTCCTCAACATCAACAGACCAACGTCAAGACAATAAATATCACCATAAATCAAAGGAAGAACTAATAGAAGATCACTCGGTGCTAATGAATCGAATCATTGCCTTACTGAAGAATGGATCATCGAAGAAGAAGACTTAGCTTTTTTTTTTTTTTGTTGTGTGTATTATTTAGAATAGTTGTATTTTATTTGTACCAAATAGAAAAAAAAAAACAATAAAAACTTTGTAATATAGTCTTGAAATATCTATCTACCTATCACTCATTGTTGTTCTTGTTGTTTCCAAAAGTAACGTAGACCAAGGGCCAGCCTTGCATTCGATTACCCAGTTGGTGAGCGAACATGGTCGGAAGTAATCATCATAGTCTTCTTCTTCGTCACTGTTTGTTTCCCGTCCTAATTGCAAATACCCATCTAATGCAAAAAAAAAAAAAAAAAAAAAAAAAGTTAGTAGAAATGAAGGATGATCCTATTCTGATGGTATAAAATCATTCATCTTACTTGACCCACAAGTCCAAGCTATGCCATTCACTAATATAATAAAGAAAAAAAAATGATGAGTAGTCAAGTTTGACAATCACCTGTCTTCTTTTTTTTTCATATACACATATTACCATCTATTGCAACCGTATGCTTTGAACCACAACTCACATTGTCCACTAAAATATCATCCTCATTGTTCTGACTATCATTCCATTTGAATGCTGCTAGTTTAATGTTGTTTTCATTATCATCATCGTTATTATTGTTGCCCCATCCTATTCGTCCATGATCATTCCAACCAAATGTATATAAATCATGTTCAATCACTACTGCTGAATGGAAAGGTCCACATGATACTTTTACTGCTGCTGCTGCTGTTGTTGTTGTTGTTGATTGAGAGGTACTTGTATTATCGTCTGATATCATCGTCCCCAATCCATCAAAAAACTCAAGTGCCACTGGTGTATCGGTATGCTGTAGTTGCTCTATCCCTAATTGTCCCATTCGATTACTCCCTAATCCATAAATAGGTGTGATTCCTTCCACTGCAAATAAGACATGATTTGGTGACATTGCCATGTTTGACACCCGTGGTAACGTTAACACATCGTATTGTTTCTTTTCAAGTTGTTTCAAGTCATATACAATCACTTTTCCATCAACTAAGTATAGAAAAAAAAAAAAGAAATGAATATTTTTATACGGAAATAAATAAATCATGTTATTTTTTTTTATACCTGATAATAGATAGAGTCGACCCATGTTTTGACATATTCCCGCGTCTTTGATATTCTCTGCTAATAACAAGCCATCGTTCACTTGGAAGTCTTTGTCTTTTTGAAGACACCACCAATATGTTTTGCCAGTTTCATCAATAATGCCCAAACCAATGACTATGTCGCCAAAGATATGTTTTATTCTTATATCGTTCTTATTCCATTTGTCCACTAAAGTCTCTAACTTGGTAGTCTTGAATCCATAAAGTTCAATAGCACCTTGGTCTAAATAAAAGAAAGAAAGAAAGAAAAAAAAAAGGAAGTTTCAATATCTCCAACATAAACATTGACCCCTTTCAACTATAGACTTGTTTATCCAATACCTGTTTTATTTGTTGTATACCTGTGAGGAGAAAGGTAGATTCCCACGTGGCCAGTAATATTTTGACTATGTTGTTATGAGTAGCCTTAATTTTCACTTGCTTTTTTTTACTCAGTTGTTGGAAAGCATTGAATCCAAATGCTTGTAAAGTCGTTTTACTATCTGTGTTCATATCTTTTTTTTAACGAGCTGATCTATTTTGAAAAAAAGAACAGACAAAAAAAAAAAAAAAGGAAAGATCAGGCAAACCTTTTTTTTTTCCATCTTTTTCATTTGAGTTTCCGAACATTTTTTTTTTATCTAAAAATTGAGATCAACAGCATGATCTTTTTCTTTTCTTTCTTCTTCCCTTTTTTTTCACCTTTTCTTCTTCTTCTTCTTCTTCTTCTTCTTCTTCATCATCTCCCTCCTTCTCACTCTTCCCTCATTACTCCTCATCATATTATTATATCAACACAATGATCCCTCCACCATCACCATATTCCTTTCATGATGCCTTTTGGACCAGCAGTACTCAGTTTGATTGTCTTCCCAAGTTTAGTCATGGCTTGTCAGTCCTTCATACTAAACTTGCTCAGTCCATGGAAGAAAACAAGGTTATTATTGATTACCTACAACGTCGTATCCTTTCTGAAAAACAGTTTGCTCAACAACTACAAGCCAGTATGGATGACAACAAGATGCAGGATATATTTGATTGTGACATGGGTGGTTCTCTGAAACAGTGTTTCCAGGTCGTGCAGACAGAAAGTAAATTATCTGCGGAAGCACATCTCTCACGTGCAACCAACTTGACAACAACAGCTTTAGATCCAGTAGAAAGAATGGCAGCAAAGTATACCAAAATCATCACCTCTAGCAAGACGGCCATGACGACGTGTATTAGTCAATTTGATGCTCAGGCACGTATCACCAACCAATCCCATCAAGATTATATCGATAAATGCAAGAAAATCCTCGCCTATTCTCCTTATTATCATCCAAATCAAGATTCTCCAGTGATACTTGCCAACAAAACCTGGACTCGAAACGACCTGAATTTGTTACTTGACCGACTTGAACAAACATATCATCCTTTACTTGGTCAGAACATACTGGATGAAATGACGCCTTATTATCATAGTAGCAACAATGACAACAACAACAACAACAATAATAATAATATGGATAATAATTCATCAGTTCAAAATGCAGTTATGGCTTGTCAACAATTATTTACACAAGGATGGATCACGGCATCTTCCACCAAAATAACAGGCGATCACGCTCTACAACATGGTGAAAACGATACATCTCATTCATTGAAGCAGTTTTCTACATCAGCCGATATTGAATACACTGTTCAGCGTCAATATCAAGTTAATACCAATGATACTTTATCCACTGAAAATAGTTCGACTAATGGTTCAGCACCAACGACGACATCATCAACATCAACAACATCAACATCGGCATCTGCCTCGTCTTTAGGTTTCTGGAGTCGACGTCGATGGGCCAGCTCTACTACGATAACAACAAAACAGATCGATACCCATCAACAGTTATATCATGATATGCAACAAGCTGACGAGTTGTATAAGAAATCTGTTCAAGCGTTGGATACCTTACGTATGGAAGTTGAAGAAAATTTGGTAAGTGAATACAAGATGACTGTGATTGTTGGATGATGGACAATAAGTTCATTCTAATTTTTTTTTTATCATGCCATATAGTTCATGCATTTTGAAGAAATGGAAAGTCTCGAATTGGAAAGAATACAGACACTGAAACAAGGTTTGAATACAATAAATGTCTGACTTTTTTATTTATTTATTTTTATCTTTATATTAATGGTACTTTCTTTATTTAGCTTTCATCTCCATGGCAGCTGCCTTTTCCAATACAATACCAATCTATAAGGAAATATACGATCGAATGATGTTATATCAAGAAACTCTACGACCGGAAAAGGATGTACAATCTATTGTTGAACAATACCGAACAGGTAGATTTTGTCCTCGTCCTATACTCTACGAAAATTACTTTTCTGGTACTGCTTCTGGTAAGTAATCAAATCAAATCAAAATGAAAATTTCTTTGATTCATCTCGTTCTTTAGATCAGATGTTTGGTGTCCCATTAGAAGATATTGTCAAGAAAGAACAAGCACAAATACCAATGTTAATCCACAATGGATTGGAAGTAATTGAAGCAGGCAAGTAAGAAGACAGCTTATGAACACATTCATTTCGCTCCTATTCTAAAATGATCTTTTTTTTTCCAATGTCTTTCTTTTTTTTTTTTTTTTTTGTTAGAATTACCTCAACTATGTGATGAAGGTAATATGAATGATATTTTTTTTTTATTTACCAAATGCACTGAAAAATGAATTAATATTTTTTAAATTATTCTTTCTACTAGAACGTCAAAAGATATGGACTACACCATTACCATTGGATTTAATTCATAAAGCTCGCAACGAATTGAATACATTAAACTCCATCGATCAAACAACATTGAAAAGTTATAATCTCCTTTTACTTTCCTCTGTCCTCCGATTATATTTGTTAGAACTTCCTGATTGTCTTGTTACTTCTGAATTGTATGATACCCTCAAGGTGTTATATGCCAGTCGTAAGTTGTTGAAAAAAAAAAAAAAGTAAAATAGTAAATGATTGATTTTCTCCTCTCTCTCTTTTTTTTTTTTTTTTTTTTTTTTTGGATTGCGTGCACAACAAGAAATGCAACAAGACACCGATAGCCATCTACGGTCCATTGGAAAACTCATGACCACATTACCTTCTGCCAATTACGAAACACTGAAAGCCCTTTTATTCCATTTCCAAAGGTAAAAAGTAAAGATGATCTTTTCCTTATTTTAATTTTTTTTTTTTTTTGTATTTTTATTATATGCACAGGGTGATGACAATGACGAACGACAAGACACTTTTGCAAACACTAATATCTCGGTTCACTCATATTATTATACGGCCAGATGTTATTACCACTTCAAATAGACATGATAGGCATCCTCATAGATTTGTTCGTGATTTGATGGAACATATGGACATTATATTTTCCAAAGAAATGCATCAAGCCCAAACTGATCATCATCTACGACAACAACAACAACGAATAATTGGATCAGCAATGACAACTTATTCTCATCGATCATCTCTAGAAATCAAAACCAAATTACCATCACTGGATACATCATCCATGACTTCTACGTTGTCAGCCTCCTATCCACATTCAGAAGAAATCTTCACCACAGAATCTCAGCACTCAAAGGATATAGATAGTCATCATGATTTGACCCCATCATTATTAACAGATATATCGCCACCGGTTCCAAGACGCTCACTCATGTCGTTTATGCGAAGATCAAGTAATGTAGAGAATGGGACTGGGCAACGCCATACTACTGATGGTGGAACAAACAACGTATCAAGACGCCCAATACCCATGCCATCTTCCAGCACACTATTTGAAGATCCCGAAGAAATCGATCTGACTCCATGCCATCCTGTAGTTAGTCCCACATCTATACCCAACGGAACTACCCCATCCACACGTATATCTCCTTCTATATCCCTTGATGATGATGATGATGACGATGATGATGACATTAGTTTAGATTCATTTTTATAGTCCCTTCTATTACATATTTTTTTTTTTTAATCTCTCAT
This sequence comes from Halteromyces radiatus, assembly GCF_025201355.1. Lineage (NCBI taxonomy): Eukaryota > Fungi > Mucoromycota > Mucoromycetes > Mucorales > Cunninghamellaceae > Halteromyces > Halteromyces radiatus. Next base: position 694,164 of record NW_026251691.1, on the reverse strand, counting down.
GTTCAAATGAATAAAAAAATTTTTATTTGCTTTAGTTGACATGTAATAAATAGTTTTTTTTTTTTTTTTGACATTCCTGACTTGTGTTATCATAACTTGATCATACATTTAAAATGACCACATTGTAGGTATGAATTATATTCAGCATATCCGCTGGCACATCTTTCAAATGTGCACATTTCACATGATCCCAATTTTTTTTTTTTTTTTCGTTGAATCATGATAGTCTGAAGTGTCATCAGTAACGAATAGTGCTTATGAAAAGATGATCCATGTTTCTGAAAGATAGTTATCGACTAGGATCTTTTTTTTTTTTTTTTTTTTTTTTGTGGAAAGCATGAAAAAAAAAAAGGCATTGTGATTAGTTGAGACTACGATTGTCGCATTGAAAAAGTTTTCTTGCATTTGATCAAGGCTGTAGATAAATAGGAAATTGGTTAATCCATGATGTCAACATGAGTGAATTTCTTTTAGCTTTCTATAGATGAGATTCTATATACAATGAATTGATTTATTACATGACAAAAGTAAGTAGTAGGATGAAATAAAAAGACATATATTAAAAAAAAGGGAAGATATCACCTAAGATCGTTAGATTGGATAAAATCAATGGCAGGAAATTGTTTTTGATGGTCGGTAAATGAAGAAGAGTTATCTACATAGAGGAAGGCTTGATAAACATGTATTTGGGAATAAAGGTATTTGTTGTACCAAGATAGAACGACTATACTAGTGTTAGATGTAGTAGACTAAAAAGAAAAATCAATCCTAGGTAAATTATCAAATCTCTTGATTGTATTTTTTTTTCTTTCTTTCTTACCTCTTCTTCCCAGTCCTCTACAACAGAAATGTCATTGGTATTCATAAACATCAATAAGTTGGAAATAGCAATTTGAGCACTACATTGTGATTTGTAAATGGAGACAATAATGATCATGGTAAATATATATTTTTCATTTATTTTTATTTTTTTCAAATATACTTACTTGAGACCTCTTCCAGAATGCATAAGATGCGACAAAATATTAGGATGGAGAATCACTTGCCAAGTACCCATGGATTCATTGTTTTTCTATAGAAAATGGAAATCAGAAATAATAATTCATATGATCCATTCATATATGTTCTTACCAACCGAGTATATTCCACCATTTTCTCCAAAACATCAGGATCTAATAAAATATTCTTTGCATCCGTCGTTATCAAACAACCTAGAAAAACATAATAATAACAAACATATGAGATCAATCTAATATTATTCCTACCTCTCTCTCTCTTTTTTTTTTCCTATTTGTTTTACCAGTTTTTTTTGGGAAGACTTCCACCACAGGTGCCATTGGTGCTACCAAAGAATAACCAAATACATACATCCGGGTATTGAGAGAGAAACGTTCACTTTGGAAACGATGTTTATAAATGGAATCATCGCAGCGATCAAACTAAAACCAGAAAAAAAAGAAACGTAAATCATCTTATCCCATAAGATATCCATCCTTTTTTTTTTTATGTCTTACTAGTAAGACTTTGTTGGGTAAATCTGAAGATAGAGTTGATGTTGATGATTGAATTGCTGCACGTAGCATATAAGCCATTGCTGAATCACCATACACTTCCACTACGGTATCATGTTGTTGATCCAAATCTGCTAATTCTTCGGGAAAGTTCAGGTATCGTACTACAGTTTTCCACATAGCTCTTGATTCCAAGACGGAAAGTTGTGGTTGATCCCTTTGTACAAAATCCGGCATCAGGTCCTTGATATAAAGAACAAAAAATGGACCAGAATGATGTTGAGGTTCCAAAGACCCAGTAATGACAACCACTTCGGTTTGATGTTTTCGTGATCTTACTATCGCTGACTATCAAAACAAAGATAAAATAAAAAAAAAAAATTAGACGAGTAGATTGAGATAAAACTATAACTTACTTGTTGGTTCAGGTGTAAAAAGCTATGAAGTTTGCTCCAATTCATAAAACCGTTATACGGAGGTGACATTGTCATAATACAATAATTCCCTTCTTGACATATACTTTGCACACGTTGGGAAGGAGCATATGTTTCAATCATGGCTTCCGAGTCTCTTAGAAATGCCCTATTTACAAAAAAAAAAAAAAAAAAAAAAAAAGTTATTTAATATGATTAAAACTAAAGATCACAGTATACTTACAACACGTTCTTTTCCAGGGTCCAGGGGTCATATTGTAAAGTGAGTTGGGTTGAGATCGTTGCTTCGGTATTTTTCATTCTTATTATCCAATGTCGTAAATTCCGAGGTGGCTTTCCTGTAAATAGATTTTTTGATACTGCCGACATTGCAGCTGATAATGACGTTGGTGGGTGTAATGATGTTATTACGGAGGAAGAAGAGGACTCTGATGAAGTTGGTAGAGGGTATTCTGCTATCGCCGCGGGTTGAGACGTTAAGGTTGGAGAATGCTGTTGTTTCTTTGATGGTTTTGTAATCACTGGAGAAGTTGAATGTGCATGATCAGATGATGAAGTTTGATGGATCCTATGGTCACCCATTTTAGGACGTTCCGATACTGATGGTCTGGTTGATGAAGATTTGGAACTTGAAGATTGAGATCCTTGACGTAGAGATGTATGATCGACTGATTTGAACTTGGTTGCTGATGAAGATGAAGGGGAAGCTGGAGTAGACGGTGGTGATGTGTCTGTATTTATTGCTTGCGATGATGATGGTTGGTGGGACAATCGAGGACTAGATATTTCTTCAAGAAGTTTGTCCAGTGAAAGACCTTGAGGAATGGCTAGTTATCAAATAATAATAAAAGTAAGTTTCATCATCATTATTTTTTTTGCTATTTGTATTACTTACGATGAGGATTTCGTTTTTTTATACCGAAGATAGTAGAAGATTTTATTGAAGTAGAAGGACGTTCGGCTGATATGGCAAGTGGTAATTTTGTCGGTGTCGATAGTACTGGAGTGAAGCTTGATATCTTTGGTTGCTTTTCTGACTCCCGATCACCATTGCTGAAGGTAGACGACTTACTAGTTGTTGTATGAGATGCACTATGTAGATCTTTGTGGCCAATGCTTTCACTACTACTTTTGATATCGGTGGCTGGCTTCAATTTTTTGTATTTGTTGATCAAAGGTTTCCGTTGCACATTTTCTTGAGTGTTATTGGATGATTGTGTAGAGACCTGAATGACGTGTTTCTGTCCTTTCTTTAGAGTTGTTACTACGGAAGGCGTTGTAGTTGTAGCAGGTATAGATTCAGTCCCTCGTTTGGTTTGGTTATTATCATCAAGTGGAAGTGAAGTTGTCAAATCATCTACTTTTCTTTTCGTCGATAAAGGTGAAGCCGTAGTATGGAAGAAAGATTGTTGAGTGTCCTGAATGGATAATGGACCGGATTTGTTGATCGTACTATCTTCAGGTAAACACCATTTCTGTTGCCCTGGTTTCTTTTTGTCCTCAATATTCACGTTTTGCTTTGCTGAATCAGAGTTTGTTGTTTTATCTTTCTTTTTCGTTTCAGGATGATTCTTTTTCGATTTCTTGTCGCATTTTTCGTGATATTGTTGTTGAAGGTCAGGACAATTCAGATTTTCTTCAGGTTCCCAAGTGTTATGCCTAGTTGAACAGAAATAAAAACGTGAAGTCAATGACTAGAATTTTTGCCTTTATAAACTATTCAATTAAAAAGAAAAAAAAAGAAAAGAAAAGACTCTACATAAAAAAAAAAAAGATATATATAGATGAGTTTATTGCAGTGTAAAAAGGACATTTGTATAATTACGTACCACATTGGATCATAATTCTTCCATTTGATATAATAGTAAATTTTTCCATTATCAGAGTACGTGTGATTGAGAATCTTTTCTACTTCAAAATATTCGTCATCGTCTTCTGAACTTGACATGATATAAGGAAGGCAACAAAGAAGGTATCAAAAAGAAGTATCATGGAATCAAAAAGAAAAAAACGAGTTCGTGACTTTTTATTGGTGTAAAAAATGGACGGGGATCAAATTCACAGTTGTGAATTAAAAAAAAAAAAATACAAAAGGTATATATACAGTAATAATAAATGGTAAGTAGTAATAATAATAATAATAATAAAACTAATGTTGATTTGCAAAGAATGATTTTCCAAATTCATAAAAATATATCATAATAGCACAAGAAGGAGCCACCTTGGCCAATCGGGCAGATAATCCTCTGAATAAACCATGAATACCTTCTTGTCTATATATTTGTTGCAGGATTGCAGGTACACGAATATCTTTCAATTCTCCACGACCACCATCCACTTGTCTTTTTGTTTTTGCCACATCAAATGGTGTTGTCAGACCAGCTGCAATCTATATATAAAAACAAAGTTATAAAAAATATACTTAATCATTGTCATTATTAGAATATATATGTATCAAATAACATACCATGCCAGAGAATGCTCCTGCTAAGAAGGATGCTTGTAATCCATTCATATCATTATCATAAGATAATAAAATTTGTTTTGTTTCTTCATATCCCATCCAATAGATCGCAGAAAATGGAACATCTCTATAAAGAGTTGGAGGAAGGCCACGCCATAATGATGTTGGACCAGATTTTTCTACCATTTTGATGACCCCTTGTAAAACATCTATAAAAAAAAAATGAACAAGCAGGTCTTAAATAATCATGAAAAAAAAAGACTTACGTCGAAAATCATTCACTCCAGTAGCAGCTTGCAATCTTGTACGAAATAGTTCAATGGGTGAAATGACAGCAACAGCAATGGTACGAGCAATGCCACCAGCAACCAATGGAGAATAATCTTTTGTTGTTGAAGTATAAGGTCGAATAAAATCTCGAAGATGATCATACCCTACAAAATATATGACATTGGCAGGAACAGACATAACAAGAGCTGGTGATAATCCTTTCCATAAAGCCGGAATACCTTCATGTCGCACTATTTTGTATAGACCATCCTAAAAAAAAAATGAAATAATAAAAAAAAAAAAAAGAAGTAAGTCATTACCCAAAAAAAAATAAAAATAAAAAAGAAAAGATATTACCAAAGTTCCCTTTAATACCAAAGGATGTTGATAGTGTCCATGAATACATTCATGTAAATTTGCTATTTGTTGTTTTGAAGTAGTGGAACGAAGTATAGAAGTATGATTGATGTTTTTCAGGAAAGAACAGTAAGGAATTTCCCGGGATCGACTAACAGAGTTAGAAAGTTGACAACAAAGAGTCGATGCTTTGGCAGTTGTTTGTTTTTGTTGTGTTTGAATTCTTAGTTTGATAACATCCAGAGGAGTCACCAATAAAGAAGTAACTAAGGCCCCAGCACATGCTGATAATAACTTTTCTGTTGAGGTTGTTGATGAAGTGGTCGAGGTATTAGTCATTCAAAGTAAAGAAAAAAAAAAAAAGAAAAGAGAGGCGAAGTATGTATTTTCCCCAATTCTCAAGGCTTTTCTTAAAAAAAAAAAAAATTGGATTCCGCTCAACCACTTTTTCCCTTTCGTTTTGTCTCCCATAAAAAAGTCACCGGCTTTCTTTCTTTTTTATTCTAACCATCCATTGACTTCACTTTTTTCTTTCTTTTTCTTTACCGATTAAATGCCTCCCAAAAGAAAGTCAACTACTGATACAGTCGTAAAAACGAACAAACGTACAAAACAAGTAACCTTGAAAAGTGCACCTTCAAAGTAAGCTCAATGATCTATATTAAACTCTGATATGACGAGACTCACTCAATATTATTTTATTTTATAGACCACCAATAGTAAGGACAATGGAAGATATTTATTATATTCATGGACTTACCTTTTTTTTTTGGATATTATTTTAGTTTTCCCTACAAACTTGTGAACAATGGTATCAAAAATATAGAGACTTGGACGATCCAGATCAAATCACACCAGAAGGAGCTCAATTACTCTTTCAAGATATTGGTGTTCCTTTGGAAAGTGTTAGTGTAAATATATAAACAGATATATAGTCATTCACACTTTGTTTTTTTTTAGATATATCCTATTTTGATTGGCTGGAAAATGAAGGCAAGTCGTATGGGCTATTTTACAAAAAAAGAATGGATCAATGCTATGAAATTATATCAGTAAGTTTGGTTTATAAGATTTTAAAAAGAAAAAAAAAAAGAACTTACTTATTTTTTTTTATAGGATGGACTCTGTAGAACAACTCAAAACAAAATTACCGATTTGGAAAAAAAGCATTGATGACGACCTGGAATTCAAACACATGTATCTATATACATTCAGCTTTGCAAAATCTTCTGGTCAAAAAAGTATGGATGTCGATATTGCATTGGCACTATGGACATTGCTATTAGGTGACAAATACAAGCATATTCCAACCTTTATAGAATTCATGAACGTAAGTATTGAAATCTATTATGACAAAAAAAAATCACACTCTATTAACATTATTTATTATTATGCAGATTTCCAAGCCTGTTAAAGTCATTAATAAAGGTAAAACGATACTCTTTCTCTTTTATTATATATATATCTAAATTATTATTATTATTATTATTATTACTGTTTCTTTAGATCAATGGTCTAGTTTACTGGATTTTATCCGTACAGTACCATATGATCTTCAAGATTATGATAGTACTTCTTCATGTAAGTTAAAATTATATCAACTAATAATATTTGATCAACTCAATCGATTTATTATTGTAGGGCCTGTGTTATTCGATGATTATGCAAATTGGCGCGTACAAAATATGAAACAATAGATATTCCCTTACCTCTTTCTCCCTCTCTTTCTTTCCCTTAAGTACACATTCTTATTTAGCTTTCATTATATATATATATTGTAAATTCATTTCTTCTTGTACATTTTTACCCTTTTTCCCTTTTACGTCTGCTATTGTAACTCCGTCATTGATTTTTTTTATGTCTTAAAAAGAAAAAAAAAGCAATAAAAATGGATCTTTCTTCTTCCTTGAACATAATGTCTTTCATTGATGGTGTATTTTTTGTTGGGATTCAAGTTTTTATGTTAACTGTATGTTCTAGACTAGTATCTCGATTACTACTGAAGGATTACACTCCTCCTGGTCTTCTTCAGTTTACCAATCCTACTTATTGCGCTCACCTTATCTTTGCCTTGACTTTGGGTGCTGCAAGTAGTCTTTTCATCCTTGTCCTTGGTGAAATTATCAACATATTCTCAAAAGGGTAAATATGTAACGGCTTTCAAGCTTGTTACTTAATTAACCATCGTGTTAAATTGATATTGTAGATCAAGATGGAAATACTGGCAGTTCAATTTGGTCTTGCTCTTATTCTTTGTCATTATCATTATCCCTTGGTATCAAGTTTATACTTTTTTACGTCAAGCAAGAGGTAAACACATAGAAGGAGAAATCAAAACAAAATGAATTCTCATTTACCTTATTAGGATGGAGACAAAGACGGGCTATCTATGCAACAACAGTTGTATGGTTTGTCTACTTGTTTTTGTTCAGTAGAACGACAAATCACTTTAGTACTGATCAAACTACGAACTATACTTGGTTAGAAATGGGTATTTTTCGTATAAGTGTGCTTGGTATTACCTTGATATCTATTCTTTCTGGTTTTGGTGTGGTCAACGCTCCTTTTACAACATGGACTACCTATACTCAGTAAGTCTTTCCTTTTTTGGCTTTTTTTTTTCCTTTATCTTTCTGGTCCTCATTTTTTTTTTCTTTATAATAATATAGACATGTTTCTGAATCTGAATATGCAGTGGCTCAACAAGCATATGATAATATCTTATCCACCATTCAAGATAAAAAAGATACATTGAATCGTCTTCATCAGGTTGAAAATGAGTATGAACAAAATGCATCAGGTCAAACGGTAAAGATCAGACGGTTGTTATTATATCAAAACTTATACCTTTTTTTTTTGTCTGTTTCTGTAGTCGTTAGGCTTTTTGGATCGATTGGTATCATCAGTAATTGGTGGATCAAATCGGCAAGGTAAGAAATGAAATGTCAAACTGGATAAACAAGATATACATACTCACTTTCTTTGATTTATGAATTTATTGTCGAGAATATAGAATCCAAATTATTACAAATTGAAATTGAACAACTGGAGAATTTATCTGTTAATATGAAATCAGATTTGGATGAATTGGATAGAAGTAGAAGAAAAAGTCAACTATCAAGAACATGGAAAGGGAAACTGAGGAATGGAATCGATTTTATATTTGCAATCTATTGTGTTTATCGTTTACTAACAGTAATCAATCATTTTAACTATGTTTTTTATTCTTATTGTTTTTTTTTTTCTCTTTATTTTCTTACATAGACTACTCTCAATGTCTTACTACAACGTACCGGCAATGGAGATGCCATCACAAATACATTGTCATTGATGATTGAACATTTTGGAAATGATATCAAGGTGGACAAGGCATTTTGGTCACAACAACTTAGTTTTTGGTTCGCTGGCCTCATTGTTTTTGGATCTGTACGTGGTGCTTTATCATTATTGACAAAGGTAAATAACTAATAGGATGAGGACTGCAAATCCAAATTGTTATGTATAGAAAACTAAAATCAATGTGTATTTTTCTTTTTTTTTTAAATGATCATCATATATATCAATTAGATCATTCGAAGATTCACCCATCAATTCACGATTTCAACAAGCAACATTCTTTTATTTGTGGCACATATGTTAGGGATGTACTTTCTTAGTTCAGTACTGATGATGCAAGTTAGCTTACCACCGGATTACCGTTACTTGATATCTTCGACTTTGGAGCACATTGAATTCACCTTTTTCCAACGTTGGTCTGATGTTATCTTGGTTATCTCTTCCTTAATCACTGCAGGCATTCTTTATGTTATCAATCTAACAAGCAATGCGAAGAGTCTGGCGACTGATTATGCTGATATGCAACTGTTGTCAATAGAAAATGGGTCGATGGGAAGGCATAGTTTGGATAGAAGGCGATTGGATTGATCAATATCATAGTGTAGTTTATATATTTATACATCATACGTGATTTTTCATTGTTTATTTTTAGATAGTTACCTCTTTATAGAATAGAATTCCCTTTAATACATATATCATTTAAATAGTCGTATATTCATAGTTATCATCCATCAATAATAATAATAATAAAAAGCTACTCATTCAAATTGAATAGGATATAAAAAATACCATATTGTGTGGTCCTCATAACTCCCCTAAAAAAAGGAAGTGCTCATCCATTCTCATAGACATATTACATAAATGGCATGGCATGATGGTTTATTTTTTATTTTATTTTTGATGGATGGGAAAGGAGAATGCGAAGAAATACGTAGATGCTGATATAAAAAGTACAAAACAAAAAAAGTATAATAAAACATAGTAAAAAAAAAAAAAAAAAAGAGAAAGAGAGATGTAGAATATAACCAGATGTAAAAAAAATATAAAATAATAAAAAAAAAAAAAGATGAATCGATTCTATATAACAAATAAGAAACTATCTATCACACTAAAGTAAAGCCAATAGTTTTTCAGCACCAACATTCTTATCATCAGCTGCTTGTTTGATATCTTTCTTTGATTTCTTGAGCACATTCTTGACTTCTTTGGCAGTGGATGGTTCTTCAGCAAGAGCGAGTACAACAAAGCTACCAAAATTCGTAGCAAAATGAGTCAAATTGGGTCGGATCACCTCTAACAATTTGGGTGCAAATTCTAAAGGTTCCACAGCTAAATAAATAAATAAATAATAAGTAAATTAATAAAATCATTTTTGTAATTTAATCAATATTTATATACCTTTATCATTTTCAGTTTCTGATGAATCAGCTTTCACCATAGCCTTGATGATACGATTGGCAAATCGATGTTCCATCACATGATTTTCCTTTTCAATGTTTTCACCAGCCAATTCCAAAATAGCATCGATGGCTTCCGATTTGTCACCTATAATATATAAAATAAAAAAAAAAAAGAAATGAGTTGAATTCTGTATGTCCTTTTTTTTTTTTTTTTTTTTTTTTTTTGAAAAACCAATTTTACCAACAGCATGAAGCATGATTTCTTGTACAACTTGAGAAGATAATTTTTCCCTCATCAAGACAGCAGCATCATTCTTCACCATTTTAATTAAAGAAGGAGAGCAGGCATTCAACAATTCGCTAGCCTTGACTTTGAGATCTTTCTTGCTAGTACTGATTTCATCACCTGCTATCAATTGTTGTACAGTTTCGGAAGATAAGTACCGGGTATTTCGTCCAGTCAAGATGTATAAAAAGAATCGACGACCAAACTTATCAGCAAACAATTCTTTGGCGTGCTTGCAAAGTTCCTAATATATAATATATATATAATTAGTATCCATCATTCTTACTATTCTTATTACTTACATCCACAACCGCCTTTGAAACCAAAACGGTATCATCCGTCACATCTACTAAACGTAATAATACAAGGTATCCATATTCATCTTGAGCAATCTTGCTGAGGAAGGGTTTGAAGGCCTTGATAATAGTTTTCTTATCCTTTGGAGTCGAATATGATAAGCAAAGCATGGCAACGCGAGCGCCCTCACGAGTGTGTACCATATCTTGAAGATTATCCCTGAGCAAAGACATTAATTCATCACGACTCTTTGCATCCGCCAAAGTCAAGAATTGTAATAATGGCTTGTGAACAATACTGTGGACCAATGTTCCCTTGTCAAGACATCCCTTCAATACATCATACATATACTTGAGTACTGGTTCCTTTTTTTCAGGCATAGTTTCCAAAAGAGCCTCCAAAGATTTGCTGGCTCCACCATGATTGAACAATGTCATTTCAGGACCATAGAATTCCGCCAATAATTCATTTCGTTGTGCTGCCGTTGAGAATTGAGCATAAAATCCTTCAATCACTGCCGATGCTTCCTTGTGTCGAATCATTTTGCGAACATGAGTACGGAATTCGGATAAGATACTATCTCTTTGCCAATGACTAGCAAAAAAAAAAAAAAAAAGATTGTTAAGTTAGTGATACATTTTCTTTGATTTCTCGTTTATTTGTTTACCAATATTCTAAGGCCTTAAGAACAATAAACTTGCCATACATAGATTTTGCCAAAGTTTCATATTTTCCCTTGAGTTCTTCTGTGATTTGATTACGTTGTTCACCATTACCCTTCTTCAAACAGGTTTGAATAATACGAGAAGCATCATGTTTGAAAATAACCTAATAAAAAAAAAAGGAAGGTTATTATCACTTGTTTGTATAAAAGAGAAAAAAAAAAAAGAGTTTTTCACCTACGTCTTGTACACGTCCTTGAATAATAGACATCATTTTTTCCATTAATTGCTTTTGTTCTTCTCTTTTGATATCACCACGTCGTAATTGTTCCCACACTTTTTTAGCTTCAGTAATCATATCAAAACTACGATCATGTGCTTTGCGTTCCAAACGAGTATTCTTTTGTTCCTTTCGAGATTCTATCAAGATCAACAATACCATCAGTGAAAGAGATATCAATTAGGTTCAATTCATTTATTCTTTTTTTTTTTGTTTGTTTTAGATTGTTGATTTACCTATTTTGGATTTCTTTGGTTGTTCAGTATGGACTTCAGGTCCTTCCTTTCGTTTGACAGCAGTTTCTGTGTATGCCATGTTTGTAAAAAAAGTTTCCTTTTGTCCAATGATCTAGATAGGAAGAGGAAGAAAAAAAAAAAAAAAAAGAAGAGAAAATCTCAGCCAGAAAAAAAAAATCAAACCTTTTGGATTCAAGTCACAAACAAAAATAAGCCTCGTCGGTTATTAAAAAGAAATTCATGCATTGGATCAACCCTGCCCTGATAATTCAATAAAAATATAGATTTACTTTTCAGGTACCGTGCGCTACATCAAAGATAGCCCATTCACGCTAACAATACATTCAAAAAAAAAAAAAAAAAAAAAGATGATGTTTATTCCAGAGGATGACTGTTGACGTTTTATCAGTGATATCCCTCACTGAAAATACACTATTTCAACTATTCAATACAAATATAATTTACTAAAAAGAAAAAGTCCCAGAGAAGTTAAAAAAAAAAAAAAAAAAAGAATAAAACTTAGTTCACAGCGTCACCATAAAAAGGCATCTTGCTGTTTCCGTCCAATGAGGTATCTTACCAATGTGGTCTGCTTGGTCACAATAGATATTCTTGACTCTTGATTGTTTCTTGACATAAAAATGTGACAGTGTGCCAAATGATTGCCTTTGAATCTTCTTAAAAAAAAAGTCAGTATCTGTCCTTTTTAAATATTCTTCTTTCACTTTTCCATACCTTGAATGGCGTTAGGGCATCTTCTTCGCTTGCCGCTATATGTGAAGCTTTCACCCCCATTTCCCAAAAATTCTTCAAAACTATTTGTAGGTCCAAATAGAATGCTACTTGCTTGACATCTAAAGCCTCTTGGCCGATATTATATAAAGAGGATCAGGTTCATTTACGCTGTTCTAATGATAGCGACATTTATCGTCAAAGATCCTGTAATTGTTGTTGACACTTGATTGGATGTTGATGATGATAGAAGCATTATCGTATTTTAATAAACAATAAAAATATAAAAAAGTAAAGAAAGAAAGAAATGAAAAAAGAAAGAAAAAAAAGAAAAGATTATTTTATATGTCTACCTGATCGGAGCCAGTTTAAAAAATCCTGCAAATCAAATCAACCAATCATAAGGAATCACATAGGTTTAATTCCGTTTTTATATACAAAAAGGAGTGAATTGATAGATTAAAGATCATGATGATGATATATTAGTTGAATGTCTTTATCACTTATTTATCACATCTGTTGTACTGTATTCATTTGAACTTTGAATAACTACGATAGTAAAGAGAGATTAAAAGAAAAAGTAATATCAAGCATATAAATTATATAATCAATTTGAACGACTTTTTATTAATCTGATGAAACATCAATTGCATTCATTTAGAATAAATCACATTATATTATAAATTGATTACCTGATAATAACAAAATAATTCAAGTAATGAATATAAATTATGAAAAGCGGTAGTTGAACATCCAAAAAAGGAAAGGCTTAATTCATGAGGTTATATAAAATAGACCTCACATTTTTTGATTTTCTCACACTTTCTTCTTCTTTTTCTTCCTTATCACTACTTTTATAAACTTATTCTTTTTCTATTTTGTATAAAAAGTAAGTAAAGATATAATAAAAGGAACTTTATATATTTGTTAACTAAATTCTCTCTCTCTCTTTTTTTTTTTTTTTTTTTTATCTTGCTATAGAAATATCATCTCTGAACTCTTCTTTACAAACTGAATTCTCAATATATATTCAACAGATCATGAAACTATAACAATGGGACTATAACTATCAGAGGTACTACTATAATTCGAAAGGAAAAAAAAAGAAATAGTAAAATAGCAAGTGATTTAGGTATGGCTGCGATTCTCATTCTTTCCTTTTTTTTTCTCAGTAGTGTTCCAGTATCATGCCAATAGAAAGGCTATTGAACCTATATATCAATTATGGTTATTAAGCACAAACAAAACATAATCAAGGATATTATATTTGAAGGTAAGACGTAAAATACGATAATGAAGGACTTGTCAATCATTAATATCATCTTTTCTTTTCCTTTTTTTTTTTTTTTTGTTGATGGGTAATGTTACAAATACAAGTTTAGCTGCTTATATGTTACTCTATTTTCTATAAAGGCATCCTATCTTATCAAGATGGTTTGAAATTCTCATCAGTTAGTTATCCTCGTGGAAATTGATATCGTTATCATTACTATCATTGTCATTCTTCAACTGTTATTGGTATAAGTTCCAACTACAGTGTGGAATATATATTATACACATCAACCATTAAACATTTATTTATTGAATCGATAGGTTGTCATGATACATCGTCCATCAGTCTTATTATGTTACTATTACTCAATTGTTATGATCATTTTCAAGTACGGTCAATTAGTGTATTCAAAGTGAGATATAAAAAAAAAGAAAAGAAAAAGAATATTTAAAATATGATTCTCATTCTCATTCTCTTTTTCTTCTTTCTTTTTTTATTTCTTTGATGCATCATCATCCTATATATACAGATCACAGAACCAAATGAAAATTGGATACATGAAAAGGATGAATAACTAATGCAACTGTATTATTAACAACAACTGGAAAGGGAAATCAATTTGTGTGTAAATAGATGACATCTTTTCTATAGTTTTTTTAATGATAGCTATTATATTATTTTTATATTCTTCTTCTTCTTCTTTAATAAAGTTTATCTTTATATCATCATCATCTTATTATTAGTATGATTATGATTATTATTATTATTATTTATTCATCTATTCTAGTTTATTCATAAGTGTTTTCCATAAATGGTATAATTCAATGTCCGGTCAATGTGGGAGGTGTTGGATCAAAAAAAGTCTGGAGGTTCCAATCTCAAAAAAAAAAAGTTGGTCGAGATCAAAAAGAAAAAAAATCTGGGAGATTGAAAAAAAAAAAAGATTGTTGGAGACAATGGAAAAATTGGACCAAGCTCTGACAAGAAAAAAAAAAAATTGGCGCGCTCTCACCTTTTTTTTTTCCTTTTGCTTTTTTTTCTTATTATTTTTTTTTTTTTTACTTAACCAATGAACATTGTAAGTTACCATTATACATTACTAATCTATATCATACATTCTATACTTACTATATACTTACTTCTTTTTCCTTTTAGTTTCTCATACTATGAACTATCTTTTCTTTTTCTTACTCTTTCTGTGTAAAATATAATAGATAGATAATATGACAACTAGATATTATAACAGCCTTTCTATTGGACAAAAAATGACAAGTTAGGAAAAAAGTATCTTTCTACTTCTTTATCATAGATATTAGTTTATTCAGTAGTTTAATATCTTAGTTAGTGTTTTATATTTTATTATCTTTTTTTTTTATTCTCATTTAAATAAAACAAATAATCTTGATTGGCAATATATTACGCTGTGATCAACCATTAATAAAAAGAGAGCACTTTTAAACTATGAAGACCTTTTTTTTTCAAAAAAAAAAAAAAAAACGTTTTTATTGTAATTGATAAAATGATGGTTTATCTTGTAGAAAACTAAAGGATTTAACCAGCCAAAGCGATAGCTAGACCAAGAATACTTGCGATGGTACCAGCCAAGGAAGCGATACCAGTGTAGTTGTCCCAATCAACATTGGAAGTGTAAGCATTCTTTCCAGCATCTTGACAACATTGAATGAAAGGTTGAATGTATTGACTATCAGGATTGTAATAAGCCCATTTACCACCAACAGCAGGCATATCACTACCAAAGTAATACCAGTTGGTGCTTGTTCCACAATCATAGCTTGGAGCAGTAGAATCCAATGATGCGGTATCTCCACACCACATAAAATAACGTGTCTTTGCTTCAACAGCTTGGAAAGCAATAAAGAACAAAGCCAAAGAGAAGATGATTTGTTTAAGTTGCATGATAATGATTCGAAAGCGACTAAAGAGAGAGAATAAAGTTGTATGAACGTCTTGTTTTCTGTCCATTTTATATTTCTTTTTTTTTTTCCACAGCCTCATACTTCTTTATTTCTATATAAGTATATTAAAAAAAAGCGCAATCATAGCCACAGATACTTTAAAACATTTTCCTCTAATGAATAATTTAGGTATCAGAAACTAGCCATATTTGATTTTTTTTCCACCTTACTTACCACTTTTATATTTTTCTCGTGATGTCCTGATGATGGTGAACTATTGGTTCGTATAAATATCTGTATGACACTTCATGTACCTGTATCCCTATAATGACGCCTGATGATGATGATGATGATTGACAATATTGGCATAGAATGATAACAAATAATAACGGATCATGACCATAGTGAAAAAGGTGGGAAAAAAAGGCGTATTAATTTTATTAAAGAAGAATTTAAAGAGATAATGTAATAATATATATCGTAAACGATAACTAGTCAACGGGAACAATAACATCCAGATGAAGAAGAGGTTCACCAAAACAGAAAAGATCGCCAAAAAGGATAATTTCGCCAAATTAAGTTGCCTTTCTTGTCTAGTAGAATTCTGTCGTTGATCCAATTTATTGGTGTTGTTGTACTCCCATCCTGTTGATCCTGTACTACACCCATTCAGTTGAAAGCCGCCGATCATCCATTCTTATTTTATACCCATTCAACTGATCCAGTTTCACGTCATTTATCATTCTATTCCTAATAAATTTACATAGAAAAATAAAAAAAAAAAGGTAAATATAAATGAGTTGAGAGGAAGGCAAAGAAAAAAGTGAATGAGGGAGGAACTAGAAGAGTCAAAGATATATATAATATCAAAAAAGTAAAAATAAAAATAATGAGAGCCATAAAAAAGTAATTATTGAGAAAAGATGAAGAACGGGGTGGGGAGAAGCAACTTACCACAGAGAAACAGAAAATGACAAGAACCAATAAAGGCAAAGTAAGACACCATTCACTATAAACATTAACTGTATTGTCAAAAAGAAAGAAAGAACAAGAATAAAAATAAAAATAGATTAATATCATAAATTGAGTTCAGTTCATCACGTTCCTTTCTTGACATTACCTTTGCTCAATTGAGTTCATTGCAAATCGCCAGTTATAAGGTATATGAAGACATGACTAGCAACAATCTAAAAAAAAAAAAAAAAAGGAGAGAGAGAGGATAAATAATATGCTTCCAAAAAAAAGTATAGGAAGAAGAAAAGGTAATGAGAAATAAAAAGAAAGAGGGAAGAAATAACTTTTTTTTTCTTTTGGATTTTTTTACAGTTAAAATATTCAAACTCATATCTTCTTATCGCAACTAAAACTTGAATCAACCAAAGTCATGCTACTGAAGTTTGGCAAACCTTTAAATGAATCACACCTCATGCCATCATTAAATCATATCATCTACCATTACATAATGAATATATGTGAGCCATTTTTTTTTTTCGAGAATATAGAGTTTAATATTGAAATAATGAGAAAAGAGACTAGTTACATAGACATTAAAACTATTTCAAATTATATATATTCATATCATTTTATCAAAAGATGTGTCAACTTTAGCCATCCATAACGTTTTAACCTGCCAAAGCGATAGCCAGACTGAGGATACCGGCGATGTCACCAGCCAAGGAAGCGATACCAGTGTAGTTGTCCCAATCAACATTGGAGGTGTAAGCGTTCTTTCCAGCATCTTGACAACATTGAATGAAAGGTTGAATGTATTGACTATCAGGATTGTAATAAGCCCATTTACCACCAACAGCAGGCATATCACTACCAAAGTAATACCAGTTGGTGCTTGTTCCACAATCATAACTTGGAGCAGTAGAATCCAATGATGCGGTATCTCCACACCACATAAAATAACGTGTCTTTGCTTCAACAGCTTGGAAAGCAATAAAGAACAAAGCCAAAGAGAAGATGATTTGTTTGAGTTGCATGATAATGATTCGAAAGCGATCAAAGAGAGAGAATAAAGTTGTATGAACGTCTTGTTTTCTGTCCATTTTATATTTCTTTTTTTTTTTTTTTTTTCCACAGCCTCATATCATACATCTTTATTTCTATATAAGTATATTAAAAAAAGGCGGGTCATAGCCACATATTCTTGTGATGATCAATTCATATGTCGAATACTAGCCATATTTGATTTTTTTCACCCTATTTGGTTATTTTCGTAACTTCCTCGTGGTGTCTTGATGTTAATAACAATGAATGAGTACACGAAAGCCAATGATGATGACAATAAAATAAAACAATAAAATATCAATATGATTTTATTAACAAAGAGATCGTATATTATATAGAATAACTATGTATAAAAGTCTTTCCAGAAGTAGGTCGAGATGAGAAAGTCAACAAGAGGATCACCAACAAAAAAATATAATACTTGTTCAAGTTTCACTTGCTCTTCTTGTCTAGTTCAATCCTGTCATCTGTCCTTCTAGCCAATCCTGTTGTATATATGCCCAATGAATCCAGTCGTGTATTTGTCTAGTTGATCTTCTTATATGCATCCGATTCATCCAATCATAATATCTACCTTGCCGTATCCTATTCTGTTCTATAAATATGCATCATAAAAAAAAAGAAGGGAAAAATGATCACCAATTTGATCTTTTTGCATCACAAAAAAAGAAGTGTTAGTCAAGAATCAGAGTATATTAAAAAAAAAGAGAGAGAGAAAGGAAAGAGAAAAGGGGTTACTTACCACAAAGCGCGAGAAGTGACTGAAAGCAGTGGAGATGAATACGACGCTGTGGATCTAAAGAGTTGTTTCCAAAAAAAAAAAAAAGAAAGAATCATAACCACGTTATATCTTTTTTTTTTTTCCTTTGTTACCATTTCCTTCCTTTAACGTAGACGCGTGAACGGCAATTCCCAAAGGTAATGTTAAACACTATATAATTTTCTCATGGAAAAGAATCCAACAAGAAGATGAGCAAGCTTCGGATAAAATTAGAATAAGGGTGAGAAAAAAAAAGTGATGTGTAATAAAAAGAAAAAGGAAGGAAAAGAAATAGGATGGAAAAGAAAAATAACACTATTTTGATTTATCGGAAATCGAATTTGCTATACTCATTCATACTTGTACATTATCATCCATCATTATGAAAAAAAAAAATGACATTTCTTTATTCAAATTTATTATGATAGTCTATGAGTCTATTTTTTTAAGCAGCCACCAAAGCAATGCCCAAACTAAGAATACCGGCAATGGTACCAGCCAAGGAAGAGATACCAGTGTAGTTGTACCAATCAACATGAGAAACATAGGCGTTCTTTCCAGCATCTTGACAACATTTAGCGAAGGGCTTGATGTATTCACTGTCAGGGTTGTAATAAGCCCATTTACCACCAACAGCAGGCATATTGCTACTAAAGTAATACCAATTGGTGCTTCGTCCACATTCGTAACTAGGTGCAGTAGAATCCAATGATTTGCTTTCACCACACCACATAAAGTAGCGGTTCTTTGCTTCAACAGCTTGGAAAGCAATAAAGAACAAAGCCAAAGAGAAGATGATTTGTTTGAGTTGCATGATGATCAATATATCTACTAGGTAATAAAGAAAAAAAAAGGTATGGATGATCGTTCCTTTTCCCTTTTATACCTCATTTCTTTTTTTTTTTTATCATTCACAGCCTCATAGATCTCAATTTCCATATATGTGTATTTAAAAAAAAAAAGAAAGGAAAAGGAAAATAAAAAAAAAAGCTCACGCCACAGCCACAGGTAAAAAAAAAAAAAAAAAAAAAAAAAAAAAAAAAAAAAAAGGTTTCTGTACCTGAATTCTGGTCCCAATTGTCTAGCCACATCCCGACTCCTCCCCACACTAACTTAAACTATTTTTACTAACGTTTCTTTTTTTATGGTATGTAGCAGGATACTGATGATGATCATGACTCGTACAATAATCTTTCGATGATGTTGCTGATGATTGTCTTTGTTGACGATGACGACAATGGCGTCAGTATTCCTTAGTTTTCAAATTCAAAATAAGCACCGAGGTGAAGGACAGTTACACTAGTCAGCAAATGGATGATGATGTTTTTTAGAAGCGATGTGGAATACTATAACTGATGATATGTGGCTGTGAAGGCACAAATGTAAAATGATATTTAATGAATTGAAACAATGATGTTAAAAGCGATGAGCTGTATATGATGTCCTTTACAAAAAAAAAAAAAAAAAGAATGTACAGTGCATATATATTTTCAACTTGTTTTAGATATGATTATAATCATTTTCATATATGATTAAACAATCCCATCTCTAATCAATCCTTTTTTTTTTAAAAAAAAAAGATATTATGAATTGATCGAGTAGCGAAGTAATGAGGGATATTTTTCTATTTCTGTGTCATTTCTATGGTTACACAATCTCACACTCTCATTGACAAATAAATTGACATGCAGATCAATTCTCTGAGTTGTTGAAGTTAGGATTAACAACCGATCAGACACAGCTGAAATAACATCAATGTTAGAAGCAGTTCAAAAAGTATGTTGAGATGATTCTTTCTTTCTATTATTATTATTATGAATGATAATATGTTTGGTAGTTGTTTAAAAGGAATAGATGATGATGTGAATTAACATTTAATTAATGAATTAAACGTTGATGAAACGAGAAATGATTTTTTTTATGATTGCAAGTCCTTTGCCGGCCTTCTTTTTTTTTTTTTTTTTGGTTCATCGACATAAACATCAGATGTTAAACATCAGATGTATCTACAAGCAACATTTTAATGAAAATGAATCATAGTTTGATTACTGATTGGTAATACAATGATTGATTAAGGACAATCTCGGTTAGTTTAAACTAAAAAGAGTTTAGCATCATGTGTTGCCTAATGGTCTATACTAATAGTAGTATTTTTATTTTTATCTTTTTGAATATTCCAGGTAATCCTATATCTGTAGTTACTCGTAATGAAAACTGATTATAGATTATTCAAGTAGTGTTGAAATGGGAGGAAATTTCCTTTTCTTCGTGGTTACATCTTATGAGTTATTTTTATGCGTAGGTGTAGTTTGCATGAACCCTATTTTATTGGTAGTGCAATGGCGGCGTCGTCATCAATACCATCATCATCATCATCATCATCATCATAGGATAAGAGCAATCATCAACAGAAGTATAATTAGTATTACTGAGGAAAAGTCAGAAAATCACTAAATGACAGGAAAATATGTTAACCTGTGGCTGTGGCGCGCTTTAATTTTTTTTTTTTTTTTTTTTTTTTTTTTACATTTGGAAATCAAAAGCTATGAGGCTGTGGAGAAAAAAAAAAATAAAAGGAGGCGAGTAACTAGATTTTTTTCTTCTTCTTTATTCTTTCTCTTTACTCATTTTTGGATCATCATCATGCAACTTAAACAAATCATCTTCTCTTTGGCTTTGTTCTTTATTGCTTTCCAAGCTGTTGAAGCAAAGCAACGATACTTTATGTGGTGTGGTGAAAGCAAATCATTGGATTCTACTGCTCCTAGTTACGAATGTGGACGAAGCACCAATTGGTATTACTTTAGCAGTGATATGCCTGCTGTTGGTGGTAAATGGGCTTACTACAACCCTGACAGTGAATACATCCAACCTTTTATTAAATGTTGTAAAGATGCTGGAAAGAACGCTTATGTTTCCCATGTTGATTGGTACAACTACACTGGTATCGCTTCCTTGGCTGGTACCATCGCAAGTCTTCTTGGTCTTGCCATCGCTGTTGCTGCTTAAATCTATTAGACTTTTTGAAACTAGAACATCACTCTATAAAGTTTAGCAAATAAAAACCATCTTTTTTTTAAAAAAAAAAATAAGCTATTATCTTGTAACTATATTCTAATTATTTTATCAGCACTTAATCTGACCTTTTTCACAGAGAGAGAGAAAAAAAAAGATACTCTTAAGTATGTTATCCGTAGTGGCGATTTAATGATGATGAATGACGACAGATGACGATGGATGATGAAGGATGATCACTGTGCCATTGCAGAGTATACCGGAAGGGAATTCCAATTGCCGATCCTTTTTCTGCGTGATACAAATGACTTCAGATGGTGATACAAAAACGGAGCTGAAAGCAACCAAAGTATTTTTTTTTTTTATTTCTTGTCTTTTACCGTCTTTTCTTTCTTTTCTTTTCTTTTTTTTTTTTAAAAAAAAAATTTCTTTATCTCTGAATGATTACTGTTTGCAACGAAACTTGTGTTTTTCCCAAAGTGCGACCAATACTATGCAACAAGCAAGGTAAATGGAAACTGGTAAAGAGAGAAGAAGAAAAATGAATCTAATTTTTTGATTATCAAGTCGTCTAACTTTTTTTTTCTGCCATGCAATAAAGAGAAGTCATTAGATTGAATCCTGTCAACTATTGTACGAACAGCATTGTCAACTGTAATACGTCTCATACCTTTAGCTTGGAAAATATATTACAATAGTATATTAGAGTAAAAATGATATTAGGAATTACAACTGATGGCACTATATTTGGAACAACAATGGATAACAATCATCGTATATTACATTGTATTTAACCGACTAACTTAATGTGATTTAACGTGATGTAGAATATATCTTCAACCAATGATACTAAACTTGGACAAGGATGGATCAGAATAATCAGTAATCAAATAAGGAAACAACTCATGTCATTGTATTGAAGGATTAGTTTGAATTAGTATTAGGACAAAATATAGTATAGTGTGGATGAAGAATATTGTATGTATTTTATTACTCACATAAACAACAATAAAGGCTTTGCATATGTCATATGATACTTGTACTATTATGAAAACTTTTAGTTTTATATGTATACTTTTATAGGTATACCCAACAATGAAATATTATGTCGTCAAATTCAATCACATGATGCAGGAATCATAACCAGAAAAAAGATCTACGAATGTTTATTGAAATATGGAGGAATAATAAGGACTAGTTTATTGAAGAAGAAGATGATAATATAACAAATGATAGATGGGTATTATTTGAAAGGGGAAGAAGCACCTAAATAAGTATTGATGACTGCTGGAGGGGTTTGTATCAATTTACCACGGATGGTTGATCTACCAAGTTCCTTGTGTGCTGCCCATCGATGGCATCCACCAAAAGCGAAATAGTAATCTTGACCTTTATAATGAACATGATGAACGTCCTATTATATTATAAATATCATCATCATTTTAATATTCCTTCAATTTTTTTTTTTTTTGGTTACTTACAATAGGAGTCAAATCCAATTGATGATCAGGATCATTTAGTTTTTGTTTCATTTCTTCAACTTTGGCTCGTTCTAATGAAGAAGGTAAAGGCCGATTGATGGCAGACATAGGGATATCATATACCTGATACAGAAAAAAGAAAACCACGTGAACACATGATGATCATCTTTTTTTTTTCTTTGAAGATTTGTTTACCTCTTTTATGGAATTGCCGTGAATGGAGAAATTGTCTACAGGTTCAGTCATGATATGTATATTAATAATAATTTGGTATAAAAGAAAAAAAGGTGAAAGAAAAACCTTTCTTTAAATATACTAAAGAACTGTGCGGAGACCTTAGTAAGCGAAACCATAGCCAATCATCGATCTGACTAAAGAGTAATCCTATTCAATCTCCTACAATACAATAATAAAAAAAAAAAATACAAATCACCAATAATACATCACGATTCATTGAGTTACACTTTAAACTGAATATCTTGTTGGTTTTATTTTTTTTTTCTGTGGGTCTCATTGAAATCAAATATAATATCATATAATTCAGTTTCAAATCTAATCTATTGCTGGGTAGTCTCCTCAATTTTAAGGAGTAATCAAATGAAGATCCATTCTTTTTCATGTAAACAAAGTGGCTAAATAGTGTAAACAAAAGAAATACCTTTATAGATAGTAAAATGTTTATTCGATCTTTTTGTTCGTTTCGCAACAAAAAAAAAAAAGGAGAAGGGCATGAGAGAAAAATTTACATTCCGACACTTTCTTTTATATGATCACTTTTTTTCTGTCTTTTCTTTACTTCTCTTTCACTTTTCTTTCACTTTTTATTTTTTCTTAAACAAAAAAAAAACAATAACAACAATGATGGATATTCTTTCTCCTTCGTTTAGTAATGGACATAAATATATGGGAAAAGCCAATGTAACAACTGCCACAACACCTGCAGAAGGTATTGCGCGTAAGTCAAAAATCAAATCTATGAAAATAAAATAGATTGTATATTCATTGGAAAAGTTTTCTTCCTCGATTCAATTATTATAGCTCCTTCTCCTCGTCTTTCTATGGATGAAAACACGTTAACCATGATGATGGAAGAAAAATTACAAGAAGACAAAAAAATCAAAGCTACTTTACAAGAACCAATGACAAAACCTATGATTGATACTTCTATGATGGTCACTTCTCCTTCTAGTACTAAAATTAGCAAAAACTTTCCTTATCAATCTCCTACTGTCTACTTTGCTCATGGTAATTTAAAAAAAAAAAAAAAGATGATGAATGAAAAATAACAAGATGAAATGTTTCATTTAGATCCTGCTGGTTACTTGAATATAAAGACATATTCATTGATCTATTGGGAAAATCCTGCTCAAAGTGCTGGTGTATTATGCTTTATCCTTGGTGGTACTTGGATGACGCGCTATTACTCTTTACTCTACTTGTCATCAGCATTATTTACCATAGTAGCATCTTTAAATTGGATTTATGTCAATATTCACTATCACAGTTATCGTGTACTTAGTGGCAAACCTGCAGATACCATTCTTCACCCGCATAGGTAAATAGACATTATAATCATCCGCATGATAATGATATTCATTTTTTAAATCTCTCTCCTTTTTTTTTTTTTTTTTTTTTTTAGTGATCGATTTGTGATTGAAAAGAAACGAACTTGGTTCACCGAAGATCAAGTAGAACACGCTTGCAATGTAGTGATGAATCTTTTTGAAGGATTATTGAGTCAATTGGTTGACTTGGTATTGATTGAAGATAGCTATCGATCAGGACGGGCAGTGATGATTTCTTTTTTAGTGTGGACATTGGCCAGCATGTTCTCTATCAAATCCATGGTGATGATAGTTACTCTGATAT
This sequence comes from Halteromyces radiatus, assembly GCF_025201355.1. Classification (NCBI taxonomy): domain Eukaryota; kingdom Fungi; phylum Mucoromycota; class Mucoromycetes; order Mucorales; family Cunninghamellaceae; genus Halteromyces; species Halteromyces radiatus. The sequence goes on along the minus strand of NW_026251691.1, from coordinate 669,569 downwards.
CTTTTATCGTGCCTAGACTCTACTTGGAACATCAAGAAAAGGTAGATAGATGGATTCAAGTACAACAAGAAAAAGGTCAAATTTGGTTGCAACAACATCAAACTCAATGTCAAACTTGGTTGGAACAGTATCATATTGTTGGTCAACGTATCCTTTCGACATCAGTCGTTTGTTATCATCGATTGGTTCAATTTGGTTTTTTTATTTATCAAAAGCAACAACAATGGGCGAAACAACAAAAATTGGCAAAAGCAAGCGCGGGAAAAGGAAAAGCCACAGATATGACAACAACCACATTATTGGACAGTGATGCCGATCTTACTCGTACGACAAACTAAGAAGAATAAAAAAAAGGAGGGAAAAATGCAACAACAACAACAATTGAATTATTATATTATTATTATTTTTTAGTGTGGAAGGGTGATTTGATTGATTTGTGATAGGATGATGACATACTTTTCCTTTCCCTCTTTAGTTAGTCAATTCATCTATGATATCTTCTTATTTGATTTGTTTTATTATTATTTCATGTAGTTATTTATTATTATTATTATTATTATTATTTTTTAGTTTTATCCTGTTTGCCAAAATAAAAAAGATAAAGTTCAAACTCTGTCTCTTTTTTTTTTATGATGACGATCATGTTTCCTTTATTGATATATTTGCTAATGTCATGAATGAATTGTTTGTTTATATTAGGGATATGACAATGGAATGCTAAAATATATATGATATGCATATACACAAACCAACACCTGGTCCAGGCGATAGCGGAGTTTTCCCGATTCATGCAAAAAAAAAAGGAAGCATATCTAATGGAATACATACACAGAGAAACGTCCAGATACGAGTTGTCTCTTTTTTTTTTTTTTTTTTTTTCTTTGAGGGATTCTTCAAGTTGATATTCAAATGTCGGATATATATAACTAGAGTACAAACACAACAACAAAATCCTACCTTTTTTTTCAATTTTCTGTCTTATTAAATAGCCGTTTTCTGCTATCCTTTTCCTTTCTTGAGATCGTACTTTATAGAAAGCGTAATCATTTCTTATAATGCACTCTAAATCAATTTATACCGCTGTCCTTGTAACTATGGCCATTCTTGGCGGTAAGTATAACATTTTTATCGCATCATCCACCATTATATATCATTCATTCATCGTCCCATCATGTCAAATTAATGACTTTTTTTTTCCTTCTACTTTCCAATTCTATTTCATGTAAATAGTGGCTAATTGTGCGGAACAAAATAGACCAATGGAAGGGTCTCTAAAAGATATGATCCGTCCTGCATCACCTCAAGACATGGTGCATAATCGGTTCTTTAAGGTCACAGCCAATGAAGATAGTAATCCAGTGGAAAAAATAGTGGAAGAAGACGAAGAGGATGATGATGAAGATGAAGAGGAGGATGATGATGATGATGAATCCAAGCATCCATCTATCCATCAAAAAATCACGTCGGATCAATCAAATGACATTGATGAAGAGGAAGACCAAGTCAATGGTAGCGCTAAAAAAGGCCGAAAAGGGGACCATGATGATGAAGAAGAAGAAGATGAAGAGGATGATACTCATGTTGCACCTAAAACACCTGCACCTTCTCGCCAAATCCCTGCTGCAACATCATCCTCTGATGCTCCTGCTCCTCCTCCTCCTGCTTCATCATCATCATCACCACCATCTCCTCCACAACAACCACAACAACCACCACCACAACAACAACAACCACAACAGCCACCATCACAACAACAACCACAACAACAACCACAACAGCAACCACAACAGCAACCACAACAACAACAGCCACAACAATCATCAGCCATGCCCACTTCACCAGTTGCCTCTTCCTCGTCTTCTGCTGCGAATCCACCTATTTCTTTGGAAAGTTTAACTTTCCCTAGTGGTCCTGCTCCTAATGTTCCTCCTGGTGCTGGTGGTCGTGGAACTGCTAGTGGTCGTGGAGCAGCAGCTACAGGTGCCGCAGGTGGTCGTAGTCTATTTGGTGGTAAGAAAAAGAATGATTCCTCTCCTGTTCGTATCAGTGCTGGTGTATCCATGGTTTCTCTTATCATTGCTGCTGTTGCCCTATTCTAGGATTTTTTTTTCCCCACATCTCTTTTTTTTTTTTTTTTTTATTCCATTGAATTGATACAGAAAAAAAAAAAATATGACTTTCAATAAAAAAAAAAAAAAATAAGGCTTTTATTAAAAAAAAAAGAAGTATAATACAAAATATGTTCAAAAAAACAGGTATCGATAATCCTTCACCGTTTCAAATACTGTCATGGAGATTGCTGTAGTAGGGATTGCCCAAATAACACGAGCACCTAAACCTTTTGCCAATCCTTTCCATTGTCCTTCATATAACCATAGATGTTTTGCAATATGCCATGGTCCTTTCCGATATTGCTTGCCTTGATCCGAAGCACTGACTTGCCATCGTGTCTTGATGATATCCAATGGAGCCGACATGCCACTGCTGATGAAACTTGCCATACTAGAAGCAAAAAGATAATAAGTCCATTTATTATTATTATTATTTCCATCCTTGATCATTTTCGATTTCAAATGTTCGTAAGTTGCAAAGTAGATCATGGTATGAGGTAAAAACACAATCAAGCCCATCCAGTAGCCTCGAAAGAATCCCCCAAGTCCTTCTTGTTGATAAATCCGTTGTGTTAATTGTCGAGCTGTCAAAGTAGAGGTTTGTAATTGGTTTTTGAGAACTTCCATAGGTGTAAATAATGTGCCTGCCATTATTTCCGCCATTGCCCCAGATATCATATGATTACCGAGATGGTCATGTCTTGCTATACCATTATAATCCAAATATTGTTTACTGGATTCGTAACAGGATAAATAGACTGAAAGTGCTGGCACAGAGAAGATCAAGGTGACTGGTAAGCCGCTATATAACTGACGAGCCACTCTCCATTTTGACGATGATATACTGCCTTGATTGATGATCCTTATCATCCATTGTACGTAAGATTGTCCTTGTAATTTTGGTTGATGAGTTGCTTGTAGCCTTGTTTTGATAGTATCAACTATAAAAAAAAAAAAAAAAAACGAACAAAGAAAAAAAAGGGGAAGGGATTAGTCAACAAAAGAAACAAAGAAATATTGTTTGGTCTTATTACTTGGATGAGTACATATTCTTGCTGTAAGAGCGGCTATACTGGATGCAAATAGAGTATAGCCATCCGTCATATCAAAAGCAGTGACCAATTGTATATCAAAAGGAAGAATGTATATGCAGCGATAAAAGAAAAAAGGGAAAAAAAAAAAACAAGAAAATAAAGAAAAAAAAAAGGTGGACCTACCGAAAAAGTCACTGTTTATATGTGATTTTCAAAAAAGAGTGAGCGGAATCCAAAATACACACAAAAAAAAAAAAAAAAAAAAAAAAGCTTTTTCTTTTTCTTTCATATTCTTCCATCTTGATTGAAAGGATATATTACACCACAATACAACAATATGCCCAAGATCCGAACAACAAGAACAAAGCGTCCACCTGAAGGTTTTGATGAAATCGAACCTACTTTGGAAGAATTCGCCAAAAAGATGAAGGATGGTAAGTATTGTTTTTTTTAAAAAAAAAAAATAATAATTAAAAGAATGGGATCTAGTGATAAAAGCATCGAATCCTTACTTTGTTTTTTCTCTCTCTCTTTTTTTTTTTTTTATACAGTTGAAAATGAACCACATGAAGGAAAACGGGTGGTGGAAAGTACGTGGCCAGTATTTCGAATTCACCATCAACGATCTAGATATATTTATGATTTATATTACAAACGCAAAGCCATTTCTCGAGAGCTATACGACTTTTTATTGAAGAACAAGTATGCGGATGCCAATCTTATTGCTAAATGGAAAAAGGTAAAAAACATTCATATAGATCCAAATGGATAACTGATCTAACCTCTTTTTTTTTTTATAGCCTGGATTCGAAAAATTATGCTGTTTAAGATGTATTCAACCTCGTGATACCAACTTTGGCACAACCTGTGTATGTCGAGTACCTAAGGAAAAACTGACAGAAGGAAAAAAAGTGGAATGTGTACATTGTGGATGTCGTGGCTGTGCAAGTGGTGATTAGTTAATTGATATCTTTATATTAGAACGTCATATTATTACTATTATTATTTTTATGTATATATCTATTTTTATATATACATGATGATTGTCAATATTACAGAATAAAAACAAATGTACTTTTTTTTTTTAAGAGAAGAGTAAATGCAGTGGGATATTATACTAGAAGGAGAAAATAGAACATCTAAAAGTATGCGAGATACTATTGATATGGAAAAAAAAAAAAGGAGAAAGTTAGGGAGTTAAGAAAAAAAAAAAAAGTTATTATTATCTTCCATGTCATGTATCATGCAGTGTCCTACTTTTTTGTTAAAAAAGAAAAAAGAAAAAAAAAGTGTACTACACAATGGATAAAAAAAAAAAAAAAAAAGTAATCCAAGACACAAAAATAGATATTTTTATTGACAAAACAAAAAAGTACAATTTAAAAGAATCACAAAAAGGTATACAAAAAGGTATACAAAAAAAAAAGGCTAATCTAAAGGGGAATAAATAGCAGAAAAAGATAACCAAAAGAGATGATGGATTGAATCCAAAAGGCAAGTATCTTCTTCTTCTTCTTCTTCTTCTTCAGGTATTCGTTGTTCTGTTTCAAATTGAATTTCTTTGAAACCATATCGAGTCAAAATAACATGAAAATCATCTTGTCCAATATAAAACTTGTTTTTTGTTTGACCATTGACTTGTCTAGATACTGTACCAGTGTGTAGCATAGATACATGTGCGCCAACGAATAATCCACCAGATTGTAACAATTGCGTCATCCGTTTGACAAATCTTTCTACTTGATCCATATCTTGAAATAGATGAATCACACTACCAGCCATGACCACCATCCATTGTTTTTCATTCAATAATTCATCATTAAATATATCACCTATCATAAAGATAATTGGACATTGAGATCTATCCCGGAATAGATCATAACCACAATCAATATAATGAGAAGAAGTATCTATTCCAACAAGATAATCCTTTGGATAACCATCAAGATATAATTGTCTTAAATCCGTTCCTTTGAGTTAAAAAAAAAAAAAAAAAAAAAAAAAAAGATAAATATACAAGGTTCAGTTCACATTTTAGATATTACCTGTACAGCATCCAATATCCAATAAGAAAGGTTTATCATATTGTTGACCATATTTCAATAACATTGAATAAAAGAATCTTTGTGTCATTCGACTTGAAGCAAATTTGTAATGTTCTATACATCGATATGAAGTACCTATCTTTTTTAAATTAAAAAAAAAAGTCAAAAAAAAAAGATGATATAATCAAAGGTTTTTACTTTTTTGAGTTGTTGTTGGATAAATTGCAGGTGAGATTGAAGTTCTTTAATAGTTTGAATACCAACATAATTAGAATATAGTTGTAAAGTGGTCTGATCAAAGACAAGATCAGTTTTCATGAGAATAAGAAAAATAAAAGGAAAAACAGGGTCCAATAAAAAGAAAAGGAAACAAAAAAGGAGAGAGTAGAATTTTCGATCCTATTCGGTGATTTAAACCGACTCATAGTACTTGATCAGTTTGTAAAATAAAAAAAAAAAAAAAAAAATGAATAGAATAACCGAAATATATTTATATATATATAATTGAATATCTTTTCTATTTCATAATGAAAATAGTTCATATCAAAATGAAATGAAATAAAAAAAAAAAAGATGAATTTGATTAAGTTACACACTCTCCTTTTTCTTTTTAAGAATTCTATTTGGAAGATCAAAAAAAGAAGACGATCATATATCACATGGAATATTATAGTAAAAAAGAGAATGTATAGAACATTCGACCTTTTGTTTATTTATTTAGGATCATCGTTTGATTCGGCTCAAAAAAAAAGTTTGTTAAGTTCGCCACAACCAATCTCCGTCTACTCTTTCTTGTCTTTCCTTTTTTTCCCCTTAAATGACTGCATTAACTTACCCTTGTTTCTTATATAAATTCTCTTTTTAAGAAATTCTTTTTTTTTTCTTTTTCTTTTTCTTTTCTTTCTTTCTTTATATTATTATTATTATTTTATATATCATGTCACTTGCTGTTTTGAACCCTCAAGAAGAATTAAATCATGGTGATCTTGTAGTGAATCATAATCAACATCGTCGTCATGTCATCAAGAAAAAGGTCATTGCTATTGGTAAAATGTCAAAACATTTTTCAGTTTTACGAGAACATTCAAATTTGGTTACAGAATTAAAACAATTGAATGGTGGCAAGTTACCTTTGGGTATTTTGGCTCAAGGTGAACAAGGTTTATTAAATGGTAAAAAAATATAAATGATATCAAAAACATATATTCATCTTTTATTATTATTATTAGCTATTACCAAGTTTAAAACAGAAAATAAGACATTCAAGCAACAACAACAACAACAACAAACATTGATGAATGATGCTGTGGAACAAAAGGATCGATCATTACAACATATTATCATCGCTACTCCTAATACAAAGGTTGCCAGAGAAGGTCAAGTTTAGACAATCATCTACACCCATCATTCTCCCTATATTACTTCTTTCTCTTTCTTTTTTTTTTTTTTTTTGTTACAACATGTGTATATACCATAAAGAAGTCCTTCCATTCCCCTTATCCCTACTCTTTTTTTTTTTTTTGTTATAACTTCCAATTATATTTTTTCCCTCCCATTTTATCTTTAGTTATTATTTTTATTTTTTTTTTTTTTTTTTATTATTTTTCAGATGTTTTATTGATACAGTTTATATAATCATTGATATCTCTCTTATTCTTTTATTGTCTTCATCGAAATAAAATAAAAAAAATTGTCATACATGATCATTGTCTTCCATATTGTTATTTTGTTTATTTGTTTATTTATATGCTGACTTTTGTGTTTCTGTTTTGATTGTTCACGTTTCCCGATATACCTTTGTTGTTTCAATCAAATCAATGAATATGTAAATGAATAACACCCCCTTATTTGGCACGGATTCTTCGATGTTTCATTCGATATCTTCGTTCCATCCTTTCTCCTTTCAATAACAAATAGATATCATAAAAAAAAAGTTATAAAAAAGTTATATTTGTATATATTAAGAGGATAAAAATAACCCACAAATAAAATTATATTAATAATAAGGATGATGAGACAAAAAGACTAAGCTATACACAATAGGGGAAGAGAGAGGGGGAGAAACACACACAAATCATATAGCACACGCACGCATATATATATAGATATATATACAACACGCACACTAAAGAGAGGAGAGGAATAACAATAATAAAAACAATAAGAGTAATAGTAATAAAAAGAGTATATAAGCTATGGACAATGGATTGTATGTTGGCTAACAAAAAGGATAAATCATTAACCACTTGTTGGAGGATGAGAAGGATGTTGTATCATGGGGGATGAAGATTGTGATACTTGTTGTTGTTGATGTTGTTGCTGCTGCTGTTGTTGTTGTTGTTGTTGTTGACGCTGTAATTGTTGTTGAAGAAGCAAGGCTTGCTGAAACCTGTGTAATTGTTGTTGTTGTTGTTGTTGTTGCACTGTCAAATAACTTGTTGACATACCTGGAACGTGCGGTGAGTTACTATGTTGGTTCATCGAAGGACTAGCCATCATTTGTTGTTGAAGTTGCTGTTGTGATATTCCTACTAATGGTCCATTCCCAAGTCCTTGCTGGTGCTGTTGAACTTGTTGTTGCTGGACTGCAGCATTTCGCATTTGTAATTGAGCCAAATACCGTTGTAGTTGCGCCTGTTGGTTTGGAGCCAATTGTTGAATAGGATATCCCATTTGTGCTAATTGTGCCGCAAATGCAAGACTAGTTGCTGGATTCATTGGTGATTGTTGCTGTGATGGAACGGATTGTTGTTGTTGTTGTGGTATCACGGGGGAAGCTTGTTGTTGCTGTTGTTGATGTTGCTGTTGCTGCATAACAGATGCCAACGTGGGCGATTGATTTGTGGTTCCTAAAAAAAAAAAATACATATTGGGAGGTTAATAATTTTCTAAAATAACGCCTGCATAGTTCCCCTTGTCTGTCTTATTTCAAACAACACTGTATCCAAACAATAATCCTTATATTACTTACCTTGTGTTTGTTGATTCATTGGTATCAAAGAGTTGTTGGCAAATCGTTGCATCGGTATTGAGACCGGTGGTCGGATCATCGATGCAACTTGTTGTTGTTGTTGTGCGAGTGATTGTTGCGTTTGTAATTGTTGTGGATGACGTTGTTGTTGTGCTTGTTGTTGCTGTTGCTGCTGCTGCTGCTGCTGTTGTTGTTGTTGTTGTTGTTGTTGTTGTTGTTGTTGTTGAACTTGCGCTTGTTGCTGTGCTTGTTGTTGTGCTTGTTGTTGTGCTTGTTGTTGTTGAGCTTGTTGCTGTGCTTGCTGTTGTTGAACTTGCTGTTGTTGAGCTTGCTGCTGTTGAGCTTGCTGTTGTTGAGCTTGCTGTTGAGCTTGTGCAGCTGCCATTAATGCCATTTGTTGCTGTCGTAAGAGTTGGAGTTGCGCTGGTGGGTATCTGTTCAAAGCAGGATTTTGGTTGGAGGGTATAGGTTGAGGTGCTCGAATTGCACTGTTGTTGCTAATCGAGTCGTTCATGCTTGTAGATCCCATTGTATTGGTTCGATTCGTCATGATCGGCGTTGTTGACGCTGTGCTTTGCATTCCAGGCACACTTGTTGTTATTGGAGGTCGTACTTGACTTGCCACAGGTGAATGTACTCTTGGTATAACCTTAAAAAAAAATAAATATAATATTCAGTCTAAATATAACTATCAATTTTCGCTTCTTTTTTTTTTCTTTCTTACATTTGGATTTGCCCCTGGAGCACCGTTCAATCCATACAATTGTCTTTGTTCTAATAATGCTTGTTGTCGTTCCCTTTGCACTTTATGTAAACTGAGTTCCATTGCAGTTGGTAATCGCTGTCCACCGCTACTCATTCCATGAGTTTCAATAGTACTACGGGGTACTGATGCATTATCTAAAATGAAAAAGCAAACGTCACCTTCCTGCATTGCCTTTTCTTTTTTTGGTCATCATCGTCATTAATACTTACTTGCAGATTTTTGTAATTCTTCTCGTTTCAATTGAGTTTTCTTGATAGCTTCGAATATACTATATTGACGTTGCTTTTTCCTTGCAGAATCAAATTTCACTATACCTTGACGTCTGGAAAGTTCTTTCTTCAGTTTGGTAGTATATACTAATACAAAAAAAAAAAAAAATTAGAATAAAATGGATGACAGATGCCGTTTAACCTTCTTTTGTTTACCAGAATTGACTTGACCAGATAAGGATGTCAAATTGTTTTGTTTCCATCGTTCATGCAGCTCCCAAGCTGTTCGTTTCTCAGCAGAAAGTGGCGCTCGGATAGAATTGAATGCATCACAAATAAGTTCCCAATTAAATGAAAATTGCACAATCAGTGAGATCAAGCATAAATCATCATCTTCAGTCCATAAACCAGGAGTTCCAAGTCCAGAAGAAGGGGCATGAGGTGTAGGGGGTAATGCTGCTGGCGTATCTTTCACTTTTTTATGAGCGAATAACGCTAAAATGAAAGAAAAAGAATGATAAGTTCATGTACGTTCTTCATTCACTCCTTTTTTTTTCTTTATTTCTAACTTACGGGACACCAAAGGAGATATATCATAACGGTGACTATTTGGTAAATTCTTGATATTTTCATCTTGTTGCTGTTTGTAATATAAAATAGGCTGACCATCGATAGTATGTTTTCTAATACCATGTTTGCGTTTTTTATTTGAACGATACTTGAGAGTTGATAGTTTAGTAAGTGACACAATTCGACCATATTCGACTTCGTTGAAATACGGATCATTCACGTTGGGGTCAGGTGGTGCATATAATAAAGTATCCGGGAATAATGAACTGATATCCACATGTTGAAATTCATCCATTGGTAAGGTAACTACAGTGTGATTTGGGTCACATTCCTTGATAAGATGTTGATAAAGTTCTTTCTGTACAGGTGGTAATCCTTGTTCCTGATCATCCTCATTTCCCTCTACACTATCCAAATCCATACTGCTTGATGGTGTTGTAATATTGTCGAGTATAACCTTATGATCATCCTGTTGTAGCTCTAATTTGACTTGTTTGTCATCTGAATCATCCTTATCATCATGAGTTGTATCAGTTTCCATATGGTCCGTACTAGCATCCAATCCTTCAGTGTTCATTCCTAGAGTCGTATCCATTTCTATGGGGCCAATGGAATTAATAGCTGCTGGGGTCCGAGTTGCCACACACACCGTTGATTTGTCAGAAGCTTCGTGCCATTCCATCACTGCTCTGGAGATCATATAAGCACTTGCAATTTTCCACTTTCGTTCTTCTTTAAAGTCAGTCCTCATCCATTTCATTTCATCCAAGACAGAATCCCAATGTGTTTTTGTCCTTGGAACTGATGTATGTCGTCGCAGCTGTTTGAGACTCCACATGTGTTTCTTCTTCAGATTTTCGATTTGTTGAACAGTCTTGATGGCTTTCATTTCGTCACGAGCAAGCTAAATTGGTAACGTAAATAAGAGTATTAGTTTTCTATTTTTTTTTTTTTTTTTTTTTTTTGTAATTTCTATCCTTATCGATATTTTTCCTTTGTATACCTTCCAGTCATGGGTAGTAAGAATTTTTCGTGCAGTCTGCAAGGTTTTGAAGAGAGGTTGAGCTTTAGCTTTGAGGGTCCAAGCATATAAATCAAATTGTCCCGCTTTATCCGCTCGATGATCGATCAATCGTTGATTATTGTAAGTTTGAACAGGTGTCAATCTAGAATCAGTTCCATTCATAATAGGTATGGTCGTACGTTGTGCCTCTTTACATATATGTTCAAGAGTCGGCATTGTGGTGTTGATATTGTTCTTGTTGTCGTTGTGGCTATCCATGGACTTCAATAGTTCCTCTTGAGATGTATCTAACTGTTCATCCTAATACGTATTCAACAATATATATATATGTTAGACTAACGAGGAAAGAGATGGGCCATAAAGCACATAACATTTGATTTCATTTCATTACTTGAGTTTGACCTATAGTATTCTGATGATCTTGTCGTTGATCTTGTGATGATTCCATATTCAGACTTAATGTGGCAGGTGGGGCTTCAACAGCAGTCTCCATAGAATTTACATGCTCCCTAGGTATTCCTAAATCCTTGCTTGACACAATTTTGCTTTTAAAGATTAGAAGAAGAAAAAAAAAGGTAGATATGCATTAATATCCTTTCCGATTCAATACTTTGTTCCTATTCTTTGGATCAGACTTACCGGATCGTATCACTTTCCCAAAACGAATTCCATTTTGTCGTATCCAAAGTCAGCAAATCACCATGCAGAAGAAATTGCGTAAAGCTTGATTCTAGGTCATCCGATGAATCGATCATAAAGAGTTCCTTGATAAGATCCTCTCGATGATGATAGAGTAGCCTAAAACAAAAGAGAAAAAAGATCAGTCAGTATCAGTGCACACTGCATTCCAGATAACCATTTTCTTACTCTATTTGTTTGATCCGTTCATTTTCAGCATCACGACGCAAATTCAGTAAAGTGTCATTCTTTTAATATAAAAAATACAAATGAGTGAATACAGAGTTATAAACAGTGATCTGTATCATTTCAGCATTTTACCGAGTTGTCCCGTTCGATTTTCGAATTCAATGAGTTTGTTTCCAAAATATCAGACGCCATATCTTGTAAAAGAAAGAAAAAAAAAAGGAAGCTTCGTTTCTCTAAGATGGAGGACGGAAATATAAACACCTATTGTTGTTGTTGATACCAATTACTTTGGAAGATTCAGTGTTTTATAGAGGTCCAAAGTTCGATTCTAGACCTAGTTTAACAGAATGAAGTTAGCATACACGTCAAAGTTTTTGTTCTATAATAAAGACCTTTCATTCGTTACCTACACGAGAATCTTGTATTTTCTTTTTTCTATTGTTTGTTCGTCGTTGTTGTTGGTATTGAAATGGTGACAAGTTGTAATGCTAGTAGTAGTAGTGATAATTGTTATTTTTGTTATATTATGTAGTTTACTTTGTCGAGGACTTGTAATCCTAAAAAAAGTTGATTATATCACCGTTGAAAAGAAGAAAAAGGAAAAAAAAAAAAAAAAGATGAGTTAGAACTATGCTTTATTCCCACCATGAGTTTGATATTTTCAAGCATTGAAATAACTTACTAGAATTGAGCCAGTGGAAATATATATAAAGGAGAGTATACTAACTAACGTTCGTAAAACAAAAGAAAAAAAGTTACTGGCTATCATCTACTTGCTTTCGTCATCAGGCTACCACACTTGTTCTTCTATAGATATATAATTATACTTACAGAGACTTGTAAGTACTGATGCTGTTATTGTTTTTCCACAAATACTCAAATACAGGACGGCAATGAAAATAAGGAATGATAAAATACAAGAATAAATAGATACTAGATACGGGATATATAGGCGTATTAATAGTATGAGGACTTTTATTCAAGAAATAAGGGGAGACAAAAGAAAAAAAAATTGGAATGAAAAAAAAAAAAAAAAAAAGAAAAGCACCCGATTGCACTGATTAGGCTTTCCACTCCTTTTTGACCCCGCTGCCTGCCCTTTTTTCATAGCAATCAAATACAATAAACGAATCAATAAGATTACAATTTATTCTTGAACATTATCATCAATAACTTCTAAAATGATAAAACAAGACTTCTAAACTACACATAGAAAAAAACAATGTTACAACAGATACAAACAATGTAGTGGATTATATAAAAAGACAAAAGCCCTATTGGCATGATGTGGAGTTTCAATGATGGCCTTATTGACAAAGCGGATTACGGCCACCTCCAGGATGGTAAATGCATTCAGCACGTTTATCGATGATAGGAGCAGCATCAACAACCAAAGAGATCAACAAGAGAATGAAGCAAATAAAGAGAAGGATACGGTTAATGTTGGTAGTATTGATCATGATGTTGAATAATAATAATTGAGAAAGTAATAAAGAATGGAAAGAGGAGAAAGGAAAGAACTAAATTAATGATGGATGGATAAAGAAAACAATTAATACCTTATTTATAGTTTTTTTAAATAAAAAAAAAAAGTTGAAACCTCCTTGGAATCTTTTAATAATGAAAAAAAAGGAGTAAGTTGATGTAAATAAGACAAAGAGATAAGGGCCCAGAATGTTTAGTGACTCTTTGTTCCTTTATGGTAAAACAGTCATATCCACATCCCTTACGTTTCATCAGCATGAGAAATTAATATCACACTCCAAGATGCCTATTTTATATACACGTTTAGTAGATCAGCTTGGCAAAAAAAAAAAATCATTCATCTGGTTGTGTAAATGCAAAAACAATACAGTTTAAAATGGTAATTGATCATCGTGCTAATTATATAAATCTTTGATTCTTCCTATATTCATATACTCACACTCCTTATTGTTGATATTGAAGATGGATGATGATGAATAATAGATGATGTTTGGCGAGAGATGATATTGGATGATGGATGATGACGCATCAAATAGAAAATTTCTATAGTGATGATGAGTTTGGCTACATCTGTGGTAAATACAATGAAAATGATCATGATCATGATAAAAATAGTTCAACAACGTGGTTGATTTAACTTTGCGTTCCGGAATCAGCTTTTCAAATCCACTTTGGTAAGAACAACTGGAGATGATTGTTTCCATATCATGCATATTTGTTGACGTTAAATAAAAATGCTTCTTTTCCTCTGCATGAATTACTTTTTTTTTCTCATCTTTATAAACTCTAACGTTTCATTCAATCATAACCTTTTGCTTTTTCCATATTTAGTGTACAAGTAGAGAAACCAAAAAAAAAAAAAAAAAAAAAAAAAAAAAAAAAAACTCTAAAAATGCTACACCTAAAAAGATGGTACTTGGAAAATCAGGAAGAATGATTTGAACGAAGGCACCTGCGGAGTTACTGGATAAACGGTGGCGTGCAACTAGACTCAGTAGTAATGATAGGTGTAGATCATCAATCGTATCACATCAAGTGCTACTTTTTACCGTTACGGCTTAGCTTTTACCTAACTTTATAGCGGAACGGAGGAATAATCTAGCTACTAAGTCATTATAGGTTACTAGAGAGGTAGTGTTACATTCGCTTGTACCATCTTCGTTTGTTCCCAGGTAAAAATAAAAAAAAACCAATGAGCGCTTCATCTCCGCTCAATGGCTTTTGACCCATAAAAATTTTGTTGATGGAAGATATCCCGAAACTTTCTTTCTTTTCTCCTCTTTTTTTTTTTTTTTATATTTATTTTATAATTATGCCTAGTGTAATAAGAGGTGGACCTAGTATACGCCAACCTCTTCGTCATCCTCGCAACCAAACAAACGAAAACAATGAACCAATTATCGAAGAAGATCCGGAGGCTTTTTCCTTTCAACAGGAACCTACCAGTGATGGAGATGGTGTGATATTGAATGATGAACAAGCGACTCATCGACACCATCATCATCATCTTCATCATCATCATCTAGGTAGTGATATCAGTAAATTACCATCAAATGGAGGCTCTTCCAATTTTGCACCTCAACATGATAAGGATGGTAAACCGATCAAAACTCATGGACCTGAAACTTTTGGTGATATTATGTTACATCCTATCAAACAATTGGAATTTCATCGTCGACGACTAAGTGTCTTTGAACATGAAAAAAAAGAATGGGACGAAAAACATCAACAATCTACTGGTACAGATGGTGTGCCTGTCAATACAACTAGTGATGAAGAAGCGCCACCTGCAGCAAAGTAACCTTAAAAAAAAAAAAAAAAAAAAAGGAGATGATTGTAAAATAAATTGAATTTTTTTTTATTATATAGCAAGCCTAAAGTGAAAATAGGTAAAACACTAAAAACAATGATATGATGTAAAAGGAATATAAGGATTACTCATGTGGCTTTCATTTTGAATTAGTGATCCATTTCAAGCATTTGATGGGTGAACAGGCTGTTCGTGTTACAAAGCCAATCATTGACCAATTAATGGATCCGGTAAAATGGACAAAAAGAGCAATCGCAATTGGATCTCCGTACACATGATAGAGAAAAAAAATGTAACGTGTTTTTTTTTTCTTTTTATCTTTTCATTCTTTTTTTTTTTTAATAGCTCTCACTGACTGCCGATGAAATTTTACGATTATACAAAGTGAACGATACTGATGACTTGGTAGAATTCTTCCATAGCACCAAACGCGACTATTCTCTCAAGATTCACAAAACTGTCAATTTGCATCAAAAGAAAGAAGAATTAAAGGCTGAAATTGAAGAAAAGAAACAAGAACTTGAAGAGCGTGCTCGTAAGTTAACAATAAAAAAACTTACTTTCAGTTTTTTTTTAATATATTTTTCTTTTTATAGATATCAAGTTGAGACAAAATACAATGGAATCGGAAAAAACTGTGGATAGTGGACCAGCTATAGTCTTGCCAGAAGGTGCCATTGAACTTAATTCAAATGTCTTTTTAGAACTTAAGGTCATTCAAGAAGAAGTAGAAGCTCTACCAGAAAGTACTCGACGTCCCATTTTTGCGTATGTGAGAAAAAATATTAGTTTGATAGGTGGATTTTCTGATCTCTTTTTTTTTTCTTTTCTTTTCTTTTCCTACAGACTTCCTGATCCAGATTTATCGGATGAAATTGGACAAGAAACTTCGGCTACTTGGGTTGAATTATTCAGTGATGTGTTCTATGTGGGTTGGTTAAGGTAAAGAATGATTATGAAAAGAATATCAATAAATACTTATAGATTGATTTTCTTCTTATAGTTCTTTTACTCATGCTCATCATATGGTGGATTCTGTGTCTCTGTCAATCTATGTAGGTTGGTTTGTGGTCATGTGGTGGACTTGGTGTTCTAGTGCTTTGTAAGTTAACAACTTGATAATTATATTTATGGGTGATATCAAGGATGATCAATACTTATCTTTTTCTCTGGTCATCTAAATAGATATTCTGCTCGCTATGATAATGGCGGTAAGTGGGCAATAAAACTTATGTATCATATATGCTAAATATATTCTATTTTTTTTTTCTTTATTGATCTAGATGTTATGCATCATATTTACAAGATCATTGATCTTTGTGGTTTAATTGGTATGGCTGGTGCTTCTGATGGTTATGAAACTTCTTCTGCCAAAGGTTTTATTATTGGTTATATGGGTAATGATACAATTCATATATTTATTTAAATGTAAATACTGACAAATCTACCTTTTTTTAAAACTTATTATTGCAACATAGTCATGAAGGCTGTCTTGTTGATTCAATATAGTGTCGTTCTATGGGCTGCTACACTCTCTGGATCTTTTGCGCGTCGTCCACTTTCCATCTATGTTGCTGTCAATGCTCTAGCTATTATTCTTTGGGGTGTCTCCCTTTTGTTTCTGGAATCTGGTTCTTCAGCTGATGATGAAGCAAAACATAAAACGATTCGTCTTGCTCTTTGGTATGTTAGTATTGTTATCGAAGTATTGGTCAATATGTCTTTACAACGCTTCAAACAAGTCTCATTGGCTGCAAGTCATTTGGCTGAACGATTTGGTCTCTTTACTATTATTATTCTTGGTAATAAAAAAAAAGAGAATGTCTTTATTACCAAAATCATCTCATCTTCTTTTTTTTTTTTTTTTGTTATTTAGGTGAAAACTGTATTGGTTTTATCAAGATGGTTTCTGAATCTCATGCTGAAGTTAGAGTTGTGTAAGTATGATATGTTTCTTATTATTATCATCATTATTTATTCACATCCATACTTTCGTTTTAGGGTGGCCAATATGTTTGGTTTGGTGATTATTTTCTTATTCTTCTTTATGTATTTTGATGATTTCTCCAAAGAGGTAATACAAGTAAAAAAGAGATGAATGGAAGCAATTCTAAATTATTATTATTATTATTATTTATTTTTTGGATATAGATTCTCAGTGAAGTTCAAGTTAGTCAAATCTGGATGTACCTGCATTTCCCGCTCCATTTGTGTCAAGTGGCCTATGGTATTGCTATGACGGATATCATCACGGCATATAGATTGAAACTCGATATTCCTGAAAATGCAGCGCTAGCTTTCCATGAACAATGTCAACAATTAGAACATTCAACAACACAAGCACCAACTCAACATGCAGCATTCACTTTGGTAGAATCCTTGACTAGATCCTTGATGATGGCATCGACTGAAGCTGTAACTAGTGAAAGTACATCTTCTGATTTACTTAGTGCATGCGAAGAACTCGGCGGAAACAGCGATGGTTTAGATTATGTTTACAAGGCGTTTTGGATTACAGGTGGACTTATCTTATGTATCAATGCATTGATCAAGCTAGTGAACACGCCTGTTAGAGCAAAATGGTCGCGACTTATTTGTGGTTCAAGATTCCTGAATGCTATTGTCTTTTTCGGTTTGTCAGCTGCTTCTTTCTCTAATTTTAATGGTTTAGGAATGCTTGGTATCATGTTGGCTTGTTTGGTGTTACAATGTAGGTGTTGATAAAAAAAAAAAAAAAAAGAGTATAATATCAGGTTTACTTATTCTATTTTTGTTTCTTATAGCTTCCATTGATCTTCTTGATTAGTTAGTCATATTCTTTATTCTAGTATTTATACTCCCCCCATCCATACACCTTGTATTTATACCTTATATTTAGACAATGATGGTACATGAAAAATCAAATGTCCCATTCTTTTTTAAAAAAAAAATTAAATTCATTTTCTTCTTCTTTGAAAAATAAAAAACTCTTTATGTTTCAATACAGAAAACATATCCTACATATCAGAGTACTCATTCGTGGAAAATATTCATGCCAATTAGGATGATAGAGAGAAAGCATAGCATTACTGATACTCATTTTTTTTTAATTTACTCTATAAATGCGATCCTAAACATCGCGTATAGTAAAGTGAAATAAATTGTTTGTTTTATGTTATGTTCAAATTTGGTGCGATGATGATGACTTTTGGGCTAGAAAAAGCAAACCAAACTTTTTGTAAGCATGAATGTAGATTGAAAAAATGGAATCGATTTTTTTTGATTTTACAGCCAAAATTTTCGAACTCCTCAGCCAAATTTTGGCTGTAAAAATAAATCGTCGAGGGGTCATCAGGCAATTTTTTAAAAAATTGATAAAATCTTTTGATGACTATTGTACATTAGGTGGCAAGGTAACAGATAAAGTAGGATTAGATGATGTTAAACTACATTTTTTTTTTTTTTTTTTTGAGAAGAATCCAATAGAGTAATATGACGAGATTCAATTCTTTGGAAGGAGAGATGTGATTGGATGTTTTGTGTTGCATAATTAGGATCTGTCAATATGGTGGAAGGTATTTCAACACCGAAGTATAATGATTTATTATACTAATAAAGATCTTAGTTTGTAAACTTCTTACATTTACAATATAGAACTAATTTCTTTTTGTTATCAAATCAATGTCATTTCTGATATAACCTCCTGAAGGTGACTGTGGAGTGTTTACGGAGTATGAAACCCACCAATTTGACTGTGTTGGGTCTGGCTGGGCAAGTTTTTTTTTTTATCTTCTTTTTTTTTTTTTTTCTTTTGTATATACCACTCTTTTCTACATATCTCGTTACCTACTCCTTTCCTTTTTCTTTTTTTTTTTTTTTACAATATATCATGTCCAATTTGTACATACTACTTGTTCGGGTATTTCTATTTTTTCTTTTTATCGGAACTGTTATCTGCTCAGACAATATATCACTACCTTCTCAACTCGATCACAACATTCACAATCAAGATATATCAGAACGACTTGATCAGATTCATGTTCCTTTATATGTAGCAACTCTACATGATACCAACAATAAAAAGCGACCTACTGCACTAGATTATTCTGTTGTTTCAGTCACCAGTACTACCTCTTATAATTTTTGCAAAAGAATCGGAGGAGACCGAGGAGTGGCAACTTGTTCTTTTCTCAATCGACCATGGCGACTTTGGCTACGACAAATTTACCATTCGGCTCATGATGATCTTGTACGTTACCTTATCTCAATGCACAACTGGTCTATGCGGGAACTTGGCTATCGATTCTATGATACAGTACAACGAGTACAATGGATATTACAAGATTGGCGACAGGCTCCTGCTTTGGAATGGCATCTTGCCAAATTACGATTAGTGGTACTCTGGAAACACTATTTCTCTGGTTATCTCTCTTGGCAACAAGGTTATGATGGTTCAAACAACGACATTATCAACTTGGAAGGCAATGTACCGGATAATAATGGATGTTATCACGATGTATTAGGCACAACTTTATGCATGGATCAGCAACGACTATTGGACGAAAATGGTTTGAAACAAAGGGTGGATGCATTATTCGAAGAAATGACCTATGAAGAACGATCACACACACTTCGATTCCAACAACGTTTCATTCAATGGGCAACAAAAGCATCAACAATGACCACTCAAGCAATTAGTCATTCTCATTCACTATGGTTGGATCATATACAAACGACTTATCAATTTTTAGATGGTGCTCTTTCCCTTTCATCCCATAACAACAACAATAATAACAATAACGCTTTATCCTGTCCGCATGTGATTTTTCCTTTCTCAATCTCTCCTTTTGGTACTTCTTTGGAATCATCTCTTTTCTCCTCCTCTTCTTCTTCTACTTCTTCATCTCAAACGGTCAACCCATTTACTTCTCAGCGCTTATCACATTCTCGCCCATCATACTCGGTTATTCGGCTTTTACCTATGAAACAACAAGAGACAAAATGCAATTATGGTTACGAAGATGACTTCACAGATAACAACAACTGTGACAACAAGAAAAATGATCTGATATCTCAACCTTTGGAACAATATAATAATGATCAATATCAGTATTTGCTGGATCGTCTACAAAAGGATATGATGAATCAATTGGATCGACTGGAAAAGATGATTCTCCAAGAATATTATAAAACTATGATCACGGCTTCTAAAAAAATTCAATCACTTCAACAAAAACAACAAGGACGCGAACATCAATACCATCACTACCATTATCACCAACAACAACCAAATTATTTGGCGCAACAAATGTATCAGGAACTTCGATTATATGTCTCTATATCACTAAGGCAACTTTATCAACAATCGATCGAAAAATTATTGGATGCAACCACATATTATGACTCTGTAGCAATGGATCAAGTGAAACGTGCGTACGAGGAATGGGAGTGGGTGAAACAACAACAGTCTCGAAAATTACAGTATTCACCGCATGACACTCATCCTTTTCTTCATTCTTCATCATCTTATATCAATGGGGATGGATCACAACAAGATGGTGATATCGATTATGATGCTCATTATCAACAATGGTGGAAAAACAAGAATTCCTGGCATATCCATCAATTAGTTTCTTCGATAACAAAACAGTTTGGATATACATTTGGTGATGACAACAATAATGATCTTTTATCGGCGGTCACCTCACCTCGTGACTCATTCTTGGATACTACCACGGCGAATAGGGCTATCATGTTTATTGGACAACGAGCGGATTATGCCATTCAACATCATCGACAAACCGTACTACACGAATGGAAAACCATTTTTCAGGAGCTAGATCGTGAATCACGTTCTGTTTGGGTGTCTGCTATGGATCAAGTGCAAGGAAGACATAGGTTATTGGCAAGTTGTGATGCGACTTGTACTTTTTATATCATATTGGCCAAATTTTTATTCTTACTTTTATTCCTCTTTATAGCCTAGCTGTGTTACCTTCTTACAATCATTCCCCCCCTTATTACTCATTGTCCTTTCTTTCATTTTTATATCATATTGGTCAAATTTTTATTCTTACTTTTATTCCTCTTTATATCCTAGTTGTGTTACCTTCTTATAATCATTCCCTCCTTATTACTCATTTTCCTTTCTTTCATTTTTATATTCCTCTAATAAAGAAATTGGTACTATCTCACCGTATGCATTTTTTTATTGATTGATGATTATCCTATTATATGATACTAAAAAAAAAAAAAAAAAAAAAAAAAAAAAAAAAAAAGGAAGATTGCCTTAGTATCATTTACATATCCCGTTATCACATTTTAGTTTAATTTTATTTGTCGACACTCTTTGTTGATGTTATTCATGATGATGTTATCATTGTATGTGCGATGACGATGATGATTGTTTCTATCGATGACGTTTATGGATGAAGTATAAATACCTAACTTGTTGTGATGATGAATGATTACTCTTAGCAATCCCTTCATGACGACAATGATGATGAAATCTTTTTGTTCTTTTTTTTTTTTCTGAAGGGGTGGGAAAGGATATGCAATAAGAAAAACATAGTTTCGTTTTGATTGGTTCGCAATATTGTCGCCGCCTTTTCGGAAAAGAGTCAAGGTAGCATAGCAGATCTATTTTTCCTCACACCAATGAAAATGAAGCTATGGATATCGATCCCTCTTAGCCCCCCGTTTTTCGAATCATGCTGTTATCTACCTGCTGACAGATTATTATTCATAACGTTAAAGAAAAAAAAAAAAAGCTCATCAGTATCAAAAAAAAAAAAAAAAAAATCCGAACATGTAATTCATATAAACAAATTTATTATGAAAACAAGTAACAATACAGATTCAAAGAGATGGGGAGATAAAAAAAAAAAAAAAGATACACAAAAGAATTCAATAAACAAAAGAAAAGAAAAGGAAAAATATATATGTATATATATATACTACGAGGAAAGAATCAATATCATCTACATAGGGTTTCCATAAGCAGCAGCGCCAAAGGTATCATGGAAGATGGATTTGAATGATTTCTCATCCGAATAGCCATTGTTGATCAAAAGATTGGGAGAATCTTTACCAACGTCTTTCAATACACCCTTAGTTGCCAATGCCAACAATTTATCCTTGATTTCCTTGGGACTAGCACCTTCTTCTTCTTGACTCAAAAGATAAGCAGCCAAACCAGCGACATGAGGAGATGCCATGGAAGTACCAGAAATTGTATTGACAGCATACTTGCTTCCAGTCCAAATGGATTCAATATTGAGACCGGGAGCAAACACATCCACACATTCACCAAAGTTGGAGAAGTAAGCACGATCATCCGAAAGAGTAGAAGCACCAACTGTGATAGCCTTTTCAGCTGAAGCTGGACTATAATTACAACTGTTTGCATTGTCGTTACCTATTAAAAAAAAAAAAAAGGGATTAATATGATAAGATGATCACAAGGATTGTTTAACTTACCAGCAGCGACGGCGAAGACGATACCAGCATCCACAGCACCATTGACAGCAATATCCAAAGAACGAGATTTTCCACCACCCAAAGACATATTGGCAACAGATCCCCTGAAAGTCTTTCCAGATTTCTTTGCAGCTTCAGCAGCTTTAGAATGAGCAATAGAGGCCCATTCAACGCCTTGAACCACATCACTCATGGTACCAGAACCATTAGAACTAAGAACCTTGACAGCAACAGGTTCTGCCTTCTTAGCCACACCATAACGTTTGCCAGCAATGGTACCAGCACAATGGGACCCATGACCATTTCCATCGATATCATCATCTGAAGGAATAGTAGCACCCCAAGTAGCACGACCTTCCAAATCCACATGATCAATATTCACACCGGTATCAATCACATATACCTTGACACCCTCACCAGCTGTCTTTTCATCATAAAGATATTTGTTGAATGTGCCAAAAGATAATCTTTTTTTGTGAGATACACGAGCAAGACCCCATGGAGCATTTCTTTGTAATTCATTAGCATATACAAGTGAATCTTGTTCAACGTAAAGTACCTAATCAAGAGTAGAATCAATGAGTTATAAATAATAATAATAATAACAATTGTTTTCTTTTTTTAGACTTACATCTTCGGAGGAACGAATAAGATCAATGATTTGAGGATCGAATTTACCAGCATAACCTTTCAAACCAGCTGAATCATAAATATGTTTGATACCATGTTTAGAATGAGAAGGATCGAGCCAAGAAGAATAGAAAGGTTGGTTATCATTAACGAGAGCATTAATCCAAGTAGCATGTTCTTCAATGTTTTTTTCGTTCAAATGGTTTTTCAGAACAACAATGTATGAGTCTTGAATAGATTCCGTTTCAGATGGTGCATACAAAGGAGCCATTTTTTCTTCAGAGCAAGGGACCATGGCTGGTGCAGCTACTGCATATCCGGTAAGCAGCAAAGCACTGGTAATAATAGAGAACTTCATAAAGACAAGAAAGGTGGTTTTAAAATATAAAAAGAAAAAAAAGGAAAAAAGAAAAAAAAAAGAGATAAGAAAGTAGAAGAAAAAGAATAAAAACGACGACGACGTAATGCTTTTTTATCAATGGGGGACATTCGGCGATTGAATGTTGTTGGGCTCACTAAGAATGGAAGATTGTCAGTTGACCTTACTACATCGTGATTGGATCAACATCATTATCATTATTTTTCCATTCATGTCGGTAAACGGAGACTTTTTCTATGGCGCATTCAAGTTTCATAATATTGTTTAGTATCATCTTCACTTTTTTTTTAAGTGGTTTTAAAAAAAATATATATATAAAGAACGGAACAAAAAAAAAAAAAAAGAATTCTTTGTTCATCATTTGTATCCAGAATTACGTTTTTCACGAGGTCAGGTGTACGCTTAAATTTGAGAGAAAAAGCATGAATTTTTCTTCACCAAGGAAATCTTTCTCTGTCTCACAACATAAATCGCTCCTCGTTTGAATACAGATTTCCTTTTTGGGACTGCACTAAAGAAAATAAGTGCCAATTAGAACTTCTGATCGACATATACTTATGATGTAAACCAATTCAAAACATCTAGCTGACATTAATA
The DNA here is from genome assembly GCF_025201355.1 of Halteromyces radiatus. Taxonomy (NCBI): domain Eukaryota; kingdom Fungi; phylum Mucoromycota; class Mucoromycetes; order Mucorales; family Cunninghamellaceae; genus Halteromyces; species Halteromyces radiatus. The sequence goes on along the minus strand of NW_026251691.1, from coordinate 645,613 downwards.
TGAAAACACAATAAATAAACAAATATATAAAAAAGATTTATTTATTCAATAATATACTACTAAATTTCAAGTCTTTCAATCTTTAATCAAAACACGTTGATAAATACTAAACCTTTTCACTTTTATCGATTTCTTTCACATTGATGATTTGCTTCTGACCATTGGGATAAAATCAATTAAGAAAACAAAAAGATAACATAAATAACTTGTTTCGATAGATTACCTATTTTCATCATGATAACGATGTTTTGCATAAAATATCCATGTTTTCAATTTCATAGAATCGTACAACTTTCTTTTCCTTGTTTGCCTTGATATCCTGTCGGTTGTACAATGACCATTTCAAATGTTTCGGAAACTGTCACGATTTTCTATTAAGAAAATAGTTCATCAGAAAAAAAAAAAAAAAAGATGAATCGACATTCTTTTGTTTTCTTTATAGATCGTCCTGACAACCGATCATCTCTATTTCATTACAATTGACTTACCTTTTGATACCCAGTCCCGTCTTCTTATATCAAGCATCTTCAATCTGGTATATTCCATCCTGTCGAATCCTGTTATATATTTCTCTAGTTCCATTTGGATTATGTTATTCCAACTCAGTCATATACTTTATATACGTTTTTGCTGATTGATATTCATACTGCTGCAAACTATAACGAAGGTGCAGAAATGTAAAAAGTGGTTCAGTAAAAGAAAACTTTTTTTTTCAAACCGCCTTGTTTATTTTTTTTTAACTTTTACCTTTGGTCATTAATTCATTTTATTTCCAAGATTGATGTAGTCAAGAAGTTATAGTTTTTATAAAAGAAAAAAGAAAGAGAAGCGAAAAAAAAAAAAAGAAAAAAAAAAGAATTGCAGCCTTTCCACTTTTATCAGCTCAGACAGGGGGCTCTTCCTGATTTAGATATCCCAAGTAACACGACGAATAGAAAGTGAATATAGTCATAATTTCTTATTTTTAAAGAGTTCACTACATAAAAAAGCATTGATCATCTTATACGAGAGGTAATCATCATCATAAACAAAGATCATGAAGGGTATCAATACGCTATTATCAACACGGACACGAAACGATACCTTTCTAATCCTCGCATACGTTTGATGAACTATGTGAATAACATCACTGATGATTTAGAGTCTTAGAAACTACGTCAATCAGAAGTACACCATCAGAGACTCTGATCTCCGTATGATGACCCTCAAAGCCTTGAATAACATATCCACAGGCCAAATTATGGACAATGTGAGGTATTACTTTCATCACATGATGTGTTTATTTATTTGTTTTTTTTTTTTTTTTGTTTCTTTTTGTAAAAGTTTTCCTTTTAAACAACAAAAAAAGGTAGTTCATATTGGGCTCTCATGTAAGAGTTTGTCTTTACATTTCTCAATCGTCCGAGTTATTCTATAATCATCAGGTCTTTTGCTCATGTTATTTTATATTTTTTTTTTCTTGATCATCTTCAAGTGTGATCATTAGTATCAATCTATTGCCACTTTTGGACAACGTCTGTCAGTCAACAAAACAATTCCACATTTTCTTCGATCGTATACTTTTAGCTTAGTTTCTATTTTTAACCTGGTTACAACCATATGTGTAAAACATATAAATACATACCCCCTCATCCCCTCAAAAAAAAAAATTACTTTATACTTATTTCAATAGAAAAAAAAACTCTTATCAAATCAAGTCATACATTTATTCTTAAGGAATCAATCATCCTAAGTTTTATTATTATTATTATTATTTTAGAAAAGAAATCATCAAGCTATTTTGTTATTGTCATCACCAAATATGACCACATACATCAATCTATTTTCTTTTCTGGATTGCCTTTTATCATCAAAACACTTTTTGTCCTATCTGCTTAGAACTGATGCTCATTACAATCAAAAAACGTTGATCACAGAATCAAACATCCCATTTACTTTTTTTATTTTGGACCTATCCACACTACATCATCAATCCCTGGGAAAACGCACTTACATGATCAAACCATACATGGCAGATAGGCCTATCCTTAAAAAGATACATGGGAATCGATTGAAGTTGTACCAAATTCCTGAAGTATTTTGGAACAAAAACCTACAAAGAACTCTGGGATCTGATCTCTTTTTTTTAAAAAAAATCATCATCAAAAAAAAAAAAAAAAAAAAAAAAAAAAACTATAAAAGTATGAATTTTATTTTTCTCTACTTTACTTCTCTTTTTCATTTTATCTCTTTTCTTATACGTGTGCTTGCCTCTCTTCTTGCAAGATGAAGTGGAAGACCCTCTCACTTCCAGCAAATCTTCTTTTGACACTGATGAAGGTTGCCATAGTAACTCTATTCTTTATTTTTTTTTATCAAGATACATTTTGTTCTTTTTATATAAAAGAACTGGTGCTCACTACAAACAATCATCATCAATATTATTATATTAATATTAATATCCATCAACTACTTAAATCAATCATCCATTGTTGAAAAGAAAAAAAAAAAAAAAACAAAAAAAAAAAAACTCAAAAAAAAAAAAATTTTTTTTACCAACACCGCTTTCATTTTTTCGCTTTCGTTTTCGTTTTCGTTTTTTAATTTTTTTCTTATCTTATAATTAGTATAAATACATCAGTTTTCTTATTCATTTTTAGTGGAAATTAGTCAATATTTTTATATATTTTTTTAAATAAAATCTCTCTCTTCATCCCAATTTGATTTTATTGTGGATTATTACTTTTGATTGGCTCACTTTGTTCTATATTCTAACTCAGAACAATTTTACTTTACTTCTACTTTCACAAATTTGTAACAAGACTTTGTTTTTCTTTACTTTTTGTTTTATTTTATCTTTTTTTTTATACGTGTGCTTGCGTAATCAAGTACTGGTGCTAACTATAATCATTATTCTCTTTCAATCATCCGTATTACTTTTTCAATTTTGAACCTATAAACCAAAAAATCACTTAACACCATTGTTGGGATAGAACCCAGCATATAAAAAAAAAAAATTTTTTTTTATATATATATTCTCAAAATCCTATACTTCACTACTCTTCAAAAAAAAAAAAAAAAAAAAATGAATATTGTACGGTTAATGCAGAACCACGCCATTCATCAACAAATCCTATCACATCCGCTCACGGAGGAGGAACAGCTGGAAATGGAGTTCATACGAGTATTTCCTCAATTCTTAGAAGCGTATAACAAGAATCAGGATCACAAGCAAGAACTGGAAATGATTCTCTACCACCAAATCATGCCTATACTATTGGATATGGTACACTTCAGATTTGACAAGCCTAAAACTAAGCCACAAGCTCTCAGATATATTGAAATGAGAAACAAGCATATCAAGAAGGTCATAAAGGACATGGGAGGTACGATTGAAACAAACAGACTGGTATTACGCAAGGTAAAAAAAAATGACCCCTGGACGCAATATGTATCGTTGTTTGAAAATTATCAAACAAATTTATTTTTTTATTTATTTTTTTTTAGTATATATATAACCCCCCTCTTTCCTCATTTCTTTTGGAATCGTCAAAAATTTTTATATTTTTTCAATAAAAGGTTTTTTTTTTAACCAAAATCATATTGGCCACTCTTTAGGAATAAATCATCCTAAGTTTTATCGTTATTTTATTATTATCAAGCAATCATCAAGCATTATATTCAAGTTATTTATTTGATCATCATCATCTGTGATCAAATCATCAAGAAATCTATTACCTTTTTTTGGATTACATTTATTTTTTTTATTTTACTTTTGTTCTTTTTATATAAAAGAACTGGTGCTCACTATACGAACAATCATCATCAATATCATCATCTTGATATTATCTTTTACTTTATTTACAAATCAACCATCCACCCAAAAACAAATAAATCCTGTTGACAACGAAATTTACTGTTGAGATTAAAAAAAAAATATATATATTTTTTTTTTCTTCTCTCTTTCTTCTTTTTTCTTTCTTCTCACCATTTCACCAATTCTCACCATTTCACCAATTCTCACCATTTCACCAATTCTCACCAATTCACCAATTCTCACCAATTCACCAATTCTCACCATTTCTCCAGTTCTCACCATTTTGCCCGTTCTCACCAATTTTATTTTTTTTTGGTTTGACTTAGGTTTTTTTTTATTATAAATAGCACTTAGTTATTATGATATTTTTTTTACTTCGTCGAAACAGATCTTTTGTAACCACCGCCACAACTACCATCGATGATCTTTTCGGAGATAATAATGATTAAACCTTCCTTCTGTTCTGACATGCGATCAGATCGATTCTGATGTCCATTATGACATGATGTCTCGTTTTGTCGTGTGCTTTTGTCGTTTCTCCCCTTCTGTCGTTTCTTCCCTTTTGTTCTTTTTTTTTTTAACAATAATTTTTTTTTATAAATAACCCCTTTTTCGAAACGAATTCTTTTTTTTTTTTTTGTCAAATCTTTATTATATTTTTATCATCAATAAAAGGTTTTTTTTTAAACCATACTTATAATTGGCCACTCTTAAGAAATCATTCATCTTAGGTTTTAATCACTTGTTAATTTATTATAATCAAGCAATCATCAAGATATTTTTTATTCAAGTTTATTCTTTTTGATCATCCTCAAGTTTGAACAAACAATCAAGAAATCTACTTCCATATTTGGATTATTTTATTTTTTTCAATATATATTTTGTTCTTTTTTATAAAAGGAACTGGTGCTCACTACTTCTATATAATCATCGATTTAAATATTTTATTTAAATCATCCATCCATCCTATATCCCATCATCAACTGTTAAGAACAAAAAAAATCTTAACACTTTATTTTTTTTAATAAACATAAAAAGATTTATAAATCAATTATCTTGACCACTCTTAAGGAATCAATCATCCTAAGTTTTATTATCATTTTATTATTTTATTATCAAACTACAATCAAGTTATTATTATTTTATTGATCAACATCAATTGTGATCAAATAATCAAGTCATTTATTTCTATATTTGGAATACACATTTAAATCTACTTTATACTGTTTTGTTCTCTTTTATAAAAAGAAACTGGTGCTCACTAACAAATAATCATCATCAATATTATTATATTAATAATAATATCCATCAATTATATAATACAATCATCCAACCAAAAACAAATAAATCCCTAACACCTTTGTTAGTATGAAATCAACCTTTGAAGCTGACTGTGAATCTTTTTTTTTTTTTTTGCACTTTTCCCTCTCTCACACTTATTCCCTCTCCCACACTTTTTCCCTTTCTCAGGCCTTTTTCCTATTACACATTTCTTTTTTGATGATTACAATTTTTTATAAATAGTGAAGACTTTTAGTTTTTTTTTGTTGCTGTCAATTCTTGAAAATAAAATATTATTATCAAATATAAATCACTTTGGCCACTCTATTGGAAATAATCATCCATTGGTTTTAATTATCTTAACAATCATCACACTTATTATTATTTTTTTTCATATACCAATTCATCAAGACATTTGGTATCTTTCATTTATTTTATTATATCTGATCATCATTTACTGTGATTATCAACTTTAATCCATTTCCATATTTGGATCATTTTATTTATTTTTTTAAATACGTTTTGTTACTTTTTATAAAAGTAACTGGTGCTCACTACTAACAATCATCAACAATATTATTATATTAATAATAATATCCATCTATCAAGTTAATCAATCATCCATCCATTTACGAAAAAATACTTAACACCTTAACAATCCCTAACACCATCCAAAAACAAATAAATCCCTAACACCCTTAACAATTGGACATAACAATAAAAAAAAAATTTGCTCCGTAGAGCATTCCATCTCAGAAGTTTAGTGTCATCCTTGTGCAGGGGCCATGCTAATCTTCTCTGTATCGTTCCAATTTTAATATGTGCCAGAGGACCCGAAGATCATGGCAATTTTTCTCAGAAAACACCAGCTATATAAATCCCTTTTTTTATCGCTAATTGCAAGTTGTGGTACACTGACTTCAGCTTGTTTTCAAACAGCGCAAGCGATTTGATTGGTTACGGAAAGATAAAAATAAACAAACACTATTGGTAGATATGATGGATGTCAAAGTTGATTGAATGATGATATGCACAGCAGAAAAGGGAAATGACAAATGTATCAATGGCCTTAAAGACACTACCTGCAATATAGGATCCCCGTGCTCCTTATGCATGATTGATTATTTATAAATTTGATATAGAAGGATGAAGACACACCTACTGTATATGGTAAATAAAATATATTTACAGATAAGTATAAGATCAAGTACTTTTATTTAAAATGGTTCACTAATCAAAATATATAATATAACAAAAACTATATAACTATTTCTAGATATCCTGCTAGTCTTCTTTTGTATCTTTGGACGATGATGGTGAGGACCGCGTAAGGAAGGATGACAAAGGGATAGTATCATCTTCATCAGATTCAGTGTCGACTGGATGTTCCTGTGGGGGATGTGATGATGGTGAGGATCGATATTGTATTGTAGGTTCCTGAACTGCTGTAGTATGTTGTGGATGATATCTATCATCATCCCATCTCCGTCGAAAAGATTCATGTTCATCTGGAATACCGGCCAAGTTGTAGACGCTATTTGATACCAGTCGTTGCATATTCTGTTCCTCGTCTGTGAGTGAGTAGTCATCTTCGCTATCGGTGATGAAACTACCAGAATCGTAATAATCTTCAGAATCGTCTACTTCATCATCCATCAAAGCTAATGATTCCATTCCTTTTTCTTGTTGCTCTAGTTGTCGTTGTTTCCATTGTTGTTTTCGTTCTTGTTGTCGTTTGTACTTGGAGGAGAAGATCGATGGTCGAAGATCATCAGGGTCTCTTGGGGGCCATAAATAAGCTGTCCGAGGGTCAATATGTGATGCTAATGGGAATGAAATACCATCACCTGTTGCCACTTGTCGAGAAGGCCATAACCAAAGTAATGGATTGTTTCCTAGAACTGCACAAATATTCCGGTAACCACCAAGACTAAAAGGATATTCAAACTACATAAAAAAAAAAGAACATCAGACTGAGACGTCATTATTTTTTCTACTAGTTTCGATTTACTGGAGGTATTTTTCCACGACGAATAAGAGTTTCCACTTTACTACGTTCCCAAGCTTCAATGGTGGATTGATTTCGAATAACACAATACAAATGATATCCGCTAAGTATTCCCACACAAAACAAAACAACGCTAGCCAGGACAAAGTTCAGTACTAGAAAGATCACTTCGGTAGTAGTAGGTTCAGCATCAAACTAAAAAAAAAAAAAAAAAAAAAAAAAGATCAATAAATAAAAGTTCTTTTAGCTTTGATATGTAGTTATCTTACTCTAAAATGTCGAATGGCATCCATAATGCATCTTGTTCTCCAGATCAATAGCACAATTACATAAGTACAGGCAATATCAACATAAAATACAAATCGTAGGAAATGAGGATAGTTGAAGACACCAACACAGTTGAAAATCCAGGGACAATGATGATCCATTTTCAATACACAACGACGACAATAACGACAGTGGTGAGTTCTTGGTGGTTTATAGATTTGACATGATTTACAAAATCTTGGTGGATTCAGTTGATTTGATTTGTTATGCTCTTTATTGATATTGAGAATGAAAGATGGAGGTTCCTATAATGATAAAATCAAAAAAAAAAAGAAGTGTGAATAATTCAAAAAAATCTTTCTCCTAATTTGGCGTTCAATAACAAACTTTTTTTTTTTTTTTTCGTACCCAGTGTGGTGGTACTCTACCAGGATCAGTAGTGACAGCAAGATAATAGTTATAAAATATCATGAGGACAAACAGATTAAATGGAGCCAATACTTGAAAGGTGGAAAATGTCGATTCTTGAAGGGCAGGTATAAAGATGAAATATTGTGATGAGTAAGCAATAGTGGAGATCAACAAGATCACACCAACTACGAATACTTGACCAGGAATGGATTCTAACATGAATGTTGTTGTGTATGACGGTTAATATTTCCTTGTTTTCAATTAGATGGTGAAAAAGAGGGTATAGACAAGGTATATTTGAATAATAATTAAAAAACAAAAAAAAAAAAGGAGAAAGAAAGGCAAAAAAAAAAAAAAAAAGAAAGGCACAAAGGCCCTTTGATAACGGGGCTTAAATCTCCAGTTTTTTTTGTCTCTTCCCAAATCTATTTTTCGAACGTAAATCCTCCCTTTTCCTTTTCTTTTTTTCTTCATCCAACTTTTTACTTTCTTTCTTTTTTTTTTGTGTGTGTGTCTGCCATGGCCGAAATAAAAAGTCGAAAACCAGCAAGTAATATAGTCTTTAAAAGAAGAAAAAAAAAGGGATATTCTTTATGATTTATTTATGATTTATTCTTTTTTTTTCTTCTATTAGATACGGCTTTTAAACAACAACGGCTCAAGTCTTGGCAACCTTTGTTAACACCTAAAACTGTATTACCCACCTTATTTGCCGCTGGTATTGTATTCGCTCCTTTAGGTGGACTTTTTTTATATGAAAGTGAAACTGTAAAGTAACAATAAAAAAGAATATGGATAAGGGAAAGAAAAAAAAATGATGGTGATACTAAACTTGTTTTTTTTAATTATATTGTATAAAAAAAAAAGGTCAATGAAATTGTCATCAACTATACTGGCTGTGATGCTGTTGGATCTCAAGAAACAACATTAACTGGAGACTTGTATAGTTATAAATTCACATCGGATAATTCGACAGGTAAAAAAAAAAAAATAATCGACATGAAAAAGGTTTATATACTCACATTGTATTCATTAAATAGTTATTCGAGCACCTAGTTATAAAAGTGTTCCTAGTAGTACGTTTTTGGATTCTTCACCAGTGAATGGCGGAACGATCAATCAATGTTTTATTAAATTCTCGATTCCTATGGAACTTAAACCACCCATCTATATATTTTATCAACTCACCAACTTTTATCAAAACCATCGAAAATATGTCAAAAGCCTGAATTATAACCAACTAGCAGGTGAAGTTATCTCGCAAGGGGACGCTGCTGCTTCTTGTACTCCTGTGGCAACAGATGCGAATAATAAAATTTATTATCCTTGTGGTTTGATTGCCAATTCTATGTTTAATGGTAATGATATAAAAAGAAAACAAAAAAGTAAATATATATTGAATTAACCTTTTTTTATTATTATCAAATAGATTCATTTTCTAGTTTACGATTACTCAATCCAGCCAATACAAGTAGTGATAACAAGACATATACATTCAGTGAAACAGGAATTGCTTGGCCATCCGACAAACAACGATTTAAAATGACATCAATGCCTTTGGATCAAATCACTCCTCCTCCCAATTGGATTCGACGTTACCCAAATTACACTGCTGATAATCTGTTTAATCCACAAACTGATGAACATTTCCAAGTATGGATGCGAACTAGTTGGTATCCTACCTTCAGAAAATTGTATTCAAATTATCAACAAGGTGATTCTTTGGCTCCTGGTACTTATGAAATTCAAGTAGATTTGAGTAAGTTTTAAGAGAAAAAAAAAATAGAAATTAAATATCTCCTTTTTATTTAGATTATAATATCACGGCTTATGGTGGAACCAAATCAATCATCATCACAGGAACTTCTTTCTTAGGTGATCGCAATGCTTTTATGGGATTGGCGTATATTATTTTTGGATGTGTTGCAGCTCTATTTGGGATCACTTTCTTGGGTTGGCACTTCTTCAGACCTAGGTAAATTTTTTTTTTCAAAAAAAAAATAAGATATAAAAACATAGGATTCATTTTTTTTCTGTATAGAAAACTTGGTGACCATGATCGTTTATCTTGGAATCATTCTTCTGGTTTGAGACAACATTGAAAATAAATGACAAGATTCCTTTTTTTATCCATATTTATTCATCTAGTTTAGTTTGTACGTCCATTTTTTAGCCTTTTTTTTTTTATGACATATACATTTGATATCAAATTTATCCAATAAATAATAAATATAATTCTCTTCAAAAACTGTTTTATATTAAACAATATCAATGATTCAAGGGATAATAAAATAAATCAAACATTTTTTTTTATAAACTATTAATAATAATAATAATAACTATGAGCGACGTAAACACACTTGTCCCATTGGAGAGGCGGGATTTATCATTGTCACACCATTGGAATCTGCTTGACATAATAATGGGCTTACGCTACAACCTGACCATTGTTCCCATACTTGACGTACACCTTGTTTTGCTTTTTCAGATATAACAATACAAAAAATGGCATCATATCCTCCAGCTAAAAAAAGAAAAGATAAGTATCTCCGTAGTTTTTTTTTTCTTTTTCTTTTTTTATTCCATATCGATTTTTCTTCTCTCTTTTTTTTTTTTTTTTTTTTGTGTTTCCTTACCTCCAGGTACACCGGCCATGATGGTACCAGGTACTTCCATACATTGATCTAATAACTTGGTTTGTTCGATAGGTTCAATAGGGACACCAGTGGCAGCACTCATTTTCTGTAATAGTTCTCTGACCTTGCAAAAATCGGTTACTAAGCCCATCATCAATTGCTCCACCTTGTTTCCATTTTCATTCTTAATCCACTATTAATTAAAAATATAATAATAATTATAATTAAATATTAATAATAGTAATAGCCGGTCAAGATATCAAAAAAGGAACATTCATTGATTCCTCTTTTCCGTTCCAAACTAAGATGTAAAAATCTGTTTCACTTGTTTTTTTTTTATTTTGTTTTACCTTTGTTGCTGGTAATTCAGCCAATCGAGCTAAGGTACTGTTGTAAGTTGAAGAATCATGCATAGCGACTAAATTCAGTTCTCGGAAATGTTGTTCCACCTTTGTATTATAGGCACCCAGTTCATTCCAAAGTGCGGTTGCTTCCTCCGGTTTGTCCTTACGCCATTTCAACACTTTGCTGACCAAAGTAGGGGTATGACTACCAGCATCAATATCCGCCAAGATCATTTGGAATTGTGGAGGCATATCGATCGAAACAACCTTATTATCCCAACTAGATATTCATTAGAAGATTGAAAAAAAAAAAAGAAATTGAGAATGTAAATAGAAATTTCTTTTTCTATTTTGTACCTTTTGTTATTAGCTGATAATGATTTAGTCAATTCAATGGGATCCACATTTTCATCCTATATATAGATATATATTTAAAAAAAAAGGTTATTCTATGCATTATTGTTTTGTTTCTTATTTACCATGATGGGAGTCAAAATAGTAGGATCAAAACGTTGATATCGATGACTACCATAAACAGCAGCAGATACATCAAATCCAGAGCCAACTTTTCCTTGAGCAAAGCAATGAACATATTGAGCTACATTATGAACCAATGTCAAATCCTTTTCTTGATCCAAATTCTTGAATACATCAAAGTATAAAAACAAAGCTGCAACTAAAGATGTTGTCAAAGCAGCAGAGCTTCCTAATCCAGTCTTGTTCACAGTACCTAATGTTGCATGAGTATCACAAAAGGGAGTCAACTTTTCTCTTGAACTGGCTTTTTTGATCGACAAACCCAACTTTTCCAACTAAATCAATAAAATAATGGTTATTTTCTTTTTCATGATATTCTTACTCTTTTTTTTTTTCTCTTACTTCTTCACGTTGAGAATAAAAGTCATTGTCACCAATAATAGAGATATCCATTCCTTTATTTACTATATTGTTGAATTGATTAGAACCAATAAGTTGAAGAATGATAGTCAAAGTAAATTGTAAACAGGTTTGTACAAATTTGTTGGGAGAATCAGTTTCACTATATAGAAAAAAAAAAAAGAAATAATAAATATATTTATAAAAAAAAAGAGAAAGAGAAAGAGATATTACCTTGCAATAAAGTTCAACTGAGACTGTTCTGAAAAAACGGTATAGTTCCAAGTAGCTTGTTCAAATTGAGGAGAGAATACATTAATAGTACCTTGAATATTATTGTTATGAATAATGGTATAAAAACGAGCAGATGTACCAATAACTAAACCAGTATATTGTTGATCTAATACTAAATAACCACCAGCTAATAAGACTTTGCCTGGTGCAGAAGCAATAGTGACGTGATCATATTGTTGAGATGACATTCGGGGTGTTGGGTGAAAAGGTTAAGAAAGAACAAAAAAAAATCAAACGGGCTTCAAAATAAAAAGGGAAAATGTATCTTTTTGGCGTTTTTTTTTTGTGTGACCTTTCAAATGATTTTCATTGCTGTCAAGTAAACTTATTTTATACTAGTAAATAAGTTGGATAACTTTTGTTTCAAGAAGAAATATCGATAATGTAAATAAAATAAAATAAAAACCTGAAAAAAAAAAATAGTATTAATCAGGAAAGTGAATAAGGACATTTTCGGTCCTAGCTATTGTGATATATAGGTTGCACCAAAAAATAAAAAACTCATAAAATGATTTCACTCTCCTATTTTTTTTTTCTTTTTTCTTTTTAATTTTTCTTTCTTTCTTTCTTTCTTTCTTTTTTTTTTTTTTTTTCTTATCAAAGATAATAACTATGATCTTATCTACTCCTGATCCTAACCCATCTTCTTCTAGTTTATTACGAAAACTATCCACAAAAGAACCTTCTTTATTTAGAAATAATAAAACTCGACGTATCAATACATCACCTACTCCTTCAGCTACTTTAAGTCGTATTCAAACATTTGGTCGTACTTGGTTGAATCCTTTTACTCGCAATAGTAAAAATCAATCATCATCATCATCACCATCCATTGAACCACCTATAAATATCTTTTCTCCTTCCAATCATCTTTCTACAAGACCAATATTAAGTAGACGTCGACCTTTATCTCATTTTAGTCAAGATCAAAAGAAACCATTACCATCTTCTATTCATTCAAAACAACCACATCGACGGCCTTATAGTACTTTTGTTACTAAAGCACCTTTGAACACAACATCAAGTACAACCTCTTCTTATTCATCATCAGCTTCATCCACATCTCTGGCATCAAAATCATCATCATCATCAACAAACGTTGAATGTTGTCCTTGTTGTTATACGCCATCTCCTACATTTAGTAGTACGACCTCTTCTTCTTCCATTACGAACATGACATCCAATCCACAATCTGACCTGGAGCCAATCACTGCACTTGATTTTTTATTAGATGATCGACAACAACAACAAAAACAGCAACAGCATCAAGATAGTGGTCATGCATTCTTTCAACAAGTGACAGAAGAATCATCTCATAACAACAAACCCAAAAAAGTAGGGACGATGCATCGCATCTCCGTACCTGTCCGGTCATGCAGTAGTTTATTTCAACAACAACAACAACAAAATTCAATCACTAGTTCTGACATCAAATCATCTTCTATATCATCATCATCATCATCATCAAAACAACCTCTTTTTACGTCCTTACCATCTACACCCACTGGGTCCATCTCTTTTCAATGGCAACCACAACAATCCCGCAAAAGATTAACATCCTTAGAAAGTCCGCTTTTACCTTCGCGCGCCCGCTCCGTGTTTGGGAAACTGGATCATCAACAAAAAGAACAAAAGGCTATTTTGGCTTGGCGTACCACCGTAACACAGTTAATCCAACAAAAAGAAGAATGTCAACAACAAGAAAAGCAACAGCAATGGCCACTTTCTTCTTGCGTTACAAACAGGGTAATTTCTTTTGCATATAAGCAAAAAAGTTAGTCTTACACACACACACACAGACTGATATATATCTATATTTTTTTTTTTAATATATAATATAGCTTGATGACAAGACAGAGGCAAAATGGTTAGCTTTACGAAAATTTATTATCCATGAAATTTATGCTACTGAAGAATCCTATCATGAACTCCTTTTATTAGTGCAAACGGTAATGATGACAATGATGATGATTATTTTTTTAATTAATTTATATATATATATTAGCGTTATATGACACCTATGCTTCGAGCATCTCAAGAAAAAGATCCGTTAGTGAAATCCAATGATGTGCCTATTCTATTTCATCATTTACCAACATTGATAGGATTATCTAGCAGAATCTTAGCTACTAGGACCTCTGCACCTGATAAACGACCTATGGATTTCTTAGTTCCTTCTCTTGGTCATCAATGGTTACAATTTCAAGAAGAATGGGTGGTGTTTTTGAAATATGCTGTTCATTTTGAAGTCAATACCAAATCAATTAAAAGGGCTTGTACTAATGGACTTTTATTGAAAATTGAACAGGTAAAAAAAAAAAAAAAATAACTGCGCTGATGCAGAAACCCATCCTTTTGGATGCAGATAACACTAGATATGTTACAGATGATAACGTTACATATATATCTTTTAGGAAAGTTTGACAAGAAGAGATACCAAACGCATGGGAATGGCGGATTACTTGATTGCACCTATTCAAAGAGTGCCTCGATATTGTTTGTTATTGAAAGGTAAAATAGTAGATATAAAACATCATGCATCTCATCTTTCTTTTTTTTTTTTTTCAATTAGATCTTTTAAAATATACCCCAACCACTCATGATGATTATTGGGATTTGGTCAAAGTATTTGACACCATGACGGGATTGGCTAGAGCAATGAATGATACTCAAAAGTTACATAGGCGCAAAACAACCATGGCTTAGAAATAGTTCTTTTTTTTTTTTTTATTCCCACTATTCTTCTTCTCATCGTTTGATGAAATCACTATCCTATATCCTTGATGATGATCCATCAACAAACATGCATTCGTTATTTTTTTTTTTTAAAGATACCCTAATAAATCTATAATCCAATTGTATTTCATTTCTATTTTTTTTTTTTCAATAATATGATTATCATTTATGCACATGCACAGTAATAGATTATGATAGGTCATATACTATCACGCAAAAAAAAAAAAAAAAACGCCTAATAAACCGTCTATTATTTGGACACGCGTTCGGTTCGGTAGCGATGCTGATCCGATTGGTTGGAAAGGACTTGCATTATTAAGATGTGACCATCGATAAAATATATATATATATATATGGATACACAAGTGAGAAATGCAGAATGTCAAATGAACGAAGGGTTATTGTGTCACATAATGATGTTACTGTAATATGATAATGGTAAATGCTTTCTATAAAGTGAATTCATTCCGATTCTTTATTAATTAAATAAATAATAAATAAACTGACTAAAACCAAACTAATTCTACATAAGTCTATTCCATACATCCTTCACTTTTTCAGCTACACCAAATTTGTTCTGTTGAAGCTTGCCAAAGTGGTCCAGAAGGTCCTTTTGTTGCCAAGTAGGATGTTGTTTCAATACATGAATGATATCCGATTCAGAAGGGAGAACATACCGGCGATAAGGATGTACAAGATAATTGTCATTGTCATAGATCATTTTGATGGATCGTTCAGCTGGCGTATCAAAAAATACCTTTTTTAATTCCTTGTGATCTACTTGTTCTAATGTTGATGGTTGCCATTGAGGTGGTTGTCGAGTTATCAATTGCGACGTTACTCCTTCTGTAAAATCATGTCGTATCTAGATAACGCAAAAAAAAAAAAAAAAAACCCCCAGTGATTCAATTTTCTCCAATTCTGTTTTTTCCTCTTTTTTTTTTTTTTTTTTTTTTTTTTTTTTTTTTTTTTTTTTTTTTTACCGCCATCTTCTGCCAAAGACTATATTCCATTTTCATGCAATCAGTGATACCCATATGGATCCCTCTTCGAAGATGTTCAAGTGTGATTTTGATTGAAGTTGGTCCTCGTTTCAAGATCGTTTCACGAGCCGCCTTTGCAAAAGCAGATCCATCCTTTTCCAACGCATCCACAATTTCTTCAGCAGTATCATATCGAAAACATCTTTACAAAAAGTAACAGTAGTTAGCTATCATCTTTTCTTATATACACGTTACCTATCAATAATTCGTCGAGTGTCACCACATAATGTGAAATGTTGATTCTTCATTTGTGGATGATCTAATTGTTCAGATGCAAATGCATTGATGGTGTCGTTGATAATGTCATGATCCGATGTATCTAATTCAGTCAATCGAGCTTCCAATTCAGGCAAGTGTATAGATGGAACAAAATGAGTAGCAATTCCAGAATATCTATCAATCCCCAATTCCAATATCACCAAAAAGAAAAAAAAAGAAGATGAGTATAATGGTTAATGATAATAATGATGGATAAAATAGATTAACTATAACAACATTTACTTACAAAACATCATGAGCCTTGATAACATGCCCAGTCATTCCCATGTAAGTACCGACTTGTCCATCCAAACGAGATAAGAAGAAAGATGCGCCCACATCAGGAAAGAGACCAATAGTATTTTCTGGCATAGCAAATTGTGTGTTTTCGGTAGCAATTCTGAAAGGAGCATTGACCGATAGTCCACCTCCAGCACCCACTATACATCCATATCGTTTTTTTTTTTAAAAAAAAGAATGTGAGTAAGTTAAAGACAAAAAAGAAAATATATATATATATCAAATCAAATCAAATGTTTTTTTTCACTTACTAGTAATACCATCCATTAATGCGATATATGGCTTCTTCATAGTGGCGACGTAATGAAACATACGATATTCCATGTCCAAAATATCAATGAATTGACCATCCTTTTGATGAATAAATCCCAAAGCAGCTAAGGTTAAATAGAATAATAGTAATGAGTTAGTTCCACGTTCCTTATTATTATTGCTTTACCTTTGACATCACCGCCAGCACAAAGAGCTCGTCCATTGCCTTTTAAGAAAATCATATTGACATCTTCTGATTTTTCCCACGCCTACCAAAAAAAAAGAGTGGGGGTTTGTGAAATGAGAACCAATCCTGGGGAAATGAAAATATATGGTTGTACCTGTAAACAAGGGAAGAAAGTTTCCACCATTTCAATTGTCATGGCATTCAGTACTCGAGGTCTATTCAAAGTAAAGGAACGAGTTTTCCCAGTTTCTTGAATTAATACTTGTTCCTAAATACACAGTTCAAAGGTTAGAATGTTCACAGTTCTTTTTTTTCAACTCTCTTTCTTCGTATTCATCGTTTTTCTTTTTCTATTCTTTTTACTTCTACTGGTTGTTGGCTTGGTTGTGTCAAGGTCGTTACCGTCTAAGAGAAGGAGAAAAAAAAACAAGAAAAGGGACATGTTATTTTATCTGTCAAAAAAAAAAGGTACCCGAAAAGTCATGTCAACCGCTTACCCTGAAAATAGAAGATTTATTCATACTTGAGCGACCAAGTAAAGTGAATGAAGGTTGTAAGTATTTCAACATGGTAAGGGAAACTAAAAAGGAAAAGATAAAGAAAATACAAAAAAAAAAAAAAAAAAAAAAGAAAAGAGATAAAAGAATGAGTAATGATAAAACAAAAAGAAAAAGAAAAAAGATACACAATAATTGAATTACCGCAAACGCTATTTTTTTCTTTTATTTATAAAGATACATAGAGATGAGAACCTGCTCCTCCTTGATTTTGATCTATACTAATGGGAACCATCTTCCATTTCCAGACAAGCCATTAATTCCATACTTTTTTCTGTCATAGCATCCAATTGTGATTGAGCTGCTTGTATTTCCGTCTTGACCAAATCATTGTTGTGTGATATAGAACTTGTTAGCTAATATGAATTAATATAAATAAATAAATTAACCTTTAACCAATTTATCATTCTTTTTTTTTTTTTTTTTTACCTCTTTTTCTTCTAAATAGTTTCTATGCATGGTCTCAATCTTGTCCTTCCAACTAGTCACTTTTTGCTCCAATTTCATATTTTCTTTTTTGATAGATTTGATTTGTTGATCAAGCTCATCAGTTTGTTGTATCCATTGTCGATTTTCCCTTTCTAAACCATCCCATTCTGTAGTAGCTTCTTTGCATTGCATTGTTAATAACGAGAGTTGTTCCATCACCTTGTCAATACGATCTTCATAGTACATACGTTGAGAATCCAATTGTGATGTCAATAAATAAGAGTATTCCAGAGACATGGCATTGAGTTTACCCTAATAATATGAAATACATCGATGTTTTTTTTTTTGTTCAATCAAGTGTTCTATATTTCTTTTCTTTTCTTTTTTCTTTTCTTTATTACCTGTACAAGTTCAGAGACTTCTTCATTATTAAAATCATCATCTTCTTCATATCGACCAGGATAGTTGGGTGGTAGTTCGACTAATTTGCCATCAACCACGTTTTGAATCAATCGATGAACATAGCCATTACCAGCATAATCCCACACACGTTGCGTTTCAATTTCCAAAGCATACAGGTGACTTGTCGTTTCATAATGACCAAGAGCATGATGATCTTCACCTTGGTTCTTTGCGCGTCCACATCCAATTTGTCCACATACCAAACACATCCATAAATCATCCGTACATCCACACACTTGACATTCATTGGCGAAATCATCCTGGAATGAATTGGAAATGGAAGATCCAAATGATATCATATGTTTTTGTCGATCATTCTGTTGTTGTTGTCGTAGATGAGAGGATGGTATTAATGATTGATCTTGTAATTGCAATTGTTGAATGCCCGAGGTCATTAGCATAGTCATTCCATTATTTGATTTCTGTGAATACCGACATACTGGACAACTATAATAATAATAATAAGAATATTTGTCAGTAGAAAATAAGGAACAACAGATCATTTTCTTACCTTCCATCACCCCATTGACTGAGACAACTAACATGAAATGTATGCTGACAAGATATGGTCAATAATCCATTGAGAGTTTCATCCATAGGATCCAAACATACAGGACAATTTGCTATACCATCTGAGAGAGTTTCTTCATGATCACCAAAAGGAAAAGATGAGAGACCACTTGATTTATCAATAATGGATTTGAGATAGACCACTTGACAAATATCATCCTGAATAACCAAAAAAAAAAAACAACGTTAGTCAGTATTAAAAATTTTATTGGAAACAATGGAATAATTTATTATAAACTTACTTCCATAGAACTGTACTTTCTATTATTGTATTGTTTGTAATAATCTTGAGCAGTCTTATTGTCTTTAAAAGTCATAAGCACCATGTATTGTTGTGGCGTAGCATCACTAAAAGATGATAACAAAGAAAAAAAAAAATAAAATAAAATAAAAGGGAGGGTTTAGTTGTTGGCACTTGTAAAGTCTTCCACGTTGTAAAATAGACCGTTACCATAATACACGATAGTGATATACAAAGGAGTCAACCGGAGCAACAAAGTTTAAAAAATCAGGCAATGACATATAAGAAGGAATGGATAGGGTACACAAAGTGGACTTCGTGGCAAGGTCAGGTTGGTCAACAGGATTGGTCGTGCAGGTAGTAGTAGTAGTAGTAGTAGGATAATTGATTTCATTTAAACTACGGTAAACATGTAATATGGCTTGTTTTGGTGTTGTTTCTTCGTTTAATTCTTTGATCACTCCAATAGGAGGTCCTTTATAGTCTTTTGATGTCATTAATATATTAAAGCATATGATATATAATGAGAATGAAAGGTTTGGAAGGTAAAAAAAAAAAAAAAAAAAAAAAAAAAAAAGAGAATTCGCCTGCGCATCAGGAGGGCAGACGGAGTAGAAATCACTTACTCTCCCCTCTTCCAAAGAGTAATAGATTTTTGCGCATGACCAAAAATATGATAATTTTAGTTCTCCCTTTTTTCCCTTTTTATTTTTTCCCTTTTTCCTTTCCTTTTTTTTTTTATCACTTTTTCTCTTCTCTTTTCTTTCTTTCTTTCTTTTCTTTTTTTTTTTTATTATTTGAAAAGAAGAAGATGACGAAGCGATCTCATTATGACTCTTCTTCTGATGAGGATGGTAGTAGCAATAGTACCTTAACAGCGAAACGGCCTTTCTTCCATCGTCAAAAAAGTGTCATATCTCGTTTTGAGTCGCTTCGTCGCCAGTATTCTGAAAATGATTATTATGATCCATATCAACAAGAACAAGTATTACAACAAAGTGGTAAAAGGAAATCCATGTCTGATGATGATCAACAACAAAGGCCAAATAAAAGAAGAAAATCATTTGCATCTTTGGTCAAGCATGGTGTTATACAAGGTGTACTTTTTGGCTCAGCATTGGCACTCTCGGCATATGATTATTTACAATCAACCACACCGGCATTAAAACGTACAGCTTCTTTATGTTCTTTGGAGGTATTGAAAACAAATATCAACTTACAAGGACGACGCACCATGGACGACTGGTTGACTGGGTCTTTCAGTGGTCATGATATGGATAAGAAGAAAAAGAGTATGCGTGGACATGGTGTTGACTTTACTTATTTTCATCGATCACCTACTTTTGAAAAACGAATGCAAAAAACCGAGCAACTTATTCGAAGTATATGTTTGGATCAACAATATGCTTTGAATCAACAATTTACTCCTACGCAAGAGGAAGGTTGTTGGGGAATCATCAACAAAGATGATTATGATGTTCATTTTACTGTAAGTATGTTTTTTTTATATCCATCACCTCATTTTTTTTTTTTTTTTTTTTGTAGACAATGCCTCCACCTAAACCCAAACGAACTTTTACCTATCTTCAAAAACAAAAGAATTTATTTAATACTACTTGATTATTCGGATCAATCTTATATTATTACCAGTATTTCCTAGTCTTAGTCGTAGTCTTAGTTATTCTTATTTTTATTTTTTTTTATTCTTATTATGATATCCCTTTCCGTTCCTTGTTTTATATTTCCTTTTTTTATCATCCATTGTCTCTATTTATGTCATCATCATTACCTTCAAAAAAAAAAAAAGAAGACTTTCAAAACAAACATCTACATTTATACATTATCCTCATATTTGATATCTCTCATTGTTGTTGTTGTCACAGTTTGTGTTACCTTTTTTTTTTTATAGCAACAATAATAAAAATCTCATTACTCTCATTATAATTTTTTTCCCATCCCATTCAAATGATTATTTGTACAAGGCTAAAACTGAAATCTCTCTCTCTCTTTTTTTTTTCTAGGTACTATTTCAGTCTTAACTAAAACGTATAAAGTAGAAAAACCATCATCATCATCATCATCATAATATACATAAAATGTTGGGGATTTTCCAATATTTATCTCCCATTCACTCGATTGTAATCGTTGAAACTCAACCTTCAGATTACCTATTTCTCCCGAATCTGAATAAAGTAAATCTCTTAAATGAAAAAAAAAAAAATAGATATACCAGTGTTGTATATTTTCATCATCACTCTTTTTGATGAAACGAATTGAGAGAAGGAAGGTAAAACAAAACAATAATAACAAAGCTGTAATTAATCTGCTCATGTGAATGATAGAACGTAATGTTATTCTGTTGGATGAGTTTCATCCCCAATCCATCTAATATGGTGGGTAGATCACGTTAGATCTCCGCATTATGGAAAGAAAAAAAAACCGGCCAAAAAAAAAAAAAGATATTTGTACTATTTTCATATCATCCACTAAGCTAGTACGTATCGGAGATCTATGCAAAACCACTCCACATGAACCAGTAAGAATAAAACAAGAAAATCATAGTTTCTTTCTTTTCTCGGGTGCTTTCGTGTTCTTGATACATGGGATATGCTAAACGGAGTTTTGATTTTCTTTAGACTGAGAATTTTTTCTTAAAAAAAAAAAAAAAAAGATAAAAATGTGTTTTTTTTAAAATCTTTTTTTTTCATCTCTTTCTTTCCTCTTTTTCTTTTCTTTTCTTTTTTTTTTTTTTTTAACTGATTAACAAAAACAATCAATCAATCAAGAATCATGTCAAACTCTACTACTGCTACTACTACTATTACTGGTGAAGATACTTCTGCTTTCCGTCTTGTGGGTGGTGATGATCAATACACACCTGCTTTACGCGTTGAAGATTTTGAAGGATTCAACTTCAAACCGATCCGTGAATCCGAAGTGAATCGTGAAATGGTATCCCGTTATATGACCGATATGTTGGATTATGCTGAAACGGATGTGATCATCGTCGGTTGTGGCAGTGCTGGACTCTCCTGTGCTTGGGAATTGACTAAGGATCCTAATATCAAGGTGGCCATCATCGAACAAAGTGTTTCACCTGGTGGTGGATGTTGGCTTGGTGGTCAATTATTTTCTGCCATGGTTGTACGCAAGCCTGCTCATGAATTTCTCAAGGATGTTGGTGTTCCTTTTGATGAAAAAGAAAACTACGTGGTGGTAAAACATGCTGCTCTCTTCACTTCTACCATCATGTCCAAGTTACTTGCTCGTCCCAATGTCAAGTTGTTTAATGCTACTGCTGTCGAAGATCTCATCGTCAAGGATAAAAAGGTTGCTGGTGTGGTCACTAACTGGGCTCTTGTCACTCTTAATCATGATACTCAATCTTGTATGGATCCCAATGTCATGGAATGTAAGGTCGTTGTCTCAGGAACTGGTCATGATGGTCCTATGGGTGCTTCAGGTGTCAAACGTCTTCAATCTATTGGTTTAGTTGAACCTTTGAAAGGAATGCATTGTCTTGATATGAACAGAGCTGAAAATGGTATGTCATCCTGCTTTTTATCTCGATGGAATCACTGATTTTTTTTTATAGATATTGTCAAGTATACTCGTGAAGTGGTGCCCGGTATGGTTGTCTGTGTAAGTGATGAATGGATGGATTCTTTTTTTTTTATAATGATTTAAACTTTTTTTTTTATTTTATTCTATTTATTAGGGAATGGAAGTGTCTGAATTGGATGGTGCCCCTCGCATGGTTAGAATAAACAAGAAGATGATAATGATCGAAATGAGCATTATAGGGTAAATGAAAATGATCATCCTGACCTCTTTTTTTTTTTTTTGTATGGTAGGGACCCACATTTGGTGCTATGTTGATTTCTGGACAAAAAGCTGCTTATGCCGCACGGGCCTCTCTTGAACGTCAAGCTAAAGCTAGTGCTGGGGCTCAAAAGGTCTCTGCCTAAGTTTTTTTTATGGATCAATATAACTTATTTTTTGGAATCAAGGAAAGAAATGGAAATATTACTATGGGCTGCTTCTGTTGGACGTCTTGCGATTATCATCAACAACAATGAAGAAAAAAAATGGACTTTTCTTTTTTTTTTTTTTTTTTATAGGTAAACGGAAATTCTTGGACAAATCAAGCCTCTCTTTTTATAGTTTAGTTTTTATTTTTTATTTTTTTTATATTTTGAAACTACATTTTTGACACTTGGGGTGCCTTGTTTTTAATTAAACTTGTGCTGAGATCATACCCATTGAACGGATCTGTATAATTACAGCGCACGGATGTTGTCGATATTGTATTTTCATTTTTTTCCTTCTTCAAAAATAAAATACATCATCCTCTTTTTTTTACTATCATCTATATGTTATATTTTATTTTTATCAATAAGCCCTTTACAATCAAAAATATGCGTGTCTTGTTTTTTTTTTTTTTTTTTTTTTTTTGGGAAGTAGTGTGGGGTTTGGGTTGTTTGAGTCGAGAGATGTATTTACTTTTTGGTTAGATTGATAGAGCACAAATGATGGATGAAAGAATAATTCATCATGCTAATCTCATACGATTATCATACGATTATCATCACATCCATCATCACATCCATCATCACATCCATCATCACATCCATCATCACATCCATCATCACATCCATCAACTACCATCACGTATCATCCATTCTTCGTAATTCATATTCAAGTCATAATGTAGATCAGATTCGATAAAAAAAAAATAATCTAAATTAGTGTTGTCTTTATTGAAGGTAAGATATCATACTAAGTGAAGAGGAGGGGGGGGAAGAATTAAGAGAAGGAGGGTGTAAGTAATAAACAAAAATAAGAGTATATGTAAAGATAAAAAGAATAAAGAGAATAACTAAGATTAAATATGTAAAATATATAAATAAATAAAAAAAAAGATCTAAAAGTATATAAAGAGATGAAGGAAATGACAAAGTCTTATTTGTTCTTGGCCTTAAGACGTTCTTCCTTTTGACGTTGACGATAAGCACGATATTTCTTGTCAGTTCCAAATATATAATCCCACCATCTGAAAGAGGAAGCATAGTTTCCAATGAAGGCTTGATGATGATAATCGTGATGCTCGGCGCCAGCCCAGAAAGGAACGATGTTGTGTAAACTCCAAGGGAAGTCATAACCAGAGTGAGCATCGATGGCTTGGAATAAACGCAAAACAATCCACAATAACATGGTGACTAAATGCAAATGCCATTCATCACCTAAATTCAAGACTTTGGAAGCAAAACCATGATAAACCAAAGGACCTCCAACAGTACCAAAACCAAGAATCATGGTTTCAATAGGATGAGCATATTCAGCAGCAATACCAAAAGGTGCAGCATATTCGTGATGAATCTTGTGTACACGTTTATAAAAAGGAGGCCAGTGCATGAATCGATGCATGGAGTAATGATAAAAATCTTCAAAGATAAAGAAAATAGCCAATTGAGGAAGCATTTGTTGCCTATTTTTAAAAAAAAAAGAGAATTAGAATGTATGATTTGTAGTCTGTATCAATTATGGGTCCTACCAAGCAGGGAAAGGTGCTGAGACCTTCATACCAAGAAAAGTAGCTCCAGGATGGAATAAAAAGATCAAAGGTCCTTCAAAAAGAAAATGAGAATAAAGAACCTTTTTCGTACAGTTCCAGTAATCTTCAGATGAATTTTCGCGAGCCTAAGAGAAAAAAAAAAAAAAAAAGAAAAAGTCACTCATAAGTATTTACCCATAACACAAATACAAACGTATATATATATATATATATATATATATATATAAAGGACAAATCATAGATTCATAGATACTTACTTGTTGTAACTTGTAACGTTTAAAGTAGGGAATAAAGTCACAGATGAGAAAAGGAATAAATCGACCAAAATAAACAAGTTCATGCATTAGAAAGGCAAAGATACCAGTGACAACTAAAGGATCTCTTCCTTCGTACATCTTTTCCCAGCTTGTTTCTAGCCAGTTCAATTGACTTGAGTCATATGTCAAAGTAGAATTCATGACAGGTTGGAGAGAGATGATGATAAGAAAAAAAAAATAAAGATGTTTTTTCATTTTTCTTTTTGATAGAGCTGGGAATTGAAAAAAAGATTTGATTGGCTGATATTTTGTTAGGCACAATGAATTGGGATTTTCCCCAAATCAAAAAATAATTACAAACTTGACAGCTTATTGAGAAATAACAAAAAACGTTTCGTATGTCAAAAGGAGATTTGAGTCAACTGATGATACTACTTTTGATTCTATTTGCATTAGTTACGCATGATGATGATGATGATGATGATGTTTGAAGATGATAATGATGGTCGCCCCCATGTGATGCTACTTTAGACAAAAAGTTGAAAGACCGATTTAGCTTTATAGATATATGATTATTTTTTTCACGTTGTTAAACACCATATCTGTCCACATCTCTTTTTTTTTTTGTTCAATGTCTATCCTTTTTTTTTAACATTTGACATTAAATATATTATATATATAATTTTTTTTCTTTTACCCCTCATTTATTTACTTGATGAATGTTATTAGAATGAATGTATATAACATTGATGTAAAAGGATGAATGATGAGGTCATAAGATGATTTGATTTTCTTATGTTTGATAGGATAAGAAAAAAAAAATAGGTGTGAGAAACAATCGTGGTTTAACTAATTTTTGGCATATTCCACCAAAAAGAAAAGAATCAGATGGCCCAAGCGTACGACAATTATTAGACCTCCGCTTAATGTGTCAATAAGAGTCTTTAAAATCGATCCACATTCAAAGAATATTACATACAAAAAAAAATAGAGAAATAAAGAAAAAGAAAAAAAAAAAGAGGATTATTATTAATTCAAACAATAATCTATTGAATATATATATATATAAAAGGGACCTCAGATGATCATTTTCAAGTTTTTTTTTTTGTTATGTCAGTCTTTTTTTGATCATGTGTTACACCAGTGGCTTTTTTTTATTTTATATATACACTCTCCCTTCTTCTCTCTCTCTCTCTCCCCCCTATTTTAGATTCCACGCTCCCCCCAGAAAAAAAGAAATTCAACCTTTAAAAAGGGCTGAGCTTTTGTACAAATCCTATTTGTGTCATCTTTTTTCTTTTTTTTTCCCTTTTCCCTTTTATAATATTTTCAATATTATAGTACACCTTTTTTTTTTCTTTCTTTCTTTTCTTTCTTTCTTTTATTACTTTAACATATATTCTTGTTTATATATATATTTATATGAACTAACTGATAACTATTCTTATATATACATTATCTCCCTCTCTCTTAAACATAACATAACATTTATTCCCTTTTTTTTCACATTTCTCCTTTTTTTTTTTTGACATCTTTGCCCACTTGATTTCAATTGATACATCAGAATACAGAATATCAATACTATTTATTCAACAAACCAACAACCATTATGACTGCTGAAGGAAAAGTAAGTTTATTTTATTAAAGTAAAATATATCTTTTTTTTTATATGCAGTATAATGAAATAGCCGAACTTATCCTTTTCTTTTTTTTTTTTATTGAATAGCTGCGCATTTTTAGTCCTATCATCTTATTTCATGATCATGAATATATTAAAGATGATTGTACCGAACATATACATATCCCATATGGTGGAGATCCATTTCATCATGATGGTCAAACTATTGAAATTCATAAAAGAAGAATTAGTCGAATGCTTGAAAATAATGGACGCTTTTGGTCAGATATCATCACTTGGTCTAGAGGTAAAAAAAAAAAAAAAAAAAAAAAACTTGATTTACCATGTTAATTGATTGATATTTATAGATCATGCACTGACAACGGAACATTCACCTGTACCATCACTTGTATCATCACCAACACCACCACTTCGGTCCCAGGAACTCCCATCACCATCACCACCCCCTACTTCACATCGTCGTCATAGTCACCATAACAATAAAAAACAACCATCCACTGCAGGTTCGGTATTGGTTGCTACTACGGCTACAACAGCAACTACTATTACTTCTGGTGGAAAAACCAATAAAAGACGAAGAGGTAATCTTCCCAAGGCAGTCACTGCAATTCTAAGAGATTGGCTATCTGATCACAAGAAACATCCCTATCCTACCGAAGAAGAAAAAGATAATTTGGCAAGACGAACTGGATTAACTTTGAATCAAATCAGTAATTGGTTCATCAATGCAAGAAGAAGGATATTACAACCTATGTTGGAACAAGAAGAACATCAACATGAATTGGATATTTTACCTTATTGTTCTCCATCTTCTGGTAAATAAATAAATTAAAAAAAGAATTGATTTTTTTTTTTTTACTTTAGTTCTAAACTTTGTTAACACTTTTTGATTAGATGATTCTTTAGATCGACGACTTGGAAAAAGATCCGCAGCTGAAGCATTTCATCGACGTGATTCTATCCAAAAGAAATTCAATACTCGACGAAGATCATGAATCCAAAATGGCAATAACACCAACAACAACAATAACATACCCTACTCACATGATTCCCTTCTCACTGTCCCTCTTTTTTTTTTTTTTAGTTTATATTGTATATTATATCTTTTTTTTTTTTGGTTTTTGTATGTGTTATCTATATTAGAAACTTTTGTTTAGTTTAGCATTTCTTTCCTTTCTCTATTTTCAATCTATATATATATATCTATATTATATTTATTATCTTTTTTTATTTTATTCTCTCTTACTTTTTTTTTTTTTTTGAACTTTATGAAATAAAGCAAATATCACCTATCAATTCTGTTACGTACGACCAATAAAAAAAGTGTGGGAGTCCTTGAAAACGAAAAAGATGGTGGATGACTACCATAAAAGGTTCAGCTGTGATTGAAACTAAAGCGCATGATTTCTTTTTTATTTTTCTTTTGGGGGGGTGAATGTGAAACATAATGAAAAAGGATTTTTTTTTTCTCAAAGGTGGCCTGTGTTGTTGATGAATGTTTTGACAGGTTTGGATGAAACTGTCATTTTAGTGGTTTTTTTTTTATTACTATATGATACTCTTTAAGTTTCATCTTTTTTTTTTTTTTACTCCACTTTTTTTGTCCCATGTTTGGGAATGATTTTCTCCCTTTTTTAGTCTTATAGTAAAGTTCAAACGTAAAAACAGGTTTGATATCTTTCTGTAATGTAGATGATAAAGTTGAAAAAAGTCTAACACCGATAAAATGACGAGGATTGATAACAACGTCATTCACTCTTAAAGTTGTCGGACTCTTTATATATAAAAAAACCCTCCTTTTGTACCCAACAATGTAACTTTTTTTTCACTCAGTCTTATTGTGTCACCCCCAGTTCTCTTTCTCTAAGGAGACCTGTCAAAAAAAAATAATCTTTCATAATTAAAAAAAAAAAAAAAAAAAGGTCCCATTGATTTTTTTTTTTAAAAAAAAAGATTCTCGATTCTTTTTATTGGTGTCATCTGTGCATCAAAAAAAGGAAATCTTGCTTTGTTAGTCTTCCTTTCTAGAAGATGGACCGATGGAGTTCTCATCATTGAATAATCCGATATGGTATTCAATGTCGTACATAATAAAATGTCATTTTGGTTGTGACTTGATGATGATGGTCTTTTATATATTGTTCATTTTTTTACAATCAAGTTTTAATCAAACTTCAATAAAATAAGTTTAAATGTTCCTTTTTTCTTTTTTCTTCGTCTCTTTTTTTTTCTTTTTTCTTTTTTTTTGTTGTTCACTTGTAATGGCTTCATCATCAGGTGTAATCAAAGGCAAATCCTTTTTTTTTGCATTGTTCATTTTTTCTCTCATTTTATTGTTTGTAACAGTAGATGCTCAAGGGATTAGTAAAACAGGAAAAAAGGATGGTACTAATACATATAAGCATGCTAAAGATATTCAACCTGGTACCTACCATATAAGAAATGTAAAGTCAAAAAAATATCTTGCTTTTTTACCTGGTACTTTGGTTGAACCCACTGCCTCTTCCAAATCTGATATCACCGAATGGTCCATTTTGAAATATAAAACAAAAATGTATTCTATTAATCATGATCATGGTACCTTGAAAAAATGTGTCTCGGCTAGATGGGTAATGTATAAAAAAAAAAAAAAAAAGGTACCAGAAGAACATTCATATTCCGACTAACACTTATCCTTTGACTTTCCTTTTTGGGTAGACCAATGGAAAAGATGATGCAGGTGTAATGTGGCAATGTGAACTCAAATATGGTCATAAAAAACGATCATCCTTGTCTAAACGATATGAACCTATCCTTTGGCAAAAACAAACATGGTTATTTGTTCCTGTCAATGGTAAAAAGAATACATTCAGAATCATGGCTGTCACTCATATGTACGATATGATTCCTACTTGTTTGTCTTCTTCTTCTACTGGTGGTAAATCCTATCGTGGTGGCACTGTTTTGAAAAAATGTAAATACAATACAAATGATCCTAGTCTTTTCTGGACATTTGAAAAGGCTTGATCATCTCACAAGGAATGGATGATTGTCCAAATAAAATCAATCTTTTTTCTCTCTCTCTCTTTCTTTTTTTTTTCTCTTTCTATGCTGGCATGAAAGAATCTGTTTCAATGTATACTCTATGATATTCTCCTCCTTTTCTTTTTGATTCAATAAAGTCTTTTTTTTTTTTAAAAAAACTATCCTCATCATCATCATTGTTTTGCATCAGCGTGATCATCCTAGTTTTGTAGTACATTTGATTCTGTAGCCTATGGGAACATCAGGGTCAATGAGAGTTGTTGCTTTGTCATATCTAATCGAAGCTCCATCCCCGCTTTTTCTTAAATGAAGTTCTGTCGTCCAATCACCGACCGAGATTACTTACTAGTTGATTTTTTTTCTTACATATAAAAAAAAAGTCGCGCCAGTTTTTTCTACCTTCTTTTGTCTTTTTTTTTTTTTTTATTCTTACCCATGAATTGTCTACGACGTTTGACTCCTCTTCTCTCACGAACAACAACAGCTCTTTGTCCATTATCTTCTGCAATTGCTTCTCGCCCAGTGTTACTGACGACTGCTAAAACATCGACAAAGTCTCTTTTGAACCGACAGTACCGACGCTGGACTTCTTCTTCTTCTTCTTCTCCTGTGCTTTCAACACGTTCTGATGACGAAGCAGTTTATATTGATTGGAATGCAGCTTATGCCAATCATATTGGACTTTTCGACAATAACATTACCAGTAGTTACAGTCATGTATGGCTTCGTGACAATTGTCCTTGCGAAGCTTGTGTTCATCCTAGTAGTCGACAAAAGCTTCATTCTATGGCAGATATTGACTTGAATACTACGCCTCGGTCGATACATTTGGATACATCGACAGATACTTTGGTGATTGAATGGGAGCAACCTTTACGCCATCAACAACAACATGAAGGTGGTCATAAGAGTCACTATCCTTTGGCCTATTTACGTCGATATGCCTCTCAACAATCCAGTCAAGAATTCCGATTTGAAAACCTGATACCACGTACATGGGCTCGAGATGAATATCAATTGGAATGGATTTCACATGATGACTATATGACGACCGAGCAAGGATTACATCGTGTGGTAGAAAAACTGTACAATGATGGTTTAGTATTCTTGGAAGGTGTACCAGCGGATGATCATCAAAGTGTCACCCGAGTGGCGGAACGGATTGGCAATATCCAAGAAACTTTTTATGGTCGTGATTTTGATGTCAAAAATGTCGCCAAATCTGTCAATATTGCTTATACAAGTCTTTATCTAGGCTTTCATATGGATTTGATGTAAGATGAACAAAATGAAATATGAAAAGTATCTTATCTTTTTTTTTTAAACAAAAAAAATAGGTACCTGGATTGTCCCCCTGGGATTCAATTATTACATTGTATGAAGAATAATGTGACAGGTGGTGCAAGTATATTTTTGGATTCTTATCGTGCGGTAGAATTACTGAAGCAACAATATCCTGAATGTTATGATATCCTTAGGAAAACACCTGTTAGTTTCCACTATATCAATAATGGTCATCATATGTATTATCGACGACCTACCATTGTGACAGATGAAGGTTATGGACTTGGATCTAGCTGGAATATGCATGTTAATTACGCTCCTCAATTTCAAGGTCCTATGGATGAATTGACTCCCAAGGAAATGAAAAGATTCTATCAAGCTTTTCAACGTTTTGCTGATTTTATTGAAGATGAATCTCTGCGATATCAAATCACTCTTCAACCTGGTCAATTAGGTAATAATTAGATTAAGAGATAGATGATAAAAACTCATCATCTTTTTTTATATAGTATTGTTTGCTAATCGACGTGTTTTACATGGTCGTACGGCGTTTGACCCGGCAAGTGGAGATCGTCATTTGAAAGGGACTTATCTGGCATTGGATTCTCTTAAGGACAAAGTACGTACATTAGGTGCCAAATACGGAATGAACCCAGTATAGAAAAGAAATGGATGATTTATTTTGAACTATGAAAGTACTAGAGAAACACAGTTCGGTTTGAAGTTACACATATTACCAGTATATTGTATTTATCTTTCTCCGTTTCTTTTTTTTTTTTTTTTTGTATATTGAATTGAATAATAAAAATAATGAAAAATCTTTATTTAATAATATCTTTTTTATTTTATTCTTTAAATGCTATTAATGATGATGATGAATGAATGAGTTTTGATTTTCTTTTTTTGTTACTATTCATTCAGTATTGTTATTATTTGTATTCATTGGACTTCCTGAGTTTCTTCGTATTCTTTTTTTTGGAAAACATCTGATTAAAACACCGTCTTTCATTTTCTTAAGTTCTCCTATTTTCCTTTGTTTCTTTTTCTACCTTCTTTTCTATTCTTTTTTTTTTCTTGTCTCTTTCTTTCTATTTTTATTATATATTTTTTTTTCTTCTACTTTTTCTTTTTTTCTTGAATGGATTGATAAATATAATATGAAGTATTCTTTGTTCACTACTATACTATTGATGATATTATGGAATAAATCTATATTTGGTCAGACTATCACAAATAAAAGGTAAAAAAAAACAACAACAACAAACAATAAAGTAGTTTGATTCCGTTTTGATGATCATCATATTAACATATCTTTTTGTTTTCTTTCAAAAAAAAAAAAAAAGAGAAATGGACCAAGAATTACATTCAACGTTCGAAAATACTAGTTATAACCGAACATATAATTCATATCAAGACCCGGAAGAATCGAAACTCGACATAGTTTATGCAAATTCATCAGATTATATATCATACATAAAACGTGCAGCTACAGCATCTTCTGATCATAAAGTACAACACAGTTCTGCATTTAATGTGATTCATGTTATTGCAGCCGTTGCTGGTATGTTAGCTCTTCTTTTAGTTGGTATTGTGTCATTTATTATGCTTCGACGAAGAAGACGAAAACAACAACAACAACAACAGCAACATGATTCTCCATCATTTGATACCATAAAAGAAACAACAATACCCGTCACTACATCGACATCCCCTTCAAATATGCATCCTACTACTATTTTATACAAGAAAAACTCAACTCAATTTCAACAATTTGCCAATGATTTTTGTCATGATGATTTACCAATGACCACTCCTGTTACTAGTCCACCTCCTCCATCCATACAACAAGTCTATTTACAATTAGAATTATTAAAACAACAACGTTCATCCACCACACAAGATCAGTCATCTTCTACTAGTGCTCCCCCTCCATATCATCTATAATCATTATTATTTAGATTAG
The DNA here is from genome assembly GCF_025201355.1 of Halteromyces radiatus. Lineage (NCBI taxonomy): Eukaryota > Fungi > Mucoromycota > Mucoromycetes > Mucorales > Cunninghamellaceae > Halteromyces > Halteromyces radiatus. The sequence goes on along the minus strand of NW_026251691.1, from coordinate 612,923 downwards.
TCTTCCCCTCTCTTGATTTTGTATATAATAATAATAATAAAAATGTGGATTGTCCAAAGATTCACTCTCCGCCATTGTTCAATGATATTTTGTAAGTGGTTCCTCCCATTTCTTTTTCTTTTTTCTTTTTTTTTTTTATTGTCTCATCTACAACCTTGCTTCTGTATTTTTTTTTATTACATTCCTTTTACTTTTTTTTTTCTTTCTTTTTTTCTTTTTCCTTTATTTTATATTTCTATCTACTTTGGATAGATTCTATATCTTGATATCATGCAAACCGGTGGTGCGGCTTCGGCTCAAGTGGAGGAAGAATTGGCTCAAATTCGACGGTATGAAGACTTTAGTACTATTGGTAAAAAAAAAAAAATACTTTTTAGTCTCTCTCTCTATCTAGAAAACTAAAAGTCTTATACTTACTTTAATAATTGAAATAGATTGGGTCAAGGATGCAACATTAGAAAGATATCGACAATCTTCAGTGCAATCTCAAAACTTGAACGATCAAAGCTGGCGAGCTTGGTGGAAACTGACATTTGAAACCTTTCAAACTTGGATTGTAGTATGTATGGTAGGAGCTGCCATTGGACTTAACTCAGCCTTGATTGCCATTGTCACCAACTGGTTATCCGATATCAAATTAGGTTATTGTGCCAACGCGTGGTGGTTGAATAAAAAGTTTTGTTGTTGGGAAATCGAAGAAGAACGTAAGGGTCTAACAGAATAAAAAAAATATATATATAGATTATTGATTTTTTTTTTTGAAAAAAAAAAGATGGTGTATGTGGACAATGGGTACCTTGGAGTGATGCTTTAGATTTAGGACATGATTTATATATTATCACTTGGTTCTTTTATGTGGTTTGGGCTACTTTGTTTGCTACTACATGTGCTTATTTGGTCAAGGTACTCGCACCTTACGCTGCTGGTTCCGGTATCTCTGAAATCAAATGCATCATTGGTAAAAACATAAAATAAGTATTGACATCTTTTCCTGATTCAATGTATTTTTTTTTTTTTTTTTTTTTTTTACTAGCTGGTTTTGTTATGCGTGGTTTCCTTGGTGGTTGGACTTTAGTGATGAAAAGTGTTGGTTTGGTAAGTTGATTAATAAATAATAATAAGGATGGAATGATGAATACGTCTTTTTGAATGAAATAGACTATGGCTGTGGCTTCGAATCTATCTATTGGAAAAGAAGGACCATCAGTTCATATGGCTTGTTGTGTTGGTAATGTTATCTCAAGAAGTTTTCAAAAATTTCGATCGAGTAAAGGTAAGATCACTAATAATAAAATAATAATAATAATAATAAAAAAATACTCACCTTATTAATATATAGCTGAAATGAGGGAAATCTTGACAGCTTCTAGTGCTGCAGGTGTTGCTGTAGCCTTTGGATCTCCTATTGGCGGTGTCCTCTTTGCTTTGGAAGAAATGAGCACTACATTTCCAAATCGTACCATGTGGAAAAGTTTCTTTTGTGCCATGATTGCCACTATTGTATTACAGGTAAGATATTATTTTATATCCTATCTATAGATTGTCACTACATCTATTTTTCATTTTCATTTTAGGCTATGAATCCATTTCGAACAGGCAAATTAGTCATGTTTCAAGTTAGCTATGATCGTGAATGGCACTTTTTTGAATATCTCTTTGTAGTGGTTATCGGTATTTTTGGTGTAAGTTGTTTTATGAACAATGTGATGATCATTTCATAGATATTGATTTTTTTCTTTTTCTGGATAGGGATTATATGGTGCTTTGGTGATCAAATATAATATCAAGGTAGCTGAACTTCGAAAGAAATATTTGAAGGATTATCCTGTTGCTGAAGCTGCTTTCCTTGCCTTTGTCACTGCATTGATTGCCTTTCCAAATGTGTTTTTACGGATCGACATGACTGAAATTATGGGAATCTTGTTTAGAGAATGTGAAGGAGAAGAAGGTGAAAACTATGCTGGGTTATGTCAGTAAGTTTGATTTGAAGTAATGACAATCTCATACATTTTAGATACCAACTGTATATATATATTGATTTAGGGAAAGTCAAGTCGGTCGCATACTCTTTTTACTCTTTGTGGCAACCTTTCTTCGAACTCTTGGAACAATTGCTACATATGGCGCCAGAGTAAAAAAAAAAAAAAAAAAAGCGTGATATGATGTTCTCATTTATATTAAATTACTTATTTCGTTTTATAGGTCCCTTGTGGAATATTTGTACCATCCATGGCAATTGGAGCTACTTTTGGACGAATGATCGGTTTGATTGTGAAATCATGGCATTTGTAAGAAGGATAAAAAAAAAAAATTAGAGTGATGATATGGATTATGGATTTCATTGATTTTTTTTTTATATAGATCTAATCCTGATTTCTTTTTATTCTCATCATGTCGACCTGATATGCCTGTATGTTGATGACAAGGTTATTTTTGAAATAATTTTACTTACTTTTTTTTTCTTTTTGATTAGTGCATTACGCCAGGTACATATGCTTTTCTTGGGGCAGCTGCAGCATTATGGTAAACATATGGAACTATCTATTGTTTTAATGTCCTACTTATTTTTTTTTCTTCTTGCATATCTTTTTTGTTTTTTAGTGGTGTGATGCGGATAACCGGTAAGAAAAAAAAAAAGAGTGAGAAAAAAAAGAGAGGTTGAATAGTAAGACCAACAGTCATTTGTTGTTACCTTTTATTTTATAGTGTCTGTTGTTGTTATCATGTTTGAATTGACTGGTCAAATCACTTACATCTTGCCAACAATGGTAAGAACAAAAGATAAAATATTGGAAACACTTGTATCAACTACCCTTTTTTTTCCATTTTTGCTGACTTATAGATTACTCTGATGGTGACTCGAGCAGTGGGTGATTGGTTTGGCTCTGGAGGCATTGCTGATCGATATATACGATTGAATGGATACCCTTTCTTGGATAGTGAAGATCACGTTTTTGGCGTTCCAGGTAAAATAATATCAACCAAGGAAATAAAAAAAATAACTACCAAGTAGTAGTTTATAATCTAATATTTATTCCTGTCCTTCTCTCTCTCTTTTTTTTTTTTTTTAATCCTCTATAGTATCTCATGTCATGCAAGACAAAGTAACAGTGATGACTGCGACAGGCATGACCTTTGCTGATATAGGTAAAACTATGTCGAAGCAGAAAAAGAAAACAAATTAATCTTTTTTTTTTTTTTTTGGTAATATACCTTTAGATAATATCCTTGAAAACACCAACTACCGTGGATTCCCTGTGGTTCAAGATAAAAGTAGCATGACCTTGATTGGATATATTGGGCGATCCGAATTGAAGTATCTTGTGACGAGGGCTCGAAAGGTAAACAAAGCACATGCAGCTACCATTTGCCGGTTCCGGTCAGATTCGGATGATTTGGAAGTATTGACAGATACTCCCAATGATGATGGTTATATTATCCGTGGATCATCAGAATCAGTGGATTTTGGACCTTATGTAGATCAGGTAAAGAAAAAAAAAATAAAGTATGAAAAGACTTGATTTTGGCAGATGACTTAATTTTCTTACTTAGACACCACTTACCGTGCATCCACAACTTTACTTGGAAACTGTCATGGATATGTTCAAGCAATTAGGGTAAGATGTCCCTCAAAAAAAAAAAAAAAAAAGATAAGAGAGAACGAACTTTTTTTTAAAAAAAAAATGATTATCTTTAATCAAATAGACCTCGTGTGATATTACTGGAACAACGTGGAAAACTAGTTGGATTGGTGACGGTCAAGGATGTGTTGAAATATATTGTATATATGGAAAATTCAAGATCTCCTTACAGTGAACCAGAAAGTCAAGCATTAGGACGCATCATGGCTTGGGTATCTCAGCGATCTACTCGATTCAGTGGTGCTTATCGTCGTGTCAACAGTCGACCATCTGAAGATGATGATTTAGAATTGATCAGTCAATGATCTCTATTTTTTTTTTCTCTCTTTATAGTTTTAGTTTTTATTGTATATTACCCCCCCCCTTTCTCCTCCTTATGAGCACAAATAAACCTTACTGTTGTATTCCTTTTCTGTTCATTTTGATCTATCTTTCGATTCAGTTTTGATAATTATAGAAGTTTGCTATGGGACTTTTGGATCAATACAAGTGGATCAACGGGAATGAAAATAGGGACGATAGTTATCAGTGGATGATGAATTTGAATGATGATTGGGTCAATGATGATTGGGTCAATGATGATTTGTAAATGATGATTTCTATAATGTTATTTATGATATTCATGGAGATATGATGATGATGATGATGATGATGATGAAGAACCAATAATGAAAACGCTATGATGTTAATAACTATACAATGAGTGATAGTCCATTCTATCGTTTCCTAGAAAGATAAAGTAAAGATAAAGATGAAAATAAAAAAAAAATAAAACTGCTTTGCTTTTATATCTTTTTTTTTATTATAATTCAAAAAAAGCAGAGAGATTTTGGATAATGGAGACAATCAATAGATAAATAAATATAAACTAAAAGGATACAAATAAATGCCTATAAGGATCGGACAAACCTACGGAGCCGTACTGTTCATTTGTTTCAGGATATTTGTCAAAGTGGCTTGCATCACCATCACCGCGGATCGTTGGGATATAAGGTGCTCTGATTTGTCGTGCTAACATCAAATTGAAATCCACTCCTTCAAACCATGCATGTCGTTTGATATCATCGCTACCGGCCTTCAAGTTCCCGTATCGTTTCGATAAATCAGAAGTCAGGAGTTTGCGTAAGAGAGACACCGCCGCTTGATCGAAAAACGTTGGCCATCGTACCTTGCCAGCCAAGATCTTTTCATATAATTTCAAATGATCATCATCATAGAATGGAGGTTGTCTTGAATTACCAAAAAAAAAAAAAAAAATTAAGAACATCAAAATAAAGAAATTCTTTTTCTTTTTTTTTCTCTTACCCTGCCAACATTTCATAAATCAAAACACCAAGACTCCACCAATCTACAGCCTACAAGTGTAATATATAAATATATAAATATGGATTTGTATGATACTTTGATAGTAACATAAACTATTGATTGTAACTTACCTTGCCATAACCTTTTGATTGAATGACCTCGGGAGCCAGATAATCGGGTGTACCGCATAATGTCCATGTAATATCTGGTACATATTTTGCAAATCCAAAATCAGTAATCTTAATATGTCCTTGATTATCCAATAGTAGATTTTCGGGTTTCAAATCTCTATTGCAAAAAAAAGAAAGGAAAAAAAGGCATTCGTTAGATCATATATTAATTTTATTTGACTATTTTACTATTACCTGTAGATGATATCTTTTGAATGTAAATATTCCAAAGCCAGTAGTACTTCACCAGCATAAAACTTGGCAACATGATCAGGGAATCTCTATTATAACATTTTTTTTCCAAAAAAAAAAAAAATCAACAGTTGATCCTTTTGTCTTCTCTAATCAAGAGAGAGAGAAAAAAAAAATAACTTACATGAGATCGACGTAAAATTGAAAACAATTCACCACCAGCGACATAATCCATGACCATATAAAGATTAGTATCATCTTGAAAGGTACCCCACATATTCACTAGGAAAGGATGAGCAACGGATTCCAGGATATGTTTTTCATCGTTGGTATGTTCCACCTGTTTGAGTCGCACGACTTCAGTTTTCTTGAGTACCTTCATTGCATAATGACGAGCATTGACACGTGATTGAATAAGATGCACACGACCGAACGATCCAGTTCCTAAAGTTCGCATGATATGGAAATCCGCTAATTTCAATTGAGGTCGATTTTGTCGATGTTGAAGGATCACCTGATCGTTATATACTGAGGTGTAGTTACTATTGATATTGTTGTTCATCGTTATATGGTTACCGATGGCGTGATGTGGTCTTACTGACTTTCCGTGGTTACGATTCGCGTTGTTGGATGGTTGATCAGTCACAATAGAAGGTTCTTGTTGTTGTTGTTCATTGATGAGCGTTGCAGTCGAACATTTGCTATTTTGGGTAGATGATGATTGATTTGAATTAACTAGTATCATCATTGAGAGATAAAACAATCATCAATATATACTATAAAACATTCTTCATAGATGATTTTTTTTTCTATTACCTTGAACATCAGATACAGAAACTTGTTGAGCAAAATCTATTCATAAATCAAAAAAAAGAAAAAAAAGTAAGTAACAATAAGCTGATCAACCGCCCAAAATAATAGGGATATTGACCATTTGTGATAATATCGGCCGACCTTCGCGGAACTTTGTTTTCTCTGTCTAACTCTTGCCAAGGTACTCCACGTTTATTACCTGGAGAGTCGACATTCATAGGAGTACACCCACCCGTTGTTGTGTTGCTATGGTTGCTGCCATGATGAGAAGACTTTTGCAATAATGACGATAGTGAAGGAAATGAAGAAGATGAAGATGAGTTAGAGGACGTACCGGACGATTTGTTCTTTTTGTCCATGAGTTTATTAAGAAAAGTCATACAAAACAATAATAAAATAATAATTTAAAAAGAAAAAAAAAAAAAAGGAAAAAGACAAGCCAAAATGAAGGGAAAAAAAAAAGAGGGAGGAAAAAAAAAAAAAAAAGGAACCTCAATCAAAACTCCGTGGCCTCCGACAGCAATTGTAAAACCTTTTGTCCACATTTGTTCGGATACACCAAATACGTAAATCCAAAATTTCCCTTACGTATACAACACAACAAAGCACCGACAATCGCAAGTATGTACATACATATATGCATAAAATATTGAAGTTTATTTTTTTTTTTTAATCAACATTAAAGATATATAATAAAGTTTGACGTTCGTATAAGAATAGTATGTATATAAATATGTATCATTATGTATCAGTCTCTATCAAACTAGTCCAATCCAAAAAGGTAATATGCTAATTGTACTGCACCAAAAATAACCTAGAACATGAAAATAAGTTAGTAGTAGACCCTTTTTTTTTTTGACGCATAAAACTTACTGGTTGCCATACTACAAGATAACGAACACCATCCAGTAAGTTGAGATATAGTTGTTGTTGAGTATCCCATCTATTTAATATATATATATATATATATATATAATGAATGATTTTTCTTTACTTTTTTTTTTTTGTTCTACTTTATATACTTACGGATTTTTCTTAAATCGTTTCAAATCCACTTTTTCTTTGCTATATATAAAGTACATTAGTGAGATATATATATATCTTTCTTTATCTACTTACCAATAAGGACAAATATCTTTCTTTCCCACGAGACACCAGCCACGAATACATTTTTCATGAAACACATGTTTACAAGCCAATTGATGAATTTCATCATCCACAAACATTGGTTTTCCAGTAGGTTGATCAGCCAGAGTTGCTACATTAGCTTGATGAGAGGTGGCTTGACCACATACCGCGCAGATCTCACCTTGTAAATTTTTTTGAGGTAAGCCTTCCTTTGAATAATAACCAATAGTAGATGCCATTCTATCTGAACAAATTTCCACAAAATCACGACCAAGTACACTATAAAAAAAAAAGTTAACATTTTTCGATTTTTTTTTTTTTTTTTTTTTTTTACCCAAAGTATAATCCATAACTTAGGAATAATATGCCAGCTTGCATAAGACCGGGACCCGCATTGAATAATGCAGCAAAACCGAAGAATACAAATATCATCATACAATAGCCAGTTAAACCAATAACAAAAGAAGCATTGTAAAGCACTGTATACCATTTGTATACCATTCTAGGAGTCATAGCTTCCAAAGGTTTGCGAGATGCCTTGTGAATGACTAGAATAGTATAAATTTTTAGTTAATATTTCATAAAAACAAATTCATAATAATAATTACCATATCCGTTAACAATTGAAAAAAGAGTCCAAACTGTAAGGAAACGTGGCCATCCATCATATAAAGCAAATAATGCAGGGAATATATATAGACCGGTAAGACTGACAATTTGATATGAAGAATAATGTTTCTTTTTCCAATATAAGATCAAGAATTGAGAAGAGAATAAAGCAAATAATAGAATGAAAGCCATCAGTTCATGTTGTGATTCATGACCTATCATATATAGAAACAACAATTCAGTTTCTATTTCTTTTCTTCAAACTTTGATTAGTATTTACCTTTATGTTCTTTTAAATATTGTTGATGTAACTGATACCTATAAAAGAATTAAAACAAAAAAAAAAAAAACAATTGAGTTAAGCATAAACTAACGAAGACTATATTGGTTAGTAGGTTTTTTTTTTTTAATTTTTCAAAAAGTTATACCTTTCAGTTTGATCAGGAGTTAATTCTAATATTTGTTCATTAGTCAAAGTACCATCATGCCAAGCAGATGCAAAAGCTGGGTCGTTATAATGGTTTTCCATATAGATGTATTCAAAAAGGAGAACAAAAAAAAAAAAAAAAAAAAAAAAATACAAAAAAAAAAAAAAATGAAGGGATCTCTCAATACAATTCTATTGGTTTAAACGTCCGCTTCAATTTTATTTGCTTTTTTTTTTTGTCTTCTTTTTCTCTCTCTTTTGTCATTACTCACCTTTTTTTTGTTTGTCTTCCTTAATTTTTTTCTCTTTTTCATTATTATACCATATACATGACAGAAACAACTCGTCCTGAAAGAGAAGTAGCAGCTAGAAAATGGATCAATGATAACGAAAGCGACAGTGATCAAGAAGTTGGACTGGTTCCTCATAATCGTGGCTATAAATATATCCTTTTTTTTTTTATTATTATTGTTATTCTTGTTTATTGCTATATTATAGAATAACCTCACTCTTTTTTTTTTTTTTTAATTAGATGACAAGAATTATTATTATTATTATATTCATTGATTTATCCTTAACTCTATCTATTATTGCTTTTTTTTTTATTATTATTGTTATTTACTGAAGGGATGGGCTGCTTCCGATTCTCAATTTGGTGGAAACAAACTACGTGCTCCAAAGTCATTAGCAGAAGAAACTGAAGTAAGTAAAATATATATATTATGAATAAGTCAAGTGTAATAATTATACTTTTATTCTCTTTTTGATTCTAGTTGATCAAAGCGGGCAAGAAACACACAGTAGTCAAACGAAAACGACGTTTCCTAGAAGAAGAGGCATCCGATGAAGAAGATCCATATACGCTCATCAACATAGAAGGTACAATATATCAAGAATAAATAATAAAAAAAAATATTAGAACTAATTGAATTTATTCTTTTAGATATATTGAGTCCAATTGAAACACCTACAGATATTGTCCAACGACCAGCTCTACGTCGTATTTTGAAATCCAAACAAATTGATGCATTAGCAGGAACAGCTATGGAATTCATTGAAGGTGAAAAGAATTTTAACAAGGTACTATGTCGATTATCTTCTATTTTACATCAAGATGACCCACAGTATCTGGATCTGGACTTTGAATCAAATGACAAAACGGATGGAAATAACAAAACTGGTCAAGAAGAAGATGATGAAACCATCAAAGATGAATCAATAGCCACTGATCCTATTGTCAAGAAAGAAGAGGAAGATGTGAATACAAATGCAGCTGAAGTAGTTCGACATGTGAAGGAATTATTATTGGTAGGATGACAAAAAAAGAAAAAAAAAGAAATCAATAGACTCATCCTTTTTATCTATAGGAAAATATCAATTATAGTAATGAATATTTATCAAGATTACAAGGTGCTCGTGACAAATTGACCAAGGCTAGATTACAAAAAGATGCTTTATATAATGAACTTCAATCTCAATTGACTGAACAACGAAGACTTTCTGCCACTCCTCGACGACGCTGATCAATCTATTTCTTTCTCTTACTCTTCTTTGCATAGTTTTTAGTCCTTACTATTCGTACCTTTTTATAGTATATACATCACATTTTTATATATAAATTTTTATTACTTTTTTTTTTTGTTCTTTTGTATTTGAAGAAAATAAAATGAAATCAATCAATTTAAAAAAAAAAAAAGACACATCCAATCTACTCTTGTCTATTTGATAGCATTCGGCAGTTGTACATTCTTGACATATTAAATGTGTCTATTCGACTTGTCTACTCCTCTTTGTATTTTCTGTTAAAAAAAAAATTGTGATTGTCCTCAACATTATCCGCATCGTCATTGTCCATCCTGACAGTCATATTATCCTAAAAAAGAAAGGATCCATTCAAATATTTGATTTCAAAAGAGACTCCATAGGGACATTTTTTTTTTTATTTATTTTGAAGAGAGAAATAAATGTATATATGTATATATAACAAAAAAAAAAAAAAAGGAAAATTCTAATAAAGTCATCTAATTGCCAAAACCGAAGAATTTCCATAATCCGGATGATTTTGCAGCGGAAGCACGTTCATCAAGAGTTGAAGGGTATTTGATATGATTGGCTGCCAAATCAAAGTAGAACGGTTTGCATGGTACAGGAGTGAAGGAAGGAGGAAAATCAATCAAATGTGGTACATTGTTATTGCCAGTGATAGAAGAAGGATAAACATCTAGACGTTTGATCAAAGCAATCTAATTTCAAAAATGAAAACAAAGATGGAGCTATTGTAAGTATACTTCCTTTTTTTTTTGGATGTATTACCTCATCTGTGCTATTCAAATGTAATTGATCCATCTTTTTCGTCAAAGTATATTGTTGGTCCTCCATTTGATTGTCCATATCTGTATCTTCATTTTCAAGATACCAAGAGGCTTGAGCTTTCCAATTACCAGTACGGACAATTTGTTCCAATTGAGTCACATCTTCCATGGATACTTTTAAAACAGCATCCTCCGCAAATGGCTGAGATTGTTGAATTCCTTGTTTCGTGTGAGCGATATGAACTTGACTGCGTTCGTATAGAGCAAGTGCTTCAGGTGTTTTTCGTAATTCCACATATGCAAGTGCTACTAGAATACATCTAATACAAGATAAAAAAAAGTCAATAAATAAAGTATCCACGTCTTCTTCTTTTTTTTTTTTTTTTACCTTTGTGCCTTGTAATAGTTCGTCAGAATATTCAATTCAACTTCAAAATCATGACTTTCATTGATACGTGGTAAATCACGCATGTAATCAACATTCTAACAAAAAAGTAAAATAATAAAAATCATCAATACCAGTTCTTTAATCACCATATATGATATACACATTATTCCCAATCATTACATACCTTCAAGATATCATCCCAAAGCTTGATCATATTTTGTACTTTTCCATTACTAGATTTGATTTCATCGATAAGGGCCAGATTGCGTTGGATAGAATAGGCGTAAAAATGATAAGAAATAAATGCATGGACCCATTCTAGTTCTTGTGTGGTTTTTGCAGAACGTGAAGAAGTCACCTTTGCCACAGCTTCTTTGTCTTCCTTGATCAGTTTTTTGATTCGTTTTTCAGCATCGGCCCAATCAGAGAGAAGACCATCATAACGAGCCACTGCTCCATTTGTTGATACCAAGGATGATGATGCAGTTGTTTCTTGAGCCTTTGCAATTGCATCCGCCAGTTGTACATTCTTGACATCGAATTGTTCATGTCGCCAAGTCATATGTGCCAATGCTTGAGCTTGTTCTTTGCGATGTTCTTCACCCACCTTGGCTAATTGTGCTTCCAATAAATCCATTCCTGTTACATTGCGCTGTTGTTTCAAATTGGCTACCAAAGTTTCAATGTCTTGTGCAGATCCACTTCCGTTGAGTTGTAACTTGTAGGCACAGAATCGAATGTTTGGGTCAATTTCATCCATTGCTGCATAATATAAGGCTTCTTGATGAACATTGTTGTTATTACTGGCGAATCGTTCGTAAATAGTTCTATACAACCAAAAGAGATAAAATGATCAGTAAAAAAGCATCATGTAGTAAAACCCTCTCTATATTACCTTGATTCAACAAATTGATCTATTGCTTGTTGCCATTGTTGTTGTTCGAAATACAAATAACCTTTCATAGTAGCTGCATAAGCCTAATCAAAAAAATAATTTTAAAATAAGATTTCAATTCAATTTGATGTATACCAATTTTTTTTTTATTATTATTATTTACCTTTGCATCCAAAACAGAACGAGCATCCACAGTATTTTGTTCACAAATGATGACCAGTTTTTCAGCATGTTGAGCAGCACGTTTCAATCTTTTCGTCAAATGATGGCGTTTTCTAGTATCCATACTGTTTGTAGATTCCTGTTTTAGTTCCATAGCGTAGGCCCAAGCGCGTTCGGTATCGTATACATAGAGATGGAGATAACGTGGATCGGTAAAGTTTTCTGGTAACTCTTTTTGACGATTGGTGTTTTTGCTGTTAGTCTGAGTCATGTTTAAGATTTGACGTAAGCGACGAAGGCGATGAGCACTGTATTCTCTAATAGATGAAAAATTCATTCCCCCCAAAAAATAATAAAGTATTAGTTGTTGTACCTTCATCCTTGTATTATGATGTTTTACCGGTAACGTTGATAATCTTGATGTCGAAGACCATACTGCATACGAGCATCATTGATGAGAGCCAGCACTAAAAGAAAAGTAATAAAAGAAAACAAAAAAAAAAGGAATTGAGTAAGTATCATCAAAGATCGAGTCATTGAATAGGACGAAGATGCCTCTTGAATATAATACTGCTTTCTTATTTACCATCAAGAGACATGGGAGTAGTTACATCCATTGCTAATCACATCAGGTGGAAACATAACAAGAAGAAGAAAAAGGAAAAATTTGTTAATAATGTAAGTTTTTTTTTTCTTTTTTCAAGATGGGTCTTTACGTTCAGGAGTGGACATTGCGTGCACAGAGACTCTTTTCTAAAAAAAGAGAAATAGAGAAAAAGAGAAGAGAGAGAATGAAAGACTTTCCACCACCAGTCAGTCAGTCACAAAGATTTTGATCAGATCCCTTTTCTATTTTGGTCCCCGCTGTGGTAACGAACGCGGCAAAGAAAAAAAAAAAGCTAAATGGATTCTCTTTTTTTTCCTTTTTCTTTTTTTTTCTGTATGTCCATAATACAATGATACAAATAGTGACATGTAAATAGGTAAGTGACTATATGAAAAAGGGTAATGTTGAAAAAGAGAAAGACAATGATTATAAAACGAGGATAATCAGAGCATAGGTGACTTCTATGATAGCAACAAAAAAGAAGAAGAAAGGAAAAAAAAGGACTAGACAAGACGTAACCGTTAAAGTAATAATATTTTTCTCTGGTTTAACTTGGTCGAAACTATTTTGACTTTCTTTTTTTTTTTTTGTTTGTTTCTTGTATTCATGTCCTTATGTTTCCATGATGTATATACAAAACGCTTGATATGAGTCTCTTTTCTCTCAACCAAAAGACGAAGAAAAAAAAAAGTGGTCATTAAACTCAAAATTGTTTCCCTTTTTAGGTGGCTTACGGTACAAAGTAATCAAAAAGCTGTACGGATCGGATGGTACACAGGCAATGGAATTTTAGATGAGTAGAACACACACACACACACACTTATTATATATATATATTTATATTTTTACAATAGTTGAATATAAAAAAAAATAAAGTTTGAATATTTCCTTTTTTATCTACCCAAGCGATTTTGTCTTATTCATTTGATCAATTGTTATCTTTTGTTGCACACGCAACATCATGATTACACACACACACACAGCATATATAAATATTGTATAATACAATAAACAAAAAGCATACTTGGTTTTCATACACAAAGGGAATCTCCTTTTTGAGTCATCAACTTTCTGAATGTCTTATTGTTATTATTTATACATACGTCGTATGAACCTTCTTTTGTTTTGTTTTTTTTTCAACATATGATTCAATTACGCACACACATATGTCGTTTATATAATCGCATGATATGATATTTCAATGGTTTATTCCAATTGGGAAAAAGAGTGCATTTTCTGATTTTCTAGAATTTTCACGATTCTTCCAACTAACATAATAAAAAAAAAAAATCGGTATCATAAAAGGCTATACATCTTCCCTTTCAATAAATCTTATTCATGTTTATTAAAGATAAAATCAACAAAAGAAAAAAAAAACAACAACATAAAAAGTGACAAAAGGTTTCATAAAACAAAATCATAAGAGTTCATATATTTGTATATAAAAACAGGAAAGGATCATAAAGATGGATTTAAAAGGTATTGAATAGAGGGTAATTTGGAGTATTGGGTATAAGTAGGAGATCTAGAAATAGAAGTGGAGAATAAACTAGGGGAAGATGGTTGAGTCGCCCATTCCAATGGTAAAGGAGGAGTATGATCCCGTGACACTTGACCTGCCAAGATGGATGAGCCATAAGACGCCGAACAAGAAGATGGAGATGAAGGTAACAAATAGGTATTATTATTAAAAGATGATGGTGGAGGTGAGCCACTAAAACTTCGACCTGATGATGATGATGATGATGATGGACTGTGACAATCAGATAAAACAGGAGAAGGAGGTATGTTGTAAAATTTCTTTGAAGCCAATTCAGGATGATCCAATTCTTGCAAAGTCATTGTGACTCCATGTTGCTTTTCAATATGTCGCATTAATTGACCTTTTCGCCAAAATGATTTATAACAATTAGGTGAAGGACAATGGTGTAATTTTGCATTGGGTGATTGACGATAAGGACTTGATCTTGACACTGAATTGGTTTTTTCCATTGATGATGATGATGATGATATTGATGATGATGTTAATGATGATGATGTTGTTGTAGATGATGATGATGATGATGTTAAAGTCGTATTGGAAGATAAATGACCAGGTTGAACAAATCGTAATATAGAACAATGCTCTTGTTGTTTTGCATAAGCTTCTTCTTCATCAGCAGTTCTTGGTTTTCCAGATAAATTGAATCGTCTAATCTTGCGTCTTCTTTGTAATAATACAGTAGGTGGAGATGTATGAACCTTGATATGACGAGAAAGTTCATCTGATCTAGCAAACCTTTTGTCACAATGAGGTACTATACAAGCATGAGGTTTTTCACCAGTATGAGTTCTAACATGGCGCACTTTGTGTTCTAGACGATAAAATGATTTATTGCAGAATTCGCATTGATAAGGACGTTGAAGTGCTGCTATTGCTGTTGATCGTTGTAAATCTTGTGCGCTTTGGGCATGTGTTGATTGTCCAATTAATTGTTCATGTTCTGCAATGGGGTTCATGAGCATGGCAAGGTTAGAAGCTTTTGGCATGGTATATATATATATATATATATTGTAATATCAATAAAAAATTTATTATATACAGAAAAAAAAAGGTCTAAGAAAAGAAGAGGAGAAAAAGAATTTAGAAAAAAAAAAAGAAGGTCAAGGCATACCTTTTATAAAAGCAAAATTCGAACTCCACACTCTACTTTCCCTTTTTGCAGCAAAGAGCTTAACCCGATCACTGTAGCATTTTTTTTTTTTTTTTTTTTTTACACAGAGTATTATAAAAAAAAAAAGTAATTTATATGGTAAAAAGAGGTTTCCCCTTCATTATTCCCTACTTTAGATCATTTCCCCTTTGTGTTTTAAGGTTTGTTATTTCAACCAAAACAGCATCATGTTTGGGGAAAAAAAAACACAGAGATGAAATCCCTTTATTTTAAAGATTTAAAGTTCACGTATAAAAAAAAAAAAATAACATCGGATCCACAACTCTCTGTTCATCTTTTTTTTCCCCTTATATCGTTATCCTCAAACTCGTCATGCGGGGTATAAACGCATTTTTATTTCTAATTCTATCAACTCCTGACCCGTTCTTATTCAAATCAATTTGATCTTTTTTTTTTCATTTTATTTTCTATTGTTGATGATGATGATGTGAAATAGAATAAACTCTTGATGTCATCATTGATGATATTTCTATACAAAAGAAAGGAAAAGGAAAAGATGTGTGGGTGGATATGTTTCTTCTTTTTTTGTATGTGTGTGTGCTCTTATGTTTGGTTCATTATAATTTTTTTTTATACGTCCATTATAATCATCATCATCATCACACACAATCCTACATATACGCGCGCGTGTCATGGGTCACGTCGCACGGCAGGTTTTTTTTTTCTTTTAATATCCAAACTCATACACAACGGTAATAATGTCAGACACAGAGAATATATATATATAAATATAAATATTAAAATAAACATCTTGATATTAGAAAAAAAAAAGAGTCACCCCAGCCCTTTTTTCCCGTTCCTTTTGTTATTGTAACAATCGTCATTATACTTTTCAAGTCTTCCGTTCATAATAAATCAGGGCAAACCGGAGTTTTTTTTCCATTCAATTTAATGTGACTCAAAAAGGGAATGTGCTTTTCACTTGACTTTCCATTGATCAATGTTAGTTTTATATATATATATATACATATATATAACAATCTATTAGATGCAAGAATAAGTTGCTTTTATATATAAATATGAAAAGGTCAGTGCTTAAGAAAAAAAAAAAAAGAGATGAACCAACCAAAAGGATAATCCGGAGATACCGATTCTGATGACCCAACTATTGGAGATTATATCTTTGTTTGGTAATTTTCGTTCAAAATATATAAAGAACAAAAAAAAAAAAAAAAAAAAAAAACATCGGCTGATGGATCATCATGGAACCCTTTAAATAGTTCATTGCATTCACACGATCCTTTTATTTTTTTTCTTTACCAATAAAAACTACAAATTATTTTACATGTATATTCAATTGTTTTTTTTTTTTTTTTTTTGGTTTCTAGATCATCACTACAAAAAATGATCATATAATAAAAACATTTTTTAAAACATTTCTTATCTCATCTTCGGCTTTCCCTTTATTTTAAATTCGGTAAGCTTTTTTTTTTGGGTGCACTGATGAGTCTGAGTCTGAATTAAAGATATCCTTCTTTCATACTTCTTTCCTTTTTTTCTTTTATTTTTTTTCTTTCACTTTCCATTACTTTTCTTTTTTCTTATACAATCTTTTATACGTCATCATGTCGTCAAGAAAGAAGGTTTTACTCAAGGTAAACTTATTAATATATTTTGGTCATTATGCTAATGATGGGTTTATATTCCTTTTTATAGGTCATTATTCTTGGTGATAGTGGGTAAATAATATTAATAATAATAAAAACATCATCAAACAATAATAACTTATCTATTTTTCTTTTTCTTGTTAAATAGTGTTGGAAAAACTTCTTTGATGAATCAATATGTGAATAAAAAGTTTAGCAGTCAATACAAAGCTACTATTGGTGCCGATTTCTTGACAAAAGAAGTCATGGTCGATGATAAACTGGTCACTATGCAGGTAAGCTTATTTATTATTTTTTTTTATTTATGTATATTGTTGTTAATCCTTTCTTTTGGTTTTTGTTTTTTTAACGATGGTTTTATTTCGGGATTCTAGATTTGGGACACTGCTGGTCAAGAAAGATTCCAATCTCTTGGCGTTGCATTCTATCGTGGTGCTGATTGTTGTGTCTTGGTATATGATGTGAATAATAACAAGAGTTATGAATCTTTAGGTAAGTTTTTCTTTTGTGTGTGTGTGTGTGTGTGTGTGTATCTTATCACTCACTCTCTTTTTTTTTATAGGTCAATGGCATGATGAATTCCTTGTACAAGCATCTCCACGAGATCCTGATAACTTCCCATTTGTTGTATTGGGTAATAAAGTGGATGTGGATGAGTCGAAAAGAACGGTAAGAAAGGAAAATGTGGGGAAGAATATGAACAAGTCACAATGGAATCAAATGATTAACAACAAATGATATTTTCTTCTTTAGGTATCTCAAAAACGGGCAATGGCTTTCTGTCAAGCAAAAGGAAATATCCCTTATTTTGAAACTTCAGCAAAGGAAGCAATCAATGTCGAACAAGCTTTCCAAACCATAGCTAAGAATGCTCTCCAACAAGAAACTGATGTAGAATTATATAGGTAAAGAGAAAGAAGTTAAAGAAAATGGATTTGATAGACTAACTTGTGATTTTTTTCTTTCCTGTAGCGATTTTAATGATCCAATCCGTATTGACAATGATAATACAAAGGATTTCAATGGTTGCGCTTGTTAGATGTTTTCTTTACACCCTGATCCTTTTTTCTTTTTTTTTTTTCTACTTTCTTATTTCTATTGTATTTTTTTCCCTTTCTCCCCCATCCATCTACATTAGTCATCTATCTGTAGAGTAGTTTATATTCTTTACCTCTCCATTTTTTTTTTTTTGTATGTCGTCCTTTTATTTTATATTTTATTAAAGTGCCCAATTAAACTTTCTGGCCTTTCTGCTGGAATTTCTTTTTAAAAACTAAGATGTGTTGTGTTGGTGGATTCTTTTCACACATATGGGTTCGGCCAGACTTGAACTAAATGCTGATTGACTTTTTTGGTGATAAATGAGGTCCTGATTGACTCTTTAGTGTTTTTACATCGTCAAAAGAAACGCTTATCTCAAGATGGCTATGATTCCTCATTATCATGACTTTTTTTTTTTTTGCTATGATGGCTCGCATTTTGATTCCAACATTTAATGATTTCATGATCAAAAAGAAAATAAAAATAAAATAGAAAATGTTACTGACTCTCTAGGAAAGATAATGTTTATATGGAACGTATACATAAAAAAATAAAAAGAATGATGCGATCTGCAGCGTCCATTCTTCATGCCGTTCTCCATCTAAAAGTTAAAAGAAGATGTTTACCAAAACAAGTATGCAGTTTAGACCTTCTTTTTCCGTTGATCGGAGAGGGATGATCATTTCATTTTCCATTTAGCTTTAGTCATTCCAGATAACCCTTTTGATTTTTAATAGATGGATGTTGAATTAGGTCGTTCATATTAAAAGAGTTGATCATCCATCTGATTCGAACTTTCTTTTTTTTTTGTTTTTTTTTGTTTTCATCTTGCCGATGATTTGGATAGAAAGTATATTTATATGATGAAATAGTTCCTTTAAGACTCTATCTATAGTCCCAATTCAAAATATGGCATCATGTCTTTTCCTTGCCAATCATCGTCCACCCATCATCGCTTCATCATCTATCGTCATCCATCATTTTATAGTAAAAATCATCCTTTTCTTTTTATTATAATAAGGAGATCAAAAAAAACTTTACAGCAAACTATGACAAGATAGACTAAGGAAAAAAAAAAAAAAAGAAAAGAAAGTACTAATAAAAACTATACTAAAATCGACAAAAGTACAAAAAGAGAAAGAAAGAAAAAAGTTGGAGCAGTTAAATCTAAATCAGTTGTTGTAACGTTGATGATCAGATATCATGTTGGTATAGTCATTCGTCTTGAATGTTTGGCTAATATATATATAAAAAAAAAGATAATCAGAAGTATGAGTTTCTTGGAAGTAATGTTTGGATGTCATGTGCACGTTTATATGCATGAACATCATTTGTTTGTTTCTCTCTCTCTCTATCTTTACCTAAAGTTGCTGCCTTTTGTCAATCGTTGAGTGATATCGTCCAAATCCAGACCCAAATAATTCACAATAAAGTCGCCAATTTCCGTATTTTCATGGCTTCCCCGAAGAATTTGTGCATTTTCACCCAAAGCATACAAGTTAACATCCACACCAGTATGACCCCATGTTGTCCACTATCATATAAAATGCGTCAGTATTCTTTTTTTTTTTTTAAATAACAGTATGCTTACCCCAATCAATGCTCGACGACTAACGATATCTCCAAAATAAGTAACCAATACTTCCAATGGTTTACCACTAGTTTTCCAAGCCATCACTTTATCAAGTTCTTCTTTGGAAGGATCTGTAACACCGAGACCATCAGCAATAATGGTCGATTTTAAGTAATCTAGACTTGCAATATTTGTTTCTGTAGCTTGATTCCATACATTAGCCAAGTGTTCAGATGAATTCATTACGCGACTAATAACTTCAGGATTCCTATAGGAGAGTGATAAAATTATCAAATATAAATCGACTTTATCTCTTTGCTTTGCTTACCATTTATATTCAGGATAATCTTCACCTACTTGTCTACCAAGAGTAAGACCACCAGTTTCATGATCACTTGTGGAAATCACCACTGTATTGGGATTATTTCGAACAAATTCCTTCACTACCTCAACTGTACGTTGATATTCCATGATGTCATGAAGATGACTAGCAGGATCATTTCTAAAATAAAAAAAATAAAAATAAAATAAAATGAAAGAAGATGAGTGGATATATTTGATAATTATTCTTTACTTCATATTTATTTACGAATGAGCAGCCATGTCAATGCGACTTCCTTCAATCATCAAGAAAAACCCACGGTCCGATCGTTTTGATGCATTGGATAGAATAGATAAAGCCTTGGTTGTCATTTCTTTGAGAGAAGGTTCTTTAGAAGGGTTACGATCGATTTCATAAGACATGTGCTATATATAAGGAATATATGTCAGTTTTATCACTTATATATATATATATATATATATATATATATATATATATATTACCTGAGGTGTAAAGATAGCCATGAGAGGTAATTCAGAATCATCAGGTTTGATATTATCAAATTCTTGTCTAGTACGTTTGACAGTCCAACCAAATTGATCTTGAGCTTCTTTGAATAAATCACGTTGATCAGCACGACAGCTTCCAGTAGTAGAATTACTAAGGAATTCACAAGAACCACCACCAAACATCAAATCTACTGATCTACCTAAAGGATTATGACCGATTTGATGTTCCGCAATAGCCGGTTCCCAATCACGCCATTCGATATGAGCAGAAAATGATGCAGGAGTTGCATGAGTAATACGAGAGGTCACCACTAATCCAGTCAACATATCATGATGATGTTTGGCTGATTCAAGAACAGTACCACAAGGTTGTTTAGATGGATCGACTATAATAAAAGAAAAGAGTTTATTTTTTTTTTTTAAAAAAAAAACAAGGTTTAATTCATTTAGATTTACCTCCAATAGCGCCATTATAAGTTTTGAGACCACAAGAAAAGGCAGTTGCACCTGCTGCACTATCAGTCACTAGACTTGAAGAACTTTGAGTACGACTATGTCCAACATGAATTTCATCTAAAGGTAACATTGAATTTTTAGGTTCTAATCCTTCTCTCCATTGGTGATATTGTCTAGCATATGTTTCCGAAGCAGGACCAAAACCATCACTTATCATCATGATCACATTACGTTTGGGTGTAGCTATATAAATAATAATAAAAGTTTATAAGTTCGGTAAATGAAGAAATAAAAAATATGACTTTTACCATTGTTACCAGTCAATAGATAGAATGAAGTAGTAATAATAATGACACTTCCAATACAAATAACAAGACCACTAATAATACGGTTTCGTCTTGTTTTCTATATAATGAAGTATAAAATTGAATATTGATAATAATAATAATAAAAGAAAAGATTTACTTACGATTGGAGAAAGAGAAATACCATTCAAAGGTTGTTCCTCTGTTTCAGGAATAGCATTATAGTTCTTATTCGAACTCATGAAAAATAAAATAAAGTGATAGGAAAAAAAAAGGGAAAAGAACAAAAAGAAAAAAAAGATAAGGTCCCATTTTTCCCAGGCAAAATAAAATAAGGAAAAAAGAAATGATTTCATATAGCGACAAAAAGCAAAAAAAATCAAACTTATGTTCATGTAATGCATTCTTTGCAGCTTGTTTCAATAATTCTCTACTTATTTCTTTCATTCTCTCTCTCTTTCTCCTTTTTTCCTCCTTTTCTTCTTTCTTTTCTTTTCTTTCTTCATTCTTCTACTTTATCAATGAAAAATCTATTCTCTAAACGTAAAACGGATGATAAGACAACTACTCAAGATGTACTTGTCAACTCCGCTGATCAGATGACATCTGAACAAGCTGTTACTACCACCATCATCACTAAAGAAGAAAAAATTGAAATGGCAGAAGAAGAAGAGAAAAAAACTGAAGTTGTTACTGTTGAACCTTCATCATCATCTCCAGATCCAGTTAAAGAAGATATTATTGAACCTATTGATCATCATCATCATAAACCTAATAAAGGTCGTTTGATCATTCGATTTTGGCAAGTCTTAGCTGCTGTAGGTGCTTTTGCATTTCAAATCGGTGCTACACCTTGTAAGTATAATTATTATTATCATCATCTTTGGTTTTTTTTGAACTTAATCTTTTTTTTTTTCTATAGATTCAGATGTACCATTTGTGTTTCAAAGTTCCAACTTGCAGTATTATACATACGCCATTGATTTAGTCTCACTCTTATGGGCCTTGTTTATGATCTTCGTTTACCTAACTAGGCGTTTTGGAGGTCGTACAGGAAAAGTCAAACGTCCTATTGCATTTGCTGTGGATATTGCCCTGGCTGCATTGTTTGGTGTCGCCTCTTTTTATCAATTTGCTATTTACAATTGTCCTCCTGGTCAATACAATGGATGGTAAGGAATTTCCCCTTAATATCAATGCATGATATCATACATTGCATGAATCCTCCTTTCTCTTTGAATGCTAATCCCCCCTTTACTTCCCCTAGGTGTCATTTTCATAATACTGGTAAATTCTTTTTATTGTCTCTTTTCTTATCCTATCTAATCATGACTTGTTGGGATCTATTTGGTGGATGTACTTGTTTACGTCAAAAAGAATAATCTTTTTTTTTTTTTATGGAAGACATCATACTCTTTTTTTTAACTATTTTTTTTTTATTGAACTATATATAAAACTACAATAACTGCTACTATACTATATAATACTAACTATTGAATAAAAACAAATATCATGTCACCAAAAGATATGAATAAATAATACACAAAAAAAAAAAAAGGATAAATACAAATAATGAGTTTCGATCTAGTAATCAAGTATACTATCTAAATCCAAAAGAGAAAAGGAAGATAGAAAAAGAGAAGATAATCCAGATACTAATTGGCATATAAGGCATCATAATATGGTTTCAATCGACTTCGATCAACAGTGGCTAAATAATACATCCCAGAGTTGTTGGTCCAAGATACTGCTTCCGAATAATATTCAAATTCTTCCACCTTCAATATCGATTCAGGCATATCCAATGTACGTTGATTGATTTTGTGATGTTTTGGTACGAATGATTTGAGTGAAATGATCTTGGTTCCTTCTTTCAAATCTAAAAACATTTGGGCTAAAGAATGATTCGTTTTTGCATCAAAAGCATAATTGTTCACCAATAATACATCTGCCCTTTTCAATGTTGTGTACATGTCATTGGCAGCTGTATCCAAAAAGTCACCATGTCGAAAATGCACCTTGCCAGTCGGTAAACACCATGCTCTGCAAAAAAAAAAAAAGGATATATCAGTATTAATTCTCTTCCTTTTCATTTATCTTCACTTACTTCATTCTAGTGGCGTATTCCTTTAATTGTCGTTTAGCATATTTACAAGGGGTTTCCATGATTTCGATTCCATATGATTCGCAACCTGTTTGAGCAGCCACTTGTAAAACAACGTTCCCAATGCCACATCCAAGATCCATAAATACACTTTTCGATGTAATGTTGGTTTTGGTAATAAATTCATTGACCAATGATGCATTGATTTCTCCATAAACATAATTTGAGAATGCTAGATAAAAAAAAATTATGAGTGACATGTGATCTCATCAACGTTTTTTTTTTTTTTAATTGTTTACCTTGATAATTGTTGAGAGCATCTGCTTGATGAGCTACTGTTCGAGAATATACTTGATAAAGAATATGACAAGTCAAATCATAAGAAGGATGTCGTAATTGTTTGGCATTTTTAGCGATTTCTCCTGAAGTTTTGAGTTCTTTGATGATTTTGTTAAAGTCATTTACAGCATTGGCAAATCCTGGACCATTTCTTCTATTTCGATATTTTGTCAAATTTCGCATGATCCCGTGAGATGCATCACCTAATCGTTCTTGTTGAAGTGGTGTAAGATAGCAATCGTAAATCCAAAATGCTGTTTGATAAATATCGTTTACAGGATGGTATTCATCATTGTCTTCTTCTACATCATCTTGCCGAGCATTTAATTTCACTGGTTTGAGTAATAAAAAGCTTTTTTTTTTTTTTTTTTTTTAAAAAAAAAAAGAAAAGTAAATGAGACCATCCTTTAATGAATATATATATATATATAAATACTTACTTTTCATATTCACCAATACCAGGATATTCCAGACTTAAAACATAATCGTCATTCAATGGAGAAGATCTTGGAGAATCATCAGTGTCATCCTGAATATGTGTAAAAACTGGAACCAAATAAATAAATAAAAAACAGTAATAAAACAAAAAAAGGGTCAGTCTATCAAAAGAGTTTCAATTTCAACTTGAAACAACCCTTCTATACACCGAAAGAATTGCCCAATCTTTTCTTTTTTTTTTTTTAATTAACTATACTTACAAGGACGATACTTTGACCGGGTTGCCTTGACCATACGTTCAGAATGAGTGATACACTTGACAGGTTTGACCTTTTTCGCAGGGAGTCCATTGACAGAAGGAACTGAAGAAGAAAGTCGACGTTTATGATTAATATCATTATTGTTATTGTCCTTGATATCAATATTCTTCTTTGTCATAATGGTAGGGCTGCTACTGCTAGTTTTGAGGTTTGCCTTTGTACTAAGTGAAGATAAAACTGTTGAAGTAGTTGAAGTAGATGAAGTAGTCATGGGCATATTCAACAACTTTTCTTTATGATCTGTTTCTGATAAAAGATATAATTTGTTTCGGATGCTCATATAGATCAAATGGTAGTGAAGGTTGTTACTGGGGAAAATAAAAAGAAGAAAAGAAAAAAAAAAAAAAGGGGAAAAAGGAGCGATTTTTTTTTCTCTTTTGTTAGTCGATTCCCGAAAAACTTATCCAATCAAATATCAAACAATCAAACTCATCTGAATTTGTTGTTTGGTTTCTCTTTTTCTTTTTTTTTTTCACTTTTCAATATCTTTTTAGATCCTCTTTTCTAAGTATGGGCAAATCTTCCAAAGATAAACGCGATGTGGTAAAAATAAATGTTGATACTCTTCTTCTTATATATGAAATTAACTTCTTTTATAGTATTATAGATTAGCAAAAGAACAAGGTTGGCGTGCAAGAAGTGCTTTTAAATTATTACAACTTGACGAGGAATTTGACTTGTTCAAAGGTAAACAAGAAAAAAAAAAGCACTTTCGTATTGTTACTTAAGCGTCGCGTTCTACAAATAGATGTTCATCGTGCTGTCGATCTATGTGCTGCTCCAGGAAGTTGGTCTCAAGTATTATCAAACAAACTAAGGTAACAAGAATAATAAGTTTACGTTTTCTTTTTAACTCAACAGTTTTTTTTATTTTGATAGGGAAAATCATGAAAAAAATCCTCAAGAGGAAGAACCCAAGATCGTTGCTGTAGATCTCCAAGCCATGGCACCATTAGAAGGTGTAATTCAAATACAAGGTGATATTACCAAGAAATCAACAGCAGATGAAATTATTGCTCATTTTGAAGGCAAATTATCAGATATTGTGATCTGTGATGGTGCACCTGACGTTACTGGGTTACATGATATGGATGAATATATTCAAGCACAACTTTTATTAGCAGTAAGTCCATCTTTAAAAATAGGAGTCATTTTGATTGATTTTTTTTTTCTGTTTAGGCTCTTAATATCACAACTCATGTCTTACGACCTGGTGGTACCTTTGTGGCCAAAATTTTCCGTGGCAAAGACATCACTCTTTTATATTCACAGCTCAAGGTCTTCTTTCCTAATGTTACTTGTAGTAAACCAAGAAGTTCACGGAATTCAAGTATAGGTAATGATCATTAAATATAATCGAAAGGAACTTTATTTTAAATATCGACTGATGACTGAATCTTTATATATGTATCTACAGAATCATTTATTGTATGTCAAGGTTACAATCCACCAGAAGGTTACAAACCAACAATGGCAAATCCTTTATTAGATATGAATTATGGTTAGTGAAAACAAAAAAAAAAAAAAAAAAAAAGAAAGACCAAATAGTATGGAATCTTACAAGGATGAATTTCAATATTTATTATAGATGCTGAAAATAATATGCTTGGCGTAAATCGAACTATTGTACCTTTCCTTGCATGTGGTGATATTAAGTAAGTATATTATAGAATATATATCTGCCTTTATCTTAACTCAATCCTTCTTTCTAAATAGTGGCTATGATTCTGATCGGACCTATCCTTTACAATCAAGTTATACTCCATTGGACCCTCTACAACCACCTATCACAGCCCCTTACAAAACCGTCATATCCATGCGCCGAAACAATTTGTTTAACCCTTGATTAGATTAGACTGCATTAGATATATTACACAATACCTTTTGAATGCATCAATAAAAAAAAAAGGAATAGTTTAGATTGGAATGGCTTTTTTTTTTAACTTGTGACTGAAGCATCTATTGAAAAAGGAAATGACAACTTGCCTAATTTTATCCATCTACATTCATCATCAAACGTTAACATCAACCATCAATATAAAAATAAAAATAAAAAAGGATCAACATCATCAGGTCACTTAATGATTTAGAATTTGAAAATATGTTTGTCTTATTCAATAGATCAATAGAGATCAAGATAAAATAGAATAAAGGACGAAGGATAAAAAAAAAAAAAGAATGAAATAATATCGGTTTGACATTGATCATTGACTAGAAAATTGAGATAGATAGGAAATGAAGCTTAACCCAGAAGAGGAGCGGTTTCACTACTAGTAGATCTTCCCAAAGCTCTCCAGATATAAGGTTTTGCAGGCCAGAGAGTGGTGATGATAGCGGCAGCCAAAGCACCCCAATGAGTGGTAGGGAAAGGTTGTTCGACAAAGACAGCCCACATACCAAAGGCAATGACCCAAGCAGAAGTCAAATCACCCTTTTGACCTTTATATTCCACGTAACCAATAGCAGTAAAGGACAAGAATCCAAGACCAATATAGAATAATACGATATGAAGAACATTGGGAGGCAAGATGGTACCATCATCAGCTTTGTTAACACCAGTAAAAGCAACAAAGGCAGTGACCGCTGTAATAAAAACGGTCCAACCATGCCAAAGAGAGAATGGAGCATGTAAAAAGAGACGATCCCACCAGTTGTTTGCATGATATTCGGCTTCCAACTTGTCTATATAAATAATAATAATAATAATAAAAAGAGTCAATATGATTTATTTATATATATAGTCATCTACTTACAAAACACGAATGAAACAGAGAAGATTTGGAAAACAGAGACAAAAAAGGATAATATTTTATGTTCCCCTTCCTATATCAATAATCATCAATGAGATCATATATATATTAGAAAGAGAATCATGATTCCCATGGAGTGACATCTTTTTTTTTTTTTTTTTTTTTACCAACAAACTAAGCCAAAGAGTGTTTAGAATAGCAGAAAGAACAAAGTGCCAACCAACACCATGGATAGCAGATTCATGAGCTTGATCAAACCATTGATAAATGACAAATCCACCAAGAAGGAAATAGGTGACAGTCCATACGTAAAAGACCCAAGGAGCTAAAAAAAAAAAAAAAAAAAGTTAACTTCAAAAGGAAGGACGATTGTTTTTTATATATATAGTGATTACCAGGGTCAAAGTAGCTAATAACAAAAAAAAAAAAGTATTTTTGTTAATAACAATGATATCTAATATTTTATTTAACTTACGTTTCAAAGGTATTAAAGATATCAGCCAAACTATTATTACCAGAGAATGATAAGACAGTAGCCGTAATCAAAAAGGCATAGACAAGAACATTGATTGATTTTTGAACTGTATGTTCACGAGACATTGAAGAGAGAATAAAAAAAAAATGAAAGAGAGAGAAAACAAAAAGAAAAGTAAAGGTCAATGAAATGGACAAGACTCTCTAAATTTATATAAAAAAAAAAAGACGTTATTTATTTATCTGTTTCATCATCCTATTTGTAAAGAATTATTTCGACACGAATAAATCAAAAAAAAAAAATAAAACGATTGCACAACAGGTTTATTTCTTTAAACGAACAAATCGTTTCCCTTGATCTGCGTCAAACAATGCAAGAGAACTTACTCAAAATGTACACCAAACGAAAACCTTAATTAGACTTTGTGATACACAAGTAAAAAGGATGGCCCGACTGGCATTGACTGGCATTGAAAATGATTTTCCCTGGGCATTTTTTTTTTTTCTGTTTTCTCTTTTTCCCTGGTTCTTCTTTTTTTTTTTTTTTTTTTTTTTTTATTTCCTATTTCTAACTCTAGTCTTTGCATATATTATGTCTCATCACCCTGCTTATACAATGTCAGCACTTTGTGTTGTTGGGTAAGTAATAATATATATATATATAAAAGAGAAACTTTGTCATTTTCTAATTATGTTTTTAAAATAGTGGCATTACTGGTTATTCCCGTACTCGCTCCATTCCTTCTTTAGTAGCTGGTATTAGTGTTGGTGCTTTGTATGGTGTTGCTGGATACATTATAAAAGAAAACCGGGATTATGGTCATGAACTTGCTGTTGGTGCTTCAACTATTTTGGCCATTTCTTCTATTCCCCGTGCTATCAAGACAAGAAAACCTGTTCCAATTGCTCTTGCCATTACTTCTCTTGCTGCTGGTGCTTATTACACGAAAAAAGTCATTGATTACGCTTAGATAGATCTTGATGATTATTATTCTTAATAAATATATATATATATTTAAATATATCTTTCACTATTATTATCATTGTCAACTTGTCAATTACTTTTTTTTTTTTTTTTTTTTTTTTTTGCTTGGACGATACACGTGAATCTATATATTAGTTTGACACTCAGATGGACCTTACTTTTTTTTTCTTTTTCTTTTTTTGCTTTTTTCTACTTCTTTTCTTTTTCTTCTTTATGCTATCATTATTATGTACAATAACGATCAAACCAATTCATCAAGTAAGTTATTCATAAAGATGTTATAAGCAATTAAACAAAAAGACACTGAATCCTTTAGTTATTTTTATATAAATAGCTCAATGGGAATCTCAACTTGCCTCTCAAGAACGCCAAGCCTATTTTGATCTCTTTTCAAAAGTTGATATAGACAATAAGGGTATCGCTCTCAAAGATGAAACTGAGATTTTCTTCAAAAAGTCTTCTATTCCAGATAACATTTTGGCAGAAGTAAGATAATCCATAACACAATCAAACAAAAAAGTACCCTATTAATACCTTTGTCTATAACAATTCTTTTTTTTTTTTTTTTTTTTTTTTTTTTTTTTTTAAAAAAAAAAATAGATATGGGAAGCAGCTGATGATGACAATAAGGGTTTCTTGACTTTGAAGGAATTCTGTACTGCGTTGAAACTGATTGCATGTGCACAACATGGAAAACTGACAGCTACACCTATTTTATCCACTTCTGGTAAGTTGATACTATATTGAGAGAGAGACAAAACTTATATTGTAATCTATGATAGTACCTATGCCTCATTTTGAAGGTGTCTCAGTGAAACCATTATTACCTGGAAATCGACCGGATACAACACAACAATCTCAAGCATCTAGTCCTAATACCAGACCAGCAACAATTGATACCATCTCACCCGAAGAACGCAATAATTATATACAATTATTCCAATCATCTGGACCTATTAATGGTGTACTTCCAGGTATGAACAATCACCAAAAAAAAAAAAAAAAATACATAAATGAATGAATAAGAAGCTGATAGATTTATTATTACTTAGCTGAAAAAGCAACATCCATATTCATGCGCTCACAATTACCTTCTAGTACACTTCAACATATATGGGATCTGGCCGATACAAGAAAATCTGGATCTCTCAATCAAACAGAATTCATCATAGCCATGCATTACATTACTGTCATTAGAAATGGTACCATGTCAACATTACCCACCACATTACCGGCCACAATATATGCTGCAGCTACTGGTCGACTGACTTCTTCTATTGGACGACAAAATACTACCATGAGATCACCTCTCATGCGTCATAACACTGTCATGGGAAACACCAACGAATTAGGTATTAAACAAAGAACATCATCTGAACTTGGTAGATCACCCACATTTTCTGGATCAACGCAACAAAGAGTTCAAGAAGATCTTCACATCACCGATGAAGAATATGCCAAATATCAACTTTTATTTCAACAACTAGCCATCAATGAAACTGGTGCTGTCTCTGGTAAGTTTACTCTTATTGGTATTAATTTATTTTAATGACTCGATTTATTTTATTTTTTTTTTTTTTTTTGTTAGGGGCTGATGCTGCTCATTTTTTTAATCATTCAAAACTACCTGAAACTGATTTGGCAAGAATTTGGGACTTGGCTGATACAAGATCAAAAGGAGAACTATCTGAACAAGAATTCTGTATTGCCATGCACTTGATCAATCGTCGTATGGCGGGTGGACAAATACCTACAATATTACCTGCCTCCATTTTGCAAATGATACCATCTTCGACTTCTAATATCAGCCAGCAACAGACTATGCCCAATCCATCTCCAATGTTTACTGATCTTCTTGGACTTGGTGATCAACCACCACCACCACCGCCACTACAACAACAACAACAACAGCAACAACAACAATTACCACAACAGAACACGACAATAACATCGGATTATGGACTTCAAAATAAATCCAGTTTAGAGAACAACCTCAATTCAATCCAATCACAAATCAAGACGGAA
Source organism: Halteromyces radiatus (assembly GCF_025201355.1). Lineage (NCBI taxonomy): Eukaryota > Fungi > Mucoromycota > Mucoromycetes > Mucorales > Cunninghamellaceae > Halteromyces > Halteromyces radiatus. The sequence continues at coordinate 582,312 of NW_026251691.1, read as the reverse complement.
ACGTCACTTGTGGACTCTCTTCAAGCACAACAACACAGCATGAATGATACAATCCAAGTATTAGAATCTACCATTCAAGAAGAAAAGAAAAAGTTGGAGAACTTGAAACATACTGCTGATGAATTGTCACGTCATTTGGAAGCTCAACGCAAAAAGAAGGAAGATCTTACTCGTGACTTACAAATATATCGACAAGAATCCAAACATTATCAGCAACGTATTGATCAATCTCGGCAAGAATCACAGGATTTGGAAAAGGAAATATCGGATTTAGAAAAGAAAGCAACCACATCTTCACAACAAATACCATCCTCCTCACCGTCATCGTCATCAATATCGCCAAATACCGATAATGCCAACGTATTTGCACTATCATCAACCATCTCTGATCATGACTTATTTGCCAAGGTGGACGATACTCCAGCATCAACACGAAACAGTAGCGACTCGATCGATCCCTTCTCGGCTAAACATCAGCAAAAGAAAGCTTTGGCTAATGCAACACCCACTCTGAATCGATTGAAAGAAGCTAACGAAATCCGTCGAGCCCAAACTCCCAATGTCGACATTAGTGAAGTGGAGGCCAAGTTCCCTGATCTTTCAACGATGGAACATGATTTTGATACATCTTCCAATGACAACAAAACAACAACAACAACTCCATCAGCTTCAACATCTACTAATTCCATACCCGGCCTTTCACAGCCGACATCATCACCATTTCAGTCACCTTTCGTCTCTTCATCGTCAACACCTGCTGCCACCAAACCATCCAAATACGGCTTTGATCTTTCTGCATTTGAAGGACCCAGTCAGTCGACTTCATCTCCATCGTCAGTACGTGATGATTTGACCTCTCTTTTCGGTGGTGTTAGTCCTGTTCAGTCAAACAACACAAACATCGCAACAACCTCTAACAAGAATTCTTTTGATGCCTTATTCAACATTAGTCCATCAACTTCATCTTCTGCCAATCAACCACAAACTTCATCCTCCAAGCCTACTACTACGTCCTTTACTGATGCCTTCTTCGGATAAACTATTTTTTTTTTTGATATTCTATATTATTAAAAACTCTTTTTTTTTATATTCTATTTACAAATAATTTATATATTTATTTCCAAACTGTATTTTGTGATTGAATGATGATGATATATATATCTAATACTAAAAGGGAAGAATCAAAAAAAGATACAAGTACAGGGGGGGGATAATAACAAGTGCCTAGGCGGTCCAAATACGTTGAATTGCTTCAGTGATACCCACATCGTTTGTATTGAATTCATAACAACCCCAAATAGTCAATGCCATAGATACCTTGAGAGAGAGCATAGCAGCTTTGTAGCCGCGAGGATAGACACGCTTGGGGATATAATCGGTGATACATGAATCAAAACCCATATAGATATGATAAGGAAGGACCACACTCACCAAACCATCAACAATGGGATGCGCACCATAGATGAATTGTGTACTCAATAAGGGTACTAAAGCCACCGCAGATGCTCGTTCCAGATTCCAATGATTTGCTCCAAATGCATAACCTATTTCATTTCGTTTCATACGTTTTTCCCGTTCTTCATATGTTTCTGTATATATCAAAAAAAAAAAAAATTAGCAAGAATAGAATGCTTTTTTTTTTCCTACCTTGAGCTGTATCGTTTGATTTCACAAGATCGTCATTGACAGTGGTAATATCGGGTTGAATGGTGGTCTCTACTGGTTTATCAGAGGTCGATTTGACATCAGATTGCTTGGTTGCTAAAGTAGATCAAAATAACGATAATAATAATATGAGTCAATATCATGTTATTGTATTTTTCTATCCAGCAACATTACCAGAATAAGAGCGTCTCACTATGGTGAACGGTAATGATGAAGACCGTAAAGTCAATCTTGTCAAATTAGTGGTTGGTCGTAGCATGGATGGTATTTTACAGAGAGATAATAAAGAAAGAAAGGAAAAAAAAAAAATAGGGTGCAGAAATGTCAAAACAACAAAAAAAAAAAAAAAAAAAAAAAAAAAACAGGGCTGCTGTATCTGAATTTGATGTTACCAGATAGATTTTTTTTTTTCTTCCATTGGTAAGTTTCGAAAAGTTTTTTTTTTTTTTTTTTTTTTTGTTGATAGAATACCATTATGGAACGAAAACGACAACGATCACCATCGCCAAGTCCATTATCAGAACTTGAAATAAGTGACGACACAGTTCTTCGTAATGCCAATGCTAGGTTCAAATGTCCAGATTGCGATAAACCTGTCAAGTACTTTTGCTATCGTTGTTATAATGTCGTTGGCATGGATCGGTCTGAAGTTCCTTTGGTCAAACTTCCTGTACATTTGGATGTGTAAGTGAATAAGGACTTTGATCAGATCAATAATGTGATTGATCTAATTCTCTTTATATATATATGATAGGATCAAGCATGAAAAGGAACTCGATGGCAAATCAACGGCTGTCCATGCACGAGTACTTGCTCCCGAATCTGTTAGTCTATATGGTTACAATGATATCCCTACATATGAACATCCTGAACGTACATTACTTTTATTCCCTGGTCCAGTAAGTTTTTTTTTTCTTTTTCCTTTTTTTTTTTTTGGGTTAGAAACTAATTTTTTTTTTTTTTTAGAATGCAAAAACCTTACAAGAGATTCCTCGAGATTCATTTGATCGTATTGTTGTGTTGGATGGGACTTGGCGACAGGCAACAAAGATGGCACGGGAAACACCTCAATTGGATGGTTTACAACAAATCACCATTGCACCTCGAAAGACACAGTTTTGGCGATTCCAACAAATGAGTGATCATCACCTGGCCACCATTGAAGCGATTTACTATACCTATCGGGAATATGCCGAAGCTTATGAAGAAGGTCCTTATCATGGCCAATACGATAACTTGATGTTTTACTATCGCTTCTTTTACAACTTGATTCAGGATCAGTACAAGCAAAACAAGGCAAGAACCTTCAGCCATCGCCATCGAAAGAACTATATCAAATATGACGAAGGTCAAGATGATGACAAGAACAAACTTGAAAATGAACAAGTGGATGCTAGTCATTAATTTAGAGTTTTGTAGATAATGTTTTTCTTTATATATATATATATTATATGTTCCTTTCAATCAATGATTATTTAGAATAGTGTTCCTCTCCTCCAATACTTGTTACAAACCCATCCAATATAATAATAATAATAAAAAAAAAAGATCATTTGTAATTTTTTTTGTGGTCAAATCATGTTATGACTTTTGATGATCATCATCTTTTGTCTTCTTTTAGTTTGACTTTCATGACACTTTTTTTTTTCTTTGATGTCAATGCAATCTAGCTGTTGTGGTACACACCATTTGCCATTTCCTATTTCGGTTTTTTTTTTCTCTTACGGAGACCAGGTGTAAGAACTATTGTAGCGTATGACTTGAGTGAATGTAAATACTCGCAAAAAAAAAAAAAAAAAAAATAGATGCCTCGTTTGAGAAGCAATACAATAGATCATTTCAGAGTATTGTAACATTTTATGTGACCTTATTATACATGATTGAACGTATGGTTTCTTTTTGGGGAATTCTCGCTTGATTTACTTTGACAACACCTTTGAATGGGTTTCTTTCAGGATAGGGTAACTTTTCATTTCTCGCTCAAAAATCATTGCACCAAATTTGGATTAGAGGAAACCATGCACATGGCTTGATGATAATTTATACTTTATCTCGCAATTTATAGGTTAAATTAAGAATGGAGTGTCTTCTCTCATCCAATAATGATCATCATTCAATCAAACATTTGGATTCCTCTCTAAAAAAAAGTAGTCTAATACCCTCTCATCTTATTTTATCACATACCTTGTGTGCAATGAACACATCATCGATTTTTCAAAAAATTGCCTGATGATCCCTTGACAATTTATTTTTACAGACAAAATCTGGCGGAGGAATTGGAAACTTTTGGCGGCAAAATCAAAAAAAAAAAAAAAAAAAAAAAAATCAAAAAAAAAAAACCAGATGAATGCAAGCCCTAGACAGCCTCTAAACTCCCTTTAAATCCCATTTTTAAGCTTAAACCTATCATCATATCGTAGAAGCACCAACAGCAAAGGATATGCATACTATTTATGATTACTTTTTTTTTTTTTTGTTAATGGATCAAAAAGACTATTTGTCGATAATGCGTAAAAAATCACAAGTCATTTGATAGCTAATCTCACATCTTCAAATCCCATTTTTAGATTTAAACCTCCCATCATATCGTAAAACATGTGTATATCATCTATGGATATCTTTTTTTTTTTATTAATGCATCAGAGTACATCTATCAGTAATAAATCGAGGAGGAGGGTAGAATAAGACATCCTTTCTTTTTTTTTTTTGTGTATATTCAAGATAGACCACACAATCAAAAAAAATAAAAAAATAAAAAAAAAAGGGAACACAGTAGTTGTAAAAGAGAATCAAAGAGATCAATGTCTTTTTGTTTTTATTATTCATTCAATTCCAAATAAAAAACTAGTAAACTACAAATGATTGAATGGAGTCAAAAGGTCATGATTTCTTGGCACGAGTCACACGGGTGATAGGAGAAGTGGGAGTCGCTTGAGTTGTTTGAGTTGATTGTTTTTCCATCTAACATTCAAAATCAAATAATAGTTAGCAAGCTGTTCAGCATTTAATCATTTTTCTTACTTTATCATGCTTTTTCATGGATTCCATAATATAATGTTGATGTTTCACGATTTCATTGCGTAGCTTGTATTCTCTAATTCCCTTTGGATTTAACCAAGCTAGTAATTGATGGATCTAAAAAAAAAAAAAAAAAAAAAAAAAAAAAAGAATTAGTAAAAATATTCATATATATACATATATGTCATTTTTAATTACTTGTTCAGGATCGGAGTAGTAGTACCACCAACCACCACCTTGTTGTTGATGAAGATGTTGTGATAATGCAGGATGATGACTACAGAAGGAATGGTCCAATGTACTAGAGGAGGATTGCTGCCGTATGGTATCCACATTGTCTAATTCTTGTTGCAGAGCATCCATTCTTTGCGCCAGCCAGTCGCGTTCCTTGATCAAACCTTGTTCCTTCATTAATTCTAAAATAAACTGTCGTCCTCCACCACGACCCCATGCCGGCGTAATAGATGTACTTTCGTCTTGATATTGCTGTCCATTTGGTGTAGGCGTCGCGGCGGCTGAAGAAGAAGCAGGCGATCCAATCGTCGTAGGACCACTGACAACACCGTTGGATGATGGATGAAAATCACGATCCATCATTTGTAAAATATCGACAAAGGTGGGAGATTGAACATATAAACGCCCTGTGCCATGATGATCTGGTGTACCAATGTTATCCAAGTAGAGATACCGATTGAAGAAACGATCTTTCCCAAGAGGCCGTATTCGTAAGATCATGTAGCGTCGCATTTCCCTTTCCAGTTGCTCTTCTTTTTGTTTCAATGCCTGTTCCTCTTGTTTGAGTTGTCGTCTATCTTCTTGTCGTTGTCGTAGTTCCTGATGTTTAAGTTTTGCTTCTTGCTTTTTCTTGGCATGTCGCTTTTTCTGGAGTTCTTCCTTGATTGCTCGTCGTTGCTTTTTCCTTTGTAATTTCACCTGCCTTGACTGATGTAATTGTCCGTATTTGGTCTTTCGTTTTTTGGGAATCCTAAACGTAAAGAGATCAATATGGGCTATTTTCATTTTCTGTTTTTATAGTACCTTTCACTTTGATTTTCCACGTCGGAACCAGAAAAACCATTTTCATCATCACTAGAAGCTTCACTTTCATCTTCGTCTTCATCCTCTTCATCTAGGTCTTCATCATCATCGTCATCATCATCTTCATCCATGTCTTCATCGTCATCTGAAAACTCATCATTGTCATTGTCTTCATCGTCATCGTCGTCTTCATCCAAAGTTTTATTGTGTTCATCCGCATCAGCTGTAGAATCATTGGTATCGTTGTCTGCATCCTGGCCATCAGTAGTGTCGTCGTTACCTTGTCGTTTTTGGAGTTGTTCATCCTGTTTTTTTTCCAAGGCGGCTTTTCGTGCAACACTAAAATCATCATCCATGAACCATTAGCCTTCGTTTTCCATTTCTCTCTTTTTTTTTTTTTTTTTTTTTTTTTTTTTAAAAGAAAAAAAAAAAGACTTACAAGAGCTTATATTCCTTGTTCCATTCTGCTTTTTGTCGTCTTAATTCAGTCATCTGATCTTGACATTCATCCATATAATTCCTATTTTTACAAAATAATAATAATGTCAATTAGTATAAGGAATAGAAACCATATGAATAAACATACTTGATGATCACAGATTCATTGACAACCTCGATCAAGAAAGATAACAATTGTAATTTCCGACCGATATCCAGTGAAGCAAATTGACGATCTCGTTCCACAATAGTGCTATGTGCTCTAGGTAGTAAGTGATGTAAAATAGAATCTATACCAGGTACCAAAAGTGGAGTAGCCACATCATTCAAACATCCAATCAATGCCACCAGCCAGTTTCGACGATCCGATCGGATTTCCTTCTTGTCCCAATCTTTAGACAAACGTAATGGTTCTTGTTCCCGCCAACCAAGTCCAGAATGAGAATCATCGTCATCCTTATCATCGCTGTTGTTTTTGTTATCACCATTGTACTTTTCACGAGTATCATTTCTTTTCAAAGACCCTGTTGATTGTCTAGTTTTTCGCCTTTCGATTGTCGCCCGTTTTCGAATAGAACGTTCATTATCATCATCATCATCATTGTCAGAATCCATACGAGGAGTATCATCCTCTTTTTTATCCTTATCATCATCATCATCATCACTATCATCTTCAGCAGAGCTACTGGAGTCGGCGTTATCTTGCAAATAGTCTTCAACATGATCACCATTTACAATATCGCTTGTCGTTCCTTGTTGTCGTTCCTTAATGATGATATTCAGTAAACTGGTGAAACTTTGAATTAAAGGAGTCAAGGAAGTTGATGTGGTTGTAGATCCAGAAGTCGTTGGAGTCAGTAAAGATGATTCAAAGAGTTCAATGGTCATAGTAGGTAACTTCAGAGGCACGGAAAATACGGTCAAGAAGCTCCAGACGGTCATCATAGCTTCAAATTGTTGGTCATCCATGGTATCTAAACATGAGCGTTCATTTGGAATAGGCCTTGGACCACGACCACCACAAGGGTAAGGAATACGAACACTGGACGATTTTTCTTGATTGAAAGATGATTGGTGTTGATTGGTGTTGTCTATGATAGGGGTTGTAACAGGTGAATTGAGTAATGATGACGGTGATGATGTAGATACTTGCTGTTGTTGTGATGGAGGTAAATGGTAGTTACTGGGTGTCATATCAACCAAGGTCCAATGATGATTAGGATCTTTTCGATAAATCGGCAAGTCAAGATCTTCAATTGGGTACTTGACGGCTGCTTGTTTCTTTCTTTCTTCCCGAATACGTTCCTTTTCTAACTTTTGCTGAATCTTGAGTCGCTGGTGTTCTTCCTTTCTTGCTTGTTTTTCGGCATCCCGTTCTTCTTTCATTGCAAGGTGGTTAGACGGTGGGAAAGATTGATGAATGGACCATGTACTTGTGGAGCTGTTACTGTGATGATTTGGAGAATGTTGTGGATAGTTGTTGCTAAGGGTCCTGCGTGGTCTTTGCTGTTGACGTTGTTGAATGATATTGTAGTAAGCTGTATCTTGCACTTTTTGTAATTGTGATGGTAACTTCGTTGAAATATCATATTGTTTGGCGACATGTTCCTTTATAAAATAATAATAATAATAAAAAAAGAGAAAATATTGAGTCAGATAAAATGATGATATATTATTGATAATTATTTTTACTTTGAGTAACCAAGGAGCACCAATATAGCTATCTCTAGAAGCAGTTTCACGAATGAGATGTTGAAGAACAGAGTGATTAAAATAGTGAGAATCACGAGATAATTCAGATAGCTCCAGAATCCGCACAGACTTTTCTAGAGGAGCACCTTCATTGTCAATCAATTGAACACGATATCTGAATCGATTTGAGTCTAAAGAATGTTTTGATTGGGTTGATGAAGTAATACGATTGTTATTTGTTGTAGAATCCACAGAGGTTGGTTCAGGATGAAGAAAAGCATCAGGAAATCTTAATCGACCATTGGCTTGACGAGGTACACATTCTTCTTCTTCATCTTCTTCTTCGTTCTTGATGGAAGGTGGAGGAGGAATAAAATTTGGATTTGGGATAATATCTAGAATTTGACCAAGATAACTAAGACAAAAAGAAAAGTCATGTTAATAATAATCTGCATCCAGGCCATTAGTAATAAATAAGAATAATAATAAATGACTTACGTATGACCACCAAGCGAACAATAAACGACTTCACCAATGACAAAATCAGTAAGAAATGTAGTATACAAATTTTGAGCCAAAGCATCTAGTCCCATCGTTTCTATCATCATCATAATAATAATAACAAATAATAATATAATGTTAAATCAATTTATATTTTCAAAATTAAAACTTACTGAATTGAATATGAGATAATAATCGTTTCCGAAGGACAAGACAAAATTTGAATTCTACACGAATATCACCTTGTTCACTTTCCTTTGCTTGTTGATAAGTTAGATGTTGACGACCAGTGACTTCACATTCCCAAATACGTCTATGACAAAGAGTCCAACGTTTAATATAAGATCTAATAATAATAATAATAAATAAAAAAAAAAGTGATAGTTTCTTGTCAAGGTAATAATATATAAATCTTTTATAGTTTAGTATAGATCATAAATAAATAAAAAAGGATACTCGTAATTTGGAAAAACTTCATCGGTACATTTCAAATAATAAACTTCTTTCCGTCGTCGTTTTCCATCCAATCGTATTGGTGAAGAGAGAACAATTCGTTTTTTGTTCAATAAAGGCATTCTTTACTATACAGATGGACCCTATAATAATAATAATAATAATAAAATAGAATGGATTAGAAAAAAAGGGGAAGACATGAATCAAATTACTTTTTTTTTTGTTTTCTTTACCTTCTTTTCTATGCGCGTTTTATTCAAAATAGTTTCTTCTTTTCAAAAGTAAAATGATATGATGGATGACTTGTCTTTTTTTTTAACCAACGAAAAGAAAGAAAGAAAGAAAAAAAAATAAAAAAAAAAAAAAAAACGTTTTGTTTTTTTTTTTTTTTTCTTTGAGCATTTCGTTCTTTTTTGGGTCTCAATGACATTAAAGGCAATTGATTTCAAACGGCGCATCAACCTACTTTTCTTTTTTCCTTTTTTTTTTTTTTGTAAGAAAAAAAAATCAAGCCACCGTAACCCTTTCTTTCTTCTTTCCTTTCTTGTATTATGTTGAGATCTAAATCTTTTGTCAAAAGAACACGTAAAGGAAACGTTGTTAAAGTAGTCAAAGAACATTATCTTCGTGATGATATTTCTTGTTCTTCTCAACTATGTTCCTCTTGTACTCACCATCAACCTCCTACCTTATCTGATTTACCTCGATCCACTTCAAACTTACCTCCACATTATCTAATCCCTGATACAAATGTTTTTATGAATCAAGTAAGTATCTTTTATTATATATAATATTGATATAAACTCGTTAAAACTATTTTTGATAGTTGGATCTCATGGAACATAGTACTGTCAAAGATGTTATTGTACTTCAAACTGTTCGAGAAGAACTTCGACATCTCAGTTTACCAATCTACAATCGACTCAACTCTGTATTAGCGGATACCAACAAACGGTTTTACTTATTTGCCAATGAACATCATCGGTAAGTAAAACCAAAAAGAAAAAAAATTTAGTTATTAACTAAACTCTTTTTCTTTGTCTATAGTGAAACATATATCGAAAAACTCAAAGACGAATCACCTAATGATAGAAACGATCGAGCCATTCGAGTATCTGCGAAATGGTACAATGATCACCTAAAGAATCAACCTGTGAAATGTATTCTACTAAGTGATGATCGTGCTAACCGTGAAAAAGCAACTACTATTGGTCTCAAAGCACTATCAGGTAAATAACAAGAAAAAAAAAACTCTATATACTTGATACTTACATACTTTTCTTTTAAAACAACAACAACTATCGATTCTAGTGAAAGATTATGTGGAAGGAATCAAGGATGTGCCAGAATTATTGGATATAGTGGCAATGCCAAAAGATAACACAAGCAATAACAAGAATGAAGTGGTTTATGAAGAAGTAAGTAAAACAAAGAAATTGTATTTAGTTAAACGTGATAAGTTAAATTATCTTTTATTTTATTAATATAGCACTTGACACCAGCACAAATACAAAATGGCATCAAGAAAGGAACACTTATTCAGGCTACTTTGAATATTAGTCAACACAATGTATTGGAAGCAACAGTAACAGGTGAAGTCAACGGTGAAATAAGAACAATTTATATTTTGGGACGAAATCATTTAAACCGAAGTATCCAAGGCGATGTAGTAGCTGTACAAGTATTACCTCAAACAGAATGGAAACGAACAGCATCAATGGCCATGGAAGAAGATAGTGATGATGAAGATGAAAATGGGTTGCATCAAGGTGACAAGACTCTTGACGATATCAATAATAATAAAGATCAGCCTGAGACAGATGGACCTGGTGAACCTACTGCCAAGGTGGTTGGTATTGTGCGAAAGAAATGGAGACCGTAAGTGACTAGTAACAATACATATATATATAATAATAATAACCCTATACTTTATTTTTATATTTTTAGTTATTGTGGTTTCATTGTGAAGAAATCCGTTCATTCAAAACCTGGATCTACTAATGCAGAATCCGTTCTTTTCAGAGCTATCGATCGACGAATTCCTCCTATCAAAATTCGAACTTCTCAAGCACATTCTCTAATCGGTAAACGTGTTGTCGTATCTATAGATTCTTGGACTACCAATTCAATGTAAATCATTTTTGCATATATATTTATATTCATGTATATATATTGTATATTAACTTAACATTTTTTTTTTTTGAAATAGGCTCCCTATGGGTCATTTTGTGAAAACGTTAGGTAGTTCAGGGGATCGAGAAACAGAAACAGAAGTTTTACTATTGGAACACGATGTACCTTATCAAGAATTCTCCAAACGGGTGCTTTCAGATCTACCAAAGGAAGGTGATGAATGGGTCGTTACAGATCAACATGTATATCATGAAAACAGACGCGATTTAAGGCATTTGAACGTGTGTAGTATTGATCCTCCTGGTTGTACTGATATTGATGATGCTCTACATGTTTTGGCTTTGGAAAATGGAAATTATCAAGTGGGTGTTCGTAAGTTTATATAAAAGTTAAAGGGGGTTGATGTTTATACTCATCTTTTTTTTTTTTCTCTTTGAAATTTTTTATCTCCCTATATTGTTAATATCCCAAGATATTGCGGATGTGACCTATTTTGTGAAACCTGGTCAAGCTATGGATGAAGAAGCTGCCTCTCGTGGTACTACAGTTTATCTTGTTGATAAACGTATTGACATGTTACCTTCTTTACTTGGCACAAGTAAGTCAATATATATATATATATATATAATACGAGTTTATGTATTCATTTTATATTTTATATGATTGTAGATCTTTGTTCTCTTAGATCTAATGTTGATCGATTGGCCTTTTCTTGTCTATGGGAAATGACTGAGGAAGGAAATATTGTTGGAGTTGAATTCACCAAAAGCATTATTCGATCCAAATTCTCATTCACTTATGAAGAAGCTCAAAATCGTATAGATGATAGGTAGAAAAAAAAAAAGATAAAAGATTAATTTGATGATTTCTAATTTGATTTTTTTTTTTTTTTTTTTTTGTAGCCGTATGCAAGATGATGTGACTAAGGGTATTCGGATATTGAACAAGTTTGCTAAAAAATTCAGAGCACAAAGAATGGAACGTGGTGCATTGACTTTATCAAGTCCTGAAGTACGATTCCATTTGGAAAATGAGTCACAAGATCCTGTGGATGTGGAACTCAAGGAACTCAAGGAAACAAACGCTTTGGTAGAAGAATTCATGTTGTTAGCTAATATCTCAGTAGCTGAAAAGATTTATAGCAAATTTCAGAATTCAGCCATGTTACGACGACATCCTACTCCTCCCAGCTCTAACTTTGATCAACTTCGAAAATCATTGGCGGAATACAGTAATGGTGCATTGGATTTGGATATACAATCTTCAAAAACTTTAGCTGATTCTTTGGATAAGGCGGTGGTTGCTGATGATCCTTATTTTAACAACTTGGTGCGTATTATGACTACACGTTGTATGATGCAAGCTCAATACTTTTGTTCTGGTACCGAATCCGAGGCTGAATTTAGACATTATGGTTTGGCTTCACCTATTTATACTCATTTTACCTCACCTATTCGTCGTTACGCCGGTAAGTCATTAAAAAAAAAAGAAAGGGAAGGATTAGAACTAATCATCTTTTTGTTTCTTACGATAATATAGATGTGATTGTACATCGATTATTACAAGCTTGTATTGATCCTGATGCTGTATATGGACAAGAATTGATTGATAAGGTCAAAATGAAGGACTTATGTGACGGTAAGATGATCTTTCTTAGAAAAGAAAGGAATGATCCTAAAATATATATCTGATCTTTTTTTTTTTTTGTTATGATGATCCTATATAATAGTACTCAACCATAGACATCGTATGGCTCAACAAGCGGGAAGAAGTTCAGTTGAATTATATACCCATATGTTTTTCAAGAACAAGGTACAAGTGGAAGATGGTCGTGTTATTCGTGTTTTGAAGAATGGATTTGTTGTACTGGTACCAAAGTAAGTGGGTATATATTTATTTTAAATGTATACGATTTTCATTCTCATTTCAAATTCTCTATATATTTAGGTTTGGTATTGAAGGCATTGTATACACCAGTGGCGGATCATCATCTACACCAAGTCCATTTACGTTTGATGAAGCAAACAATTGTCTCAAGACAGATGATGATATATGTATCAAGATCTTTAGCAATGTCAAGGTGCAAATCACAGTGGAAGGCGATGAACAAGGCATGAGGCAAAAGATGAAGATGCAATTAGTGGAACCCTTTGTACCAGGCGTCAGCGTCACTTTACAAGATTCTTCCAACAAGCGATCTTCAACAACTCAAGAAAAAGATCAAATATCTTTAGAAAGCAACGCAAATAATCGATCGAAAAAATTAAAAATAAACTAGTTTAGTGATAGATATTTTTTTTTAATAAGAATAAAGAAAATTCTGCTTTATTGAATTGATTCCTTATTATGGTGGGCAGTATGTTACAATGGATGATGATATTATGATATGATGGATGATGATGGAATGTGTTTTGTCATTTGAGGGCTTACTGTAGAGATAATAGAGATATTATAGTGAAGTTGGGTTTTTATTGGAAGTAATATAAAAAAAAGGAAGAAGAGTATATAGATTGTGTAGTAAATAGATGATGGGCTGCTTGGATATAGATGAGAGACAGATACTGTCCCCAATGAAATGTATTAAATAGAAAAGGACAATAAATAGTGAATGGTATCATCAAAATGCAAAAAAAAAAAAAAAGGAAAGGGCAGTGAAGAGTGTTTGTGAGTGAGATGAGATGAATGTATGTGAATTGTGGGATTATGTATTGAGGAATGATATTAAAAAAAAAATCAAAAAAAAACAAGAAGGGGCATATAGTATCATAATAATAATAATAATAATAAAAGGATCAAATAAAGAAGACAACCATGAAAACTTGAAATTGAAATAATAATAGAAATAAAAAAAAAAAAAAAAAGGTTAGGGATAAAACCAAAACCAAGAAACGAAGGAACCAGAAATATTCAAATGTAGGAAGAGGACATGAGAGGATGAGTCAACAAAGGAACACTTCCTTGATCCATAGAACAAGTAGGAGACTGGCTGGACGATGTAGTGACAGAAGGTGAGGAAGAAGAATGGTAAAAGTCCAAGGTAGGTGTTGTTGGAGGGAAAGATAACTTGATGCCGGATTGTTGTTGTTGGTACATATCAAGAATGGTGTGATCAGACAAAGGAGAGGTTGTATCCAAAGTCCAGCCAGGAGTGCCACAACTACTACTACCGCTGCTACTGCTACTGCTACTGTTGTTATTGTTACTGGTGGAGGTGATTGTGTTGCTAATGGGACTATTACTGCTACAACAACTATTTGCATCGGTTGGATCCATCCAACCCATCATGGTTGTATTGACTGGTGAAGAATGATTGTTTTCAGATGCACGACGATTCTAAAAAAAAAAAAAAAAAAAAAAAAAAAAAGAAAAGAAAAGAAAAAAGTGAGTAGGATGATTTTTTAAACGTCAATTTTTTTTTTTTTTTTTTTTTTTTTTGGTACCTGTTGTTGCAACATAGCGGTGTCCCATAATGGATTTGATTGGCTCAACAAAGGGCAGGATTGTCTTCGTTGCAAATCATTCTCTTGATGTTGTGAAAGATGCGCAGGCATTGTTAACCAAGAATTATGATCAAGCATTAACATGGATTGAGCGGCAGCTTGAGTGGCAACAGATCGAATATCATCCATAGAATAAAATAAGGAAGAGTTGCTACCACAAGATGATGATGAAGGGGTTGATGATAACAAACAAGAGGAAGGTGATGATGATGTGGGTGTCATTAAATAAGAATTATTATTATTAGTATTATCAGTGTTGTTAGTGTTGTTGTTATTAGTGATAGGGGAACCTTGTTGTGATTTCCTTTTTTGAAGCTTGGCCTTTGCACGACGATTTTGGAACCAAATCTGGACACCGCGAGGAGTCATGTCTAATTCCTGAGCTAAATAACGACGCACTGTAGCATTTGGTTTTGCATTTTCGAGAAAGGCTTTTTCTAATACTTTGAGTTGAGCTCTTGATGTACGACGACGATGTTTGATTTCAAAAGGATTGTAAAAAGTAGGCCTGAAATCTCCTTGATAAGGATCCATCAAGTGATGATACTCTTGAGAAGTTGGTGATTGAGTATAGTAAGGGTGACTGAAATAACCATTGGAGGACATCATAGAGGAAGGATGTGATAAGGATGGATGATGAAGTTGATGATGATTTGCTACTGATGATAATGCTGTTGTTGTAGATGATGATGCTGCTGCTGCTTGGGCTGCTGCTGAACCGGCGGCAGCTGCCATACTGGCTTGATGAAAAGACGAAGGATCGACGTTCAAATGAAATGATTGCTCAAAAGGTTGCATTGATTCTGTTGCCATGATGATAACAAGTTAGATTATAAGTATTAGAGATAATGATGATGATGATAAAAGAATAAGAATAAAGAATGAAAAAAAAAGGAAGTTGATCAAAAAAAAGTCAATCTATTTATCTTATTTTTTTTTTTTTTTTTTGGTGTGAGCAACACCCTTTTTCTTTTTTTTTTTTTAATTGAATTTGAGGTCAATGCGACTTGAAGTAAAAAAAAAAAAAAAGTAAGGGGAGTAAATTCCAAAGGAAAAAGGAAAAAAGGAGGGAAAGATATAAAACTGGGAGTTATAGTGAAAAAAAAAACAAGTGGTCAAAGAGTCCCGGGGTTTTCTTAGGTGGAAGGGCCAAGTTGGATCAACCCAAGGAATGACACTTTCTTTTTTCTTGTGGGTAGAGAAAGCAGATGACACGAGGATCTATATTTGTATTATGAAAAAAAAAAAAAAGGGTAACCTCCTAGCTTAAACCTTTTTCAGTTCAATGTGTATGAAAGAGACAATCCCTTTTCTTTACTCTTACACACGCGCACACCCACTCTCGTGCCACCAGCAAATCTTTCATTATTCATCCTTGTTTTCCTTTTTTTTTTTTTCTTTTTTTTTTTTTTTCTTCTTTACTTGTCTTGATTTACTCTCCAAAAAGAAACCGAAAAAGGCTTCAAACCAAAAAAAAAAAAAAAAAAAAGGGGTATGCACCCGAAAAAAAAAAAAGCATTCAAAACAGAAGATCATAGCTAAGATAACTAAACTGTCACATCCACTTTATTTACTTTGATAGGACCATGAAAATCATAACATTAGAATTAAAGTAACATACTACAAATAAACAAATAAACAAACAGAGAGATATTCCCAATAAAATGTAACAAAAAAAAAAGATAGACAAGGGAGAGGGATGATTGCCAAGGGGATGAAGCCAGTGATTAAATAAGGACGTGATACCGATGTTTCCATAATAGGATTTTAAGCGGCATGGAAGCTATCACTCATAAGTATGCATCAAAAAAGAAAAAGAAGCACACTGTGATGCGCGTGCCAGTTGGCAATCAAACTTGACTTTTTCATTATCATCATCGTCATCATCATCAACTACAACAATAAGACCATCATTACTTATTTTTAAGAAAGTCCTCCTTTCTAGTATAGTGATTTGACCTAATTCAGTATAATTATGGAACAAAGCTTGGAGAATTCCTTTTCAGTATATATACTATTCGAGAAATCACGTCAATGTTGTTTATTAATTTTTATTCCTGTTGCATGATCCCTCTATTGTTTTCATTAAAAAAAAAAGGATGATTTGTTGTAAAAAAAAAAAAAAAAAAAAAGTTGAAGGGAAGGAAGAATATCCTTTTTTTTTTAATATAACAAAAAAAAAAAAAAAGGTTTGCTTTCTCCTTTTGTCCGCTTAAACCAACCAACTTTCTGGCCATGCAACCCTACGCTCATACCAACTGACATCGCCTTGACCATCACCATGTAACAACACTCACAAGACATATGAATACTTATAAATGTATCCCCCTTTTTTTCTTTTTATGATCATTTGTCTACAACTGTGAAAACTGAAGGGTCCTTCCTCCTCTGTCGAGCACGAGCATCTACTAGTATACATAATAGCAACAGTGCGTTTAAGAATCCTTTTCTTTTTTTTTTTTTCTTAGGGTACCTGTCCACCCCTTAAAGTGTCTCATCATTGGATTTTGTTTTTTAATAACTCCTAGTCCGTCATCATCACCATCATACTATTGTCATGACATCATGTTGGATCTTTTTTTATAGATCACATCACTCCTCCCTTTGTAGATGATAGATCAGTGAATCCTAGTATGGATATATCAATCTATCTTTTTTCTTTTCTTAACATTTCTAAAGAAGACCAAAAAAAAAAAGTATGGGGTTTTTATTGTACAATATAAATCACTACTGCTAATACTACTGTTATCCTAAATATCACTATCTACATAAAAAAAAAAAAACAATCTATATTTCATCATTGATAGCTTCTCTTTCCCTTGTATATCCCCTTGCGATACCAGATCGACCTTCTTTGACATCACCAGCCTCATCTTGGCCCATTTTTGGATCCAAGCCCCGATAAGATCGATTTCGAAGGTATTCCCCTATATAGAGATAAACATTATCCACAGGATAAAAAAAAAAAGAAGAAAATGAGTAAAAAAGGAAACAGCCAAAGCATTGACTTGCCGCCAAATTCATCCTTTCCTTTTGACCCATAACACGTGCATCCATATTTGACTTCTCCTATCTTCACCAGAATTTTCTCCTTTTGTTGTTGTTCCATTTCATTCCTTTCTTTTTTTTTTTCCTCCCTTACCGGCTGTGCTGTTCATCAAATGAGCTATACTTGTTTCTTGATTACGTAAAGTGAGACCAGTTAAGTTACTTGTCAATGTTTCAGTGGATGGATCTATAGATAGAGAAACAAAGAAAATGAATTTATAAGAATTGAAGTGTTAGAAAAAGTTCAAAAAAAAAAAAATGGATGGTAACAGAGATTGACGTTGAATCGGCAATGCCACATTCCTTTCTCCCCCTCTCTCTCTTTCTTACCATCTTTTGCCTTGACTTTTTGGAATGGACCAGATACATATTGACCAGTAATCAAAGAGAAATGACCTTCTTCATCACTAGATCCTTCATCCATTTCCTATAAAAAAAAAGAGCAAGAGAACATATCAGTCAAACAAACCTAGTTTGCCACATACACGAAAAAGTCTGAACTCAAATGGCCCGACATGTGTTCATTGATTTTTTTTTCTTCTCCTATTTTGCTTAACCCCTCTTCTTGATATCTTTCTCTCTCTTTCTTTTTTATCTAGATCTTTGTTGCTTACCTCATCATATTGAAATCCATCTGTTCGCAAGTGAGGTAGTAATTTAGAAAAATCCAGCACGTAGTCTCCAGTCCATTCTTTAGATCTATATAAGGTATAAAGTGATAAAGTGATCAATGGAGTAGTTAGTATATACAAATAAGATTTCTCTTTTTCTTTTTCAATTTTAGACTTACTTGACAAGGGCTATTTCCAATTCAAATGGTGTCACGATAGGTCGATAAAAGTCCTATTAAAAAAAAAAAGAGATTTTTTTTTTTTGGGTCAGGCATTGATAGTGGTATATGTCAAAGAATAGGAGAAATACTTGGGTTTCTATAATCATACCTTTGAATCAATCAAACTATTTTCAGGACAAGCAACCAAGACATAACAATCAATTTCCATAAAGTTGGCCATTTTTGCTACATTGAGTTTTCCCATCACAAACATGTACCATTTCCTTCCAGATAGAGTAATCACCTTCTTCAAATGTTCTATGATATTCATATATGAAGCTGAATAAAGGAAATTCAGTTTGTTAGTATCAAAGCTTCTTTTCCCTCCTTTTTTTTTTCCCAGAATAATTCTTTCTTTCCCCTATTGATGTTTTCATGAGCACTTACCAACACCCAGGGTACCAACCACGATGCCAATGGTGTTTGCATCTTTTGCTTTCTGCACCATAAAATACCTAAAAAACAAGATATATATATAGAAAAAGAAGGGGTATAGGGGGAAAGAAGGGGATAAAGAATGAGACAAGGGATATTAGATTAATAAAGTAAAATCATGACAACTGCCCCCCTTTTTTTTTTTCTTCATTACCTTTTCATCAACATTTTGTTCACAGAGACTGTTTCTTTTCTACCATATTTTGATGAGGGATCATAAGTATAAACCTAAGAAAAAAAAAATCATTATCATTCCATGTTACCTTTTTTTTTTTTTTTTTTTTTTTTGCTTCTGATAAACCCCTATTTTTTTTTTTTGATGAACCTACCTGACATTGATGATGTACCATCATAATATTGGTCAATGTCAAACCTTCATGACCAATGAAAAAGATAACACATTGTTCCAAAGAAATATCATCTGGTAGAATATAAGTTCGTCCCCCTTTGCGTTTTTCGGCTGCTTGTTCAATATGATTTGTTGCTGTCACTGATGTTGTTCCACCACAATCTCCACCACATCTTCCTCCACAAGAACCAACCTTTTCTAAATCTGTTTCCTTTTCATGACATTTGCTTGTCTTTTTGTCCAAATGTCCATCGACGATACTTTCTTCTTGTTGAATAAAACTGGCAATTATATGTTGATATTCCAATTCAAGCTGTTTTGTTAATTTTTCTATATATATATATAAATCATGTAGTGTCATCGATCAGTATGAAAACATGGTTTAACACGGACCACTTTCCACCCTTACTTTATTTCCCCCCTTTTTTTTTGCACATACCTGTAGCATGGGCATATTCGACGTTACACATGATGATGACAGGCTGTGATCGATCTGGAATCAATTCTTGAAACTTTTCTATACAATCGTTGATATCCACTGGTTGTTGACCAAAAACGTATAAAACTGGAAGGTGACTTGTCCTATAGATAGAAATTAAATCGATTAAAAAAAAAAGACCAAATAATTATGATGTTTTCTTACGGTGATAAACAAGAGTGTCCATAATGAATTATCACTTGAGCATCAATATGTTGAGCAGCCACTTCGTCCACACAGCAGCTACCATAAGAAGTATCCGCCAATATAAAAAAGGCCACAGATGATTTGTCCTCCATATTAGCATATGTCTTCAATAATCTTGCTACTGCCGTTGCATCAGCTAACATTTCGTCAGGAAATTGGAGTGCTACCCTTTGATAACCATGTTGATGAATGTATGCCACTGTCCGTTCGATCTCATACAAGCTCAGTAATGTCGCATCATCGTCATGTCGTATACTTTCTGTCACCTCACGTTCCATAATATCTTGTCCATCATTTGAAAATGCTGTAGGTCCTTGTGCTGGTGCTGCCATGATATAGTTGTATATATTGTTGTTTGCTTCCGTGATCTCAATTCACAGACAAACAAAAAAAAAAAAAAAAAAAGAACAAGCAGAAAAGTGTTTTAAAGGTATAGCTGATTTTTTTTTTTTAGTCAACCTGGGCGGGAGATGAAAAGTGACGGCAACGACCAAAAAAAAAAAAAAAAAAAAAAAGAAACTCTTCCCTCCACTTTTTTTTTTCTTCTTTCTTTCCACCCTTTCATCTATACATATACACACTCTCTCGCTCACTTATCATGACCTTTGTACAATTACTTCGTTCACAAACACCCAGACTCAAACATTCAACATCTTTACGTACAGTCATTTCTAAACGATGGGCTTCAACCAATACAACTGGGGAAGCGGTCAAAGAAGAAAGTAAGTATTATTCAAACTTGTGTATATATTCACCTTCAAAAAACAATATTGAACGCGCAATTGTCTTTTCTACATGGTTCATCTATTTTGTACTTATTATTATTTTTCATATAGCTTTTAATAACAATGTCTGGCGTAATACCATCCTTCTGGCTATTGCTGGCTTTATTTGGTACCGTATCGATGAACGAGTAACAGACCAAGGTGATGTAAGTAAACTCCTATTATTCATTCATTCATTTTGTTCGACAAACTTGACATTTTATTCTTTTTTTTTTTTTTTTTTTTTTTTTTTTTTTTTTTTTAGGAAAAACATCCCGTCACCAACTGGATTGAATATCATATGAACAAAAGCCAAGATAACGATCAGATTGCTGAAACAAACTTTGATAATGCTAAAAAAATTGCCGAATACAAGTAAATTACTCCACAAAAATGTGAACAAAAGAACTGATAAGTTTTATTATTATTATTATTATTTAAAATATAGATTGGTCTATCAAGATGCTCAACGACCTCCCATCTATCGTATGCGATATCCAGAGTAAGTAGTAAAACAAGAAATTACTATGTGGACTCATGATTTTATTTTCTCCCAAAAATAATATAGAACCTTTGAAAGATCAAGTCCTCGTGCATTGGTAACAGGTAACAACTGCGACCTTTCCGACGTAAAGATTCGACAGAACACAGAATAGTGTAGATAAGTTGACACCCTTGATTATTTGGAACACGATGTAGCAAATAAAATTGAACTGTTTTTGAAACCCAACTCCATCCACTGTCTTTTTTTTTCACTTTCCTTTCCTTGATCAAGCCTTTTTTTCTTTTTTTTTTTTCTTTTTTTTTCGAGACGTTGAATGTTTATCTGTTTTCCCAAATTCTCATAACAATGTTGGCAGACAGTGAGAAAATTGGACAGAGGGTAAACCAAGTTAATAACAATCAAATAAATTGCGGTGGGTGTTGGCGGTGTTGACGATGTTGTGGAATTGGTGTAAGTTAAATAAAAAAAAATATAAAAAAATAAGACGAGAACAAGTCTGTACGATTTCTTTTTTTTTATTTAAACAAGAGACGAAGCATCTACACAAAAAGTTTTGTTGGTTTTATATATAAGTACGTGGTGAGTGATATGTATTACTAGTATCATCATACTGTATTTAAGATTGGTGATCAAATTTTATTTTTGTTTTTGTTTATTCTTGTTTTGGTTCGTAATACTTTATTTATCATTGATGTGATGTTATCATAATAGCTGCCCTGGAGTGCCTATACATTCAGCATGATGATTTTCAAAGTCCGTATTTTTTTTTTTTATTCTTTCTTCGATATTTTTCTTTTCTTTTCTTTTCTTTCTTTCTTTTCTTTATAATGACTTTAATCTTAATACATCAGTTAGTGATCTATACTAGTCATACTTTTATTTAATAAAGCTATTATTTTTATTCCTACTACTTTATTACACGTCAATGTAATTGATTCCATCTCGCGATGTATTTTTATTTTTTATTTTATGAATATGGCTACGGAATACGCTTATACGATAAGGTTCTACTAGTAGTCCTACTACCCGTGCTACCGCTGCTGCTACTACGGAAAGGGTAGATAAAGGTAAAATAAAATTTAAAGTTTCTATTATGCCTATTAGAGGAAAAGAGTGACGAGTAATATTTTAATCTTTTTATACGACAAAAAGGAAAAAGAAGAATGGTGGAAAAAAAAATATAGAAAAAAGAAAACGACCCAGAAACATTGATATGGTAAAAAAAAAAAAAAAGGAAGCCCAATGCATGACAAGACTAATCTTAGTTATCTATTTATGTCATATTTCTCGGTATAAATGAAGATGGCAACCTTGAAAAAAAGTAAGCGAAAAAAAAAGAAAAACAGGAAAGTGCAGTAACGAACGGAATTGTTTTGGGAAAAATAGAATTCAAGGTTGTCTTTAAAGATGAGGAAACCGTCAGAAAGAAGGTAGACTCCATCCGTACACTGTATGGATGGGGGGGATGAAACAACAACATCAACAGCAACAACAACATCAACAGCAGCAACAGCAGCAACAACATCAACAGCAGCAACAATATCATCAACAGCAGCAACATCAACTGCAACAACATCAACAGCAACAACATCAACAGCAACAACATCAACAGCAACAACATCAACAGCAACACCGTTCATGACATTAAGAACATATGATGACAATCCAGATGGAATGGATATTGAACGAATAAAAGAAAAATTAAAAGAAATATCACAGCAAATCGGCAGGACAGATTGCCATCAACTTATCTTACGACACAATGCCCTTTATTACCGCTTCATGCCATCACAGCTATATGACGCCTATTACTGTAATACACTGTATCATCATCATCATTATTATTATTAAAATAAACTTACTATTAAACAAAGCATTAAAGTCTAATAAATATAAAAAGAAAAGCAAATAGACTAAAGGCCCGTCTTGATTTTTGTAAAGTTGTAGTCCAGAAAGAAAACTTGTATTTGATGGATGTATAAGGAGACCTTGTAGTTTGTAAATTGGTTTAAAAATTGATATCAAAATAGATGAAGAAAAAAAAAAGAAAGATAAAATAGTATTTTTTTTTATATTTCTCACTTGTCATCGATCGATCGCATGTCTCAGTTAATGAAAATAGATGAAGAAGACCCGAGTAAATGATTTTAAAAGAGAAAAACAATTATGCAAATTTACATCCACATCACAAGATATGAACATTACATTAGTATACCCCTGTCTTAGCACTGAATATGATGATGATACCATATAAAAAATATAGTTCTTTTTTTTCCAAATATGACTGTTGAAAAGAATCAGCTCACCTGCTGAGACAATCACCATCAATCATCAATCAACGTGTTTTGACATACTCTACCGACATCTCTGGAGCGATATCTGAAAAAGTGGTAATGCAACATTCATTTTGGAAAACCCCGATATTTTGACCAGCAAAAAAAAAAAAAAAAAAAAAAAAAAAAAAAAAAAAAAAAAAAAATTGAATTATTAAAAAAAAAAAAAAAAAAAAAGTTCTTTTATTCTTGTTAGCCTAAGAATTCATCTTGGCAAAACGCAAAGATTTTTAAACATTGCTGCAAATTGTCTTGCAAAATACTGTATTACCGTTCCTTTGTAACCTTGACTACGCCACGATTGACAATGAAAACTGAAAGTGAATGGCGTGCCATCTTGACTCCTCAACAATTCCGGGTATTAAGAGAAAAGGGTACTGAAGCCCCAGGTACTGGTGAATATAACAAACATGACAAAGAAGGTAGGTTATTATTTTGTATTGTTGTAGATAGCCTTCTAACCTTTCTTTTTATATAAATATATATATATATATATATATATATATACGATCTTGAACGTATTCTCTCCCCAAAACAAAAGGAGTTTACAACTGTGCCGCCTGTAATGCACCTCTTTACAAATCGACAACGAAATTCAACAGTGGTTGTGGTTGGCCTGCCTTTTTTGATGCTATTCCTGGAGCAGTGGTTCGTCATGAAGATACGTCTCATGGTATGAAAAGAATCGAAATAGTATGTGCGAACTGTCAGTCTCATTTAGGTCATGTCTTCCAAGGAGAAGGGTTCCCTACACCTACAGATGAACGTCATTGTGTCAATAGTATATCTCTTAAATTCAGTGATCAAAAAGAGTAGATCTAGATTACTTTTTATTGTTATTTTTCAATAAATGTCTATCCTTATCCAATTTTTTTTTTTCGTCACCCTATTCTCTCCTTGTTGATGATATTTGAATGCTTTATTTTGTTTAGATTAATTTTAGCAGACATCCTTACTATATTATCTCCAAATGATTCAAATATATATATATATGATATTGTCAGGATGCTCCTTTCAAACCCACCTGAAAGAAATATCCAATGAGTTGGTTGTGATGGGTGCTATGTAATCATAAAAATATGATGGACAATAAATTGATATAAATGATGGTTGGTGGAAGATGATAAATAAAAAAAAAAAAGGTAACGAGACTATTTGGTTTGTTGCCTACTTTAATATTAAATTTCGAATATTATACGGTAACTGATCTATAACTATAAAATACTACATCTATCTATCTTCGTCCACCTTTCTTCTTTTTGCTTGCTTCCAAATTGGGGGCTGATACCTTGACCTTGCTCATCATTGTATTGATTGCTTCCATATCTGGTACACCTTTGATTAATTCCTTTTCACGAGCAGTAATGTCTTGATGATTCAAAAATACTGATTGCGCTTGTTTGATAGCTAATACCATAAAAGCAAATAATATAGATCTGTTAGCATCCATGTCATTCTTGATCATTAATAATAATAATAATAAAAAAAATATACATGATTTCATTTACCTTTGCCACGCTTCAATGTACCTGGAGTCAACTTGACCTTGTATTTGTATTTCTGAAGAGCCGGATAAGGCGCACAAACTGGAATGGCAAAATGAAGTAGGTCATTTGGCAGAGGATTTGCTGTCAAAGAATCTAATGATGTCAAACTAGCCAATTCTTCATTTTCCAACATGGTGATGTTTTCTTCCTTTAGCATCTGTCGAATGTCCTCCGTTTCTTTAGCATTGTCGTGCAATGTCTAGATAAACAAATACGATGTAGGTTAGCACATATTCGATCGCTTAGCTAATAAAATTCATCGTATCTTCTATGTGTATATATGTATCCTACCTCTGAATCCTTTGTTTTATTGGTATCCACTATATCATCAGTAGTCGTTGATTCTTCAGCTTGTCTTTGTTTCCTTCGTTCTTCACGTTCCTTTTCCATGGCTAACTTTTCTGCCTTTTCTTTGGCTTGTTTCTTTGCCTTCTTCCCTTTTGGCTGAGGTCCCTTGTTTGACTATATACATAGTGAATAAATTGTTGATTAATTCTTTCGTACTAATATATATATATATTCTATGTCTTCAAGCACTTACGCCTAATATTTCCATTCGTAGCTGGCGTTCTTCTTCGTCTTGATCACCATATTTTTCTTTGATCTTTTTTGATTTGCCTTTGCGTCCACGTGTTGATACTGGTTGTTGTTTGGGTTCATTGGCTTTGTTGTTATTGCTTGGTTTCTTGTTGGGTTTTGGCTGAGATGAAAACTCGTCCAACTTTGGTGTATTGTTTCCACTTCCTGTTCCTTTGGTACCTTTCTTCATATCTCGTCGTTCCTTGGCGGATATAGCCTTTTTGCTCTATTGGTCGAGAATTAGAAAAAGAAAAATGGAGATATAGTAAGCTTTTGTTAATTCATTTTGGCTCTTATTCTTTCCTAACCTGTGATTTATCTGATGGTTGGTTTTGAGCAAAGGAAGGTAGTGTATCGTCATTTTCACCATATTCTTCAAGATCATATTTGTTCCATTCTTTGTCTTTTGTTGAACCATTTGCTGTGTTAGGAGATACTTCATTGACATTGGAGGGAGTTGTAAGTTGAGTATCTGGGAAAGCAGTTTCATCATTATCAGAACTACTACTATCTGAGCTATCATCGTCATCATCATCCGCTATAATAATCAAATAAATATCACATTACGGGATATATCTACACCTTTTTTTTTTTTTTGTTTACCAATATTCACATCTTTGACTGACTTCATAATAGCACCTTCTTGTTCTTCTTCTTGGATATTAGCTTCAATATGATCTTCTTTGATTTCTTGATTATCATCTTGGTCACCATCCTGTTCAAGTTCTTGTCGCTTTTCATTGATATGATTTCCAATAGATGATTCATCGAGTTTGAAGAGATAGCCAAAGCCATACACCAATTGAACGGGAGGTAAAAAGTTCTTCTTACCGCGAATCATAAAACTACCAGTGGTTAGATATTCACCAGTTGGAGCAGATTTGGATACCTATGACATTATCAGTTACACATTATACAGTTAATCTATTTCTTTTTAATATAAAAAAAAATATTATACCTGATCTGGATGGACCCAATAGGCACTAGTAACGATTTTGGCATCCCAAGCTTTGCTTTGGCAAACGGACATAATACCAGCTTGGAAAAGAGTACTTGGCGGAATAGGTTTGTCTGCAGAATCGGGTTTGTTCTTGACTACGACAGATGCTGCGCCATGAAGATCAGCATGTACATAGACATCACCTAGTTATTTGAAGATAGAAAAAAGGGTATGTCAATAAGTCTTCTAACTGTGACGTATTCCATTACCTTTCAAAAGATATCTTTTCACCAGAATTTCATTTTGTTGCATATCCCTGCCCGCAATAATCAGATAACCTTCAGTAGAGATAAACCATAAAAATTTCTCAAACCAGAACGGCTTGCGAATTTTGTTGATACTGACATTAATTTTGGTTTCTTTCAAATCCTGCCGAATCTTTCGTTCTGCTGATTTCAAAGCCTACCCACAAAAATAAATAAATAAATAAATAAATAAATACGGAATCAATTTCAATTAAAGTCATTGTAGTTTTTTTTTTTTTTTATTACCTTGGATGTAGCTGCAATCGTCTTTTCATGTTTGACAGCAGTGGTTTTTTTCATATCATAATAAACGCGAGCATTGGCGAAGGCTGTGGTGGATATATCAACATCGACTTTGTACAATTGTTGTTGCTGTTGTTGTTGTTGTTGTCGCTTTTCTTCAATAGAGTCATCACTATTTTCATCATCATCATTATCATCACTATCATCACTGTCTTCGTTGTCATAAGGATCCCTTCAAAATAAAAATAATAAATAAATAAATAAATAAACTATCAGATAACCATGTTATTTAACCATTCTTTAATACTTACGATAATAAAAGTGTGATTTGATTGGTTTTCAATTTCAAAGCATCAATCATCAAAGCAATAGGATTATTTCGTCGTTTCTCCTCCTTGACCAGTTCCTCTAGATCCAGCCAATCCATTTGACTAGCCACAGCATTTCGAATAATAGAGATTGCCGCGTCCACAGTATCGAGATTGAGTTCAATCAATTGAGCCTTCCGCGTGTTCGACATTTGTTGATCTAAAAGACCTGCTACACGGCCTTCTTGCTCTTTTCGTACAGCTTCCAGTTTCTTGATTGCTGCGTTTTCCTACAGTTTTTCTTCAAGTATGAGTAACATTTTTATTTATTTTATTTATTTTTCCCATTAGTCCATTCTTCTTTACCTGATTTCTTGCTTTCATCTCCAGTTTCTGTGCCTCGATTGCAGAGTAAAATTCGTCAACAGCACTATCAAATGTAGGGAATTCTAGGTATTTCTTGGTTGCATGTTGATGATATAGGTACGGATGAAATTCGTCATAACTATTAATAAAGAAAAATAGATAAGTCCGAGGTAAAGCAATAATGTATTTCCTTTCTTTTCAGTTTTTTTCTATGACTAATATATATCCTTACATTTCCACTTCTTTCAGTTCTTTTCCATCGATATCTTGTTGTCTATCTTGATTTGCATTGTCAAGTAAAATAATGTAGCCCTAAAAAAAGTTTACAAATTAGTTTCTAGATTTATACATATAGATATATTACAATACCTTGGGAACCTTATTCGCAGTAGAAGCGACCATTTCATCACTTTTTGTAAACGCCACAAGTAAATCCTTAAGAGCAGGAGAATCTAAGATTTAAAAGGATTTTTTTGAGTCATCAATAATCAACATAACCCATACCAAATATAGTTCTTACCATCAGAACAATCAAATTCTGTTGCGACTTTGGTATTGGGATTGAGACCAGCTTCAAGGATAATATGTTCTGTCATCGCTGGACCATATTCTATAAGAACAAATGTTAAAAATAAAAACACCTTTCTGTTATTATTCTCTGTTTCTGTTTCTTTTTCTTTTTTTTTTTTTTTCAATTTACCAAATCCAATATTGAGTATTTTTTTCAGAGTATCCTTAGGTCCCGCTTTTTGTAAAACTTGTTTCAATTTATCTACTTCCACCTTTTGAAAATCACGAAGTGTAGCATCAATATTGTAGATTTCACCAGCTACCATACGCACCGTGTCACTTTGTACCACACGCAATAAAGTCAATATACGATATTCATGATCTGTCAAAATAATATTGCCCTGAAAATAAAATGGGAAAATGAGAAAAAAAAAAAAAACAAAAACAAATATTTTATGTTGTATCTTACTGAAGCATAGAATTCTGCAATAATATGGAATCCAAGACTATTTTCACCACCACCAAACTCAAAGTCCACAATACGATCCACACCAACTTGACGGACGCCAGTCAAACGACGAGTACGAATATGTTTACGAAGCTAATAAATACATAAATAAATAATTGACATATATTTTTTTTTCGTATCGTTATTTTCTTAAAGTTTCTCTTTTAGTTTACTTTTGCACAAAACATGGAAGGCATAGCAGATTTTTCTCGGCTGAATTGAGTAGTATGAATTCTTGTACCAGATTCAATCAGGACTAATTCTTTGTCATCAGGCTACAAGATAAAATATGTCAATAAATCAAGTTTTATTATTATTCTTATTAATATCATTTACCTTTCCAAACTTAAACAGAAATGTCTTTGAATTCACGTCATATACATTTTGCAACCGAAGTCCTATCAATCTATCATGAAAATGAGCAAGAGAATTCAAATATACAAGAAGTTTTCTTTTTCTTTTTTCTTTTTCTCTTTTTTTTTTTTTTTTTACCTTTCTTTCAAATTGGCCACAGTGGCACGTATATCTAAAGCATTAAACCGTTGCTTCATTGTAAATTCAGAAATACAAATAAAAACAATAGTATTGCAAGAGGTATAAAAAAAAAAAAAAAGACGCACTTAAAAGGCCCTATTTTTCCTGTTTGTCGCAGCGAAGGCTTCGGTGTTCGATGTCCGATCCCGCAGTCGAAGCTAAAGGTAATCTTTGCTTCCTTTCTTTTTTTTTTTTTCTTTTTTACGCTCGAATTTGAAAAGAACCTTCGTCCTTGGTTCCTTATTACAATATGGTGGCTCAACCTACTCCATTCAGTGCATTATTACACCAATTGTTATCCACTAGCACTAATGCTGTATCTTCAAAAGGAAAAGGAAAGGCTAGTTCTCTTGGTTCGCGATTCTTCTCGTTGGATACACCCGTTCCTTCTTCTACTACAGATAGTCAGGCCACGGTTGAAGCTTTTTGTAAACTTATTGATCAACAATCTATCGAAGATAAACCTACTTTAGGTATGTGGAAATGAAATGTATAAAAAGAAAATCATAATCATACAAGTGGGTTAATAATTTATTTTCGTTTTTCGATACTATTACAGATTTCGGTGAAAACATTCCATTTTGTCCTCCTGAAAATACTTGGTATGACTTCGACAAGGATATAAGCAATTTAGAAGATACAAAATATATGGAAGAGCAACAACAGTTACAACAAAAGTCAGTCTCTACTATTGCTACTGATATTTATGACCGGGATTGGTTATTAAAGTAAGTTAAGAAAATAGCAAGAAAATCAATATTAATAAAGAAATGCTTACATTGTAATTGGATAGGCAAAGTTATAATCATGTTGACTCTCATCCTACTGGTGCACTATCTCCACAACAATTATGTGCAGATATTTTTACTGTCCTCCGTTCTGACGATAGTGGTACGATGATATATGTATTATCTATTGTGATATCTAACTTTAATATTTTTAGATGATAGTATACAAGCTACTCTTGTGGATCTTCTTGGATTTGAAAGTTTGGATTTGATAGAAATACTTATTTCAAATAGATCAAAACTAGTCAATAACATTATGAATATGGTACAAAGTAAACGATTTCCTTTCATTATAAATACTAATTCTTTTTTTTTTTTTTTTTGTTTTATTTCAATAAATGATTAGTCTGAACATATCTCTCAAGCAAAACACAAGTATCATCAAAACAATTCACCGAAAAACCCTATATATGGTACGCAAATCATTGTTCAATCAGAAGAAGAAGTCCGAAAAAGAAAACAACAAAGGAAGGAACAAAAAAAGGCATCCAAATATAGGGAACAAGGTAACATCAAATAAAGAAAAACGAAAAAAAAAGTTAGGAAATCATGAAGATACTAACCTTTTTAAATATATATATATATTATTGACAGAGGATGAAAATGCATTATCTCTTAGTATTCTTGGCTTTGATGGGATGGAACTTAGACAAGCTCGCGAAAATGAATTATTGGCTGCTAGTCAAGGGCCTCTCTTCAGTTCCAATTACAAAGTAATAATGTAGAATAATATATCAATCAGAAAAAAGTATCTATCTACTCAGATTTACTCACGCTTCTCTCTCTCTCTCTTCTTATATACATGAATTGGCAGCGAAAAGAAGAAGAACGATACCCACATGTCTTTCAATCAACCAAATCTGGAAGTACATTATCAATGTTTGGTACAAGATATGCCCTACCAGCTGGTACAACTCGTGAGGAATTTGATGATTATGAAGAAACAACTATTCCTGTGCCAAAACAAGCTCCCATACGTGCTGGAGAACGAAGAATCAAGATTGAAGAAATGGACAATCTAGCTCGTGGTGCATTCAAGGTATGTACAAAAAAAAAAAAATAATACCTATCTAATATCTTTTTTCTATTTAATATTAGGCTTATGAAACGTTGAATCGTGTACAGTCGATTGTCTACCCAATTGCATATGAAACGAATGAAAACATGTTAGTGTGTGCCCCTACTGGTGCAGTAAGTATACAAGAAGATGACAGCTGAATAACATTGCAATATATCTAATCTACTATTACTATTATTTCTAGGGCAAAACAGATGTAGCCATGCTGACTGTACTTCGCTGTATATCTCAATTCTGTGATCCTCCTCCTGTCAAAGGCTCGACTGATATCAATTTCAATGTTGCCAAGAATGATTTTAAGATTGTTTACGTAGCTCCCATGAAGGCGCTAGCTGCTGAAGTGGTGGAAAAAATGGGAAAACGTCTCAAGTTTGCTGGTATCACTGTGCGAGAATTGACTGGTAAGTGATATACATATTTTTAAGTAGGACAGATGAATGTAAAAATAGGAATGGGACTCACGTATTTTTTTTTCCTTTGTAGGGGATATGCAACTGACCAAAGCTGAAATTATGGCTACTCAATTTATTGTCACTACACCCGAAAAATGGGATGTTATCACTCGCAAGAGTACTGGGGATGTGGAGCTAGCTCAGAAAGTCAAGTTGTTGATCATTGATGAAGTTCATCTCCTACATGAAGATCGTGGTGCCGTTATTGAAAGTATCATTGCAAGAACATTGCGACAGGTAAAGTGGATTGAATATAATAATAAATAAATAATAATATTTACAACTCTTTTATGTTTATCTTCCATTTTTTTCTATTAGGTGGAATCAAGTCAATCGCTGATTCGAATTGTTGGTCTATCGGCTACTCTCCCTAATTATTTGGACGTTGCATCTTTCCTTCGGTAAGTTGAATTTAGATCAATAATTTCATATTAGAATAATTGACGAATAAATATATTCTGTTCTTTCCCATAGGGTGAATCCATACCAAGGTCTTTTCTTCTTTGACAATGGTTTTAGGCCTGTACCTTTGGAACAACATTTTATTGGTGTTAAAGGCAAGGCGAATTCAATCCAATCCAATGAACGAATGAACAAGGCTTGTTTTGATAAGGTATCTGATCTAGTCAAGGAAGGTCATCAAGTCATGGTATTTGTTCATGCAAGAAAAGAAACTGTAAAGACTGCACAAATGCTTCGGGAAGAAGTACTGAATGAAGGCCTACAGGGTAAAAGAAAATCTTAAGAAAAAGTCCAACAAATTTCTTACCGTTATATCACCTTCTTTCTCTTTAGATTACTT
The DNA here is from genome assembly GCF_025201355.1 of Halteromyces radiatus. NCBI lineage: Eukaryota > Fungi > Mucoromycota > Mucoromycetes > Mucorales > Cunninghamellaceae > Halteromyces > Halteromyces radiatus. The sequence goes on along the minus strand of NW_026251691.1, from coordinate 549,963 downwards.
TGATACATCACAAGAACCAAAACACAGCTCTTACAAACGTGACGTTTCCAAATCTCGAAACAAGGAACTTAAAGAATTATTCCAATCTGGTTTTGGTATACATCATGCTGGTATGCTTCGATCTGACCGCTCTTTGACTGAAAGGATGTTCGCTGATGGTGTATTACGGGTAAACAGAAAAATATTAAACAAATAATATTTATATATGTGGAGGAGTCGTTTGAAGAAACTAACATATTGACGCCATTTTATCCACAATAGGTTCTTTGTTGTACTGCCACACTCGCTTGGGGTGTGAATTTACCAGCTTACGCTGTGGTGATCAAAGGTACTCAAGTTTACGATTCTCAGAAAGGTAGCTTTGTTGATCTTTCTATTTTGGATGTACTACAAATTTTCGGGCGTGCTGGTCGACCTCAGGTAAAATTTATGCAGAATGTAAATATTCTCTTCTTCCTCGTCTCTTCTGACATTTGTCTTTTTTTTTTTTTTTTTTTTTTTTTGCTTAGTATGAAAGTCATGGTGTTGGTTATATCCTCACTACACATGACCGTCTTGGTCATTATATATCTGCTATCACACAGCAACATCCAATCGAATCAAAGTAAGTAATAGTTATTAATCTGGACACCAATTTTATATGGACAATGATATTTGGCATTTCATCTTGTCTTATTATTTTTTTTTCTTTTACTTTTTGATTCATAGGTTTATTGAAAATATTGTGGATAATCTAAATGCTGAAATCTCTCTTGGAACGGTGACTACTGTGGATGAAGCAGTAACTTGGCTCAGTTATACCTACCTTTTTGTCCGTATGAAACGAAATCCATTTGTTTATGGAATGGATCATTCTGAACCTGCTGAAGATCCACTGTTAGGAAGAAAACGACACGAAATCATCACTATGGCCGCTGAACGACTTGCACGATGTCAGATGATTATCTATGATCAAACTACTGGGTATCTTACACCTAAGGATCTTGGTCGAATTGCTTCCAACTTTTATATCAAACACACCAGCATAGAAATATTCAACCAAATGATGAAACCGCGAATGACTGAAGCAGATGTTTTATCAATGATGAGTCTTAGCTCGGAATTCGACAATATCAAAGCTCGGGATACTGAACACAAAGAATTGAAATCTCTTTTGGATCAGCAATGCGCCTGTGATATCAAGGTAATGAAAGAAAGGATGATTTGATTTTTTTTTTTTTAAAAAAAAAGAATAAGTATTCTGATCTTATTATTATTATTATTATGGAAATAGGGTGGTACGGATTCTACACCTGGAAAAGTCAACATTTTACTCCAATCTTATATTTCAAATGCTTATATCGAAGATTTCGCCTTGGTATCAGATTGTGCTTACGTTGCTCAAAATGCTGGACGTATCGCTCGTGCTCTTTTTGAAATTGCTTTGAACCGAAATTGGGGACCAACTGCATCTGTACTATTGGCTATCAATAAAGCTGTGGAAAAACGAATGTGGACCTTTCAACATCCTTTACAACAAATGGGCCTGCCTATGGATATTATCAACAAGTTGGAAAACCGAACACATGAAGTCTCTATTGAAGAAATGCGTGATATGGAACCTTCCGAATTAGGTGAACTTGTGCATCATCGTCGTATGGGTATGACAATCGCTAAATGTGTTGATCAATTCCCTGTACTTCAACTGGAAGCTCGTATTGCACCAATGACTCGAAATGTACTGAATGTGGATTTGACCATCACCCCCGACTTTATGTGGAATGACAAGGTGCACGGATCAGTTGAACCTTGGTGGATTTGGGCAGAAGATTCGGAAAATGTGGAAATTTATTACTCGGAATACTTTTTACTGCAAAAGAAACAAATGGGTGAAGAACCAGTTCAAATCAACTTTACGGTACCTCTAGTGGAGCCACTACCAAATCAAATCTATATTCGTGCGGTATCTGATCGTTGGCTAGGTGCTGAAACTGTTTTACCTGTATCCTTTCACCATTTGATTTTACCACAGCTCTATCCTCCAAACACGGATCTTCTAGATTTACAACCTTTACCTGTGACGGCACTACAAGATGACGTGTTGGAAGGTATCTGTGCTCAACGATTCACTCATTTCAATCCTGTACAAACGCAAATCTTCCATACTTTATACAATACTCCTCACAATGCTTTGGTAGGTGCTCCAACTGGTTCTGGTAAAACTGTAGCAGCAGAGTTAGTAATGTGGTGGGCATTCAAGCAACATCCTGGATCTAAAGTGGTATATATAGCTCCAATGAAGGCATTGGTGAAGGAGCGTGTTGGTGATTGGAATAAACGCCTTACGAAAGCAATGAACAAGAAACTCGTGGAATTGACAGGTGATGTGACGCCTGATCTCAAGACAATTGAAGCTGCTGATATCATCATTACAACACCTGAAAAATGGGATGGGATTAGTCGTAGTTGGCAAAGTCGAAGTTATGTTCGTCAAGTCTCGTGTGTGATTATCGATGAAATTCATCTTCTTGGTGGTGATCGTGGGCCTATTTTGGAAGTGATTGTATCAAGAATGAATTATATTGGCTCTCAATTGGAACGCAAGATTCGTATTGTAGGGTTATCAACAGCGTTGGCTAATGCAATAGATTTGGCTGATTGGCTTGGGATTGACAAAGTAGGATTATTCAATTTCCGGCATTCTGTTCGTCCTGTACCTTTGGAAATATATATTGATGGCTTTCCTGGAAAACATTATTGTCCTCGAATGGCAACCATGAATAAACCGACATATGCAGCTATTAAGACTCATTCTCCAACACAACCAGTGATTGTATTTGTATCTTCTCGACGACAAACTCGACTGACAGCTCAAGACCTAATTGCTTATTGTGGTATGGAAGACAATCCTCGACAATGGTTACGTATGGATGATATGGAAATGGAATTACTTTTGGATCGTGTTCATGATGAATCACTACGTATGTCATTAGCATTTGGTATTGGACTTCATCATGCTGGGCTTACTGAAGATGATCGGAAGATTGTGGAAGAACTCTATTTGGGACTCAAGATACAGATATTGATTGCTACCAGTACTCTCGCATGGGGTGTTAACCTTCCTGCACATTTGGTGGTGATCAAGGGAACGGAATATTACAATTACAAAGTAGGACGCTATGTTGATTATCCGATTACTGATGTATTACAAATGATGGGACGTGCTGGAAGACCTCAATTTGATAACACTGGTATTGCTCGTGTATTTGTACAAGACAGCAAGAAGAACTTTTTGAAAAAGTTTTTGCATGAACCTTTCCCTGTGGAATCAAGTTTGCATAAGTATATGGATGATCACATCAATGCGGAGATCATTGGAGGTACCATCACTTCAAAGCAAGATGCCTTAGATTACTTGACATGGACTTACTTTTACCGACGATTGCAACAAAACCCAACATATTATGGCCTGGATGATCTGACCCAGAACGGTGTGGATGAATTTTTGACCAAAATGATCAACGATGTCTCTGATAGATTAGCAGCTTCTGGATGTTTAGAAATCGAAGATGGATTTGAATTGATACCAACAACAGCCGGTAAAATTGCGTCCTACTATTATCTTAGACATCAAACTGTACGACACTTCCATGATCAACTATACAAGCGCAAGCCAGCAGATGTGGATATGGGTACTATTTTGGAAATCTTGGGTAACGTACCAGAATATGAAGAACTACCGGCTCGCTGTAATGAAGACATTTTGAATCAAGAAATTGAAAAACACGTGCCTTTCAAAGTCAAATCAACTCGTAATTATATATCACCTCATGTCAAGGCTTTTGTTCTTACCCAAGCTCATATCTCGCGACTTGAATTACCTATATCCGATTACATTACTGATCAAATCACTGTATTAGATTCAGCTATTCGATTTTGTCAGGTAAAAAAAAAAAAAAAAAAGGAACTGTTGGTTCGCAGTGATACTGATACATTTTTTCTTTTGGTTAATATATAAATATATGAAAATAGGCTATGATTGATGTTGCTGCCAACGAAGGTTACTTGACTATCTGTTTGAATATTATGAATGCTCTCCAATGTATCAAACAAGCTCGCTGGGCCGACGAATCAACTCTTTTGAATTTACCACATATGGAATCCTATATGCTTCGTCATATTCGCTTCAAGGTATTAAAAAAAAAAAAAAAAAAAAAAAAAAAAAAAAAAAGGAAAAGAAAGGAAGGCAAGGAAGTGAACTAATCTTTTCTAATTTGTTATAATAGGGAAAGCCTATTCGATGTTTGGCAGAACTTACACAGTATACAGATCAACAAATCAGAACCATCTTTCAAAATATCAAAGATCTTAATACAAATGCTATTGATGAGGCAAGTTGAATAGATAACATACTTTTTTTTTTTTTTGGAAACAATTAATCTAATGATGATTTCCACCACATTTAGATTGTCAACGTGGTATCAAAACTACCAGTGATGGATATCCAAGCAACCATTCAGTCAAAGAAACCTTACTTGATACCCGAAAGTGAATACAAGCTTCAAGTGAATTTGACAAGAAACAGTATTCGGACAAGTGGGAAAGGACAAAGTGGCGGAAAGATACGTCAAGATGGAAAGATTTACGCACCTATGTTCCCTAAACCTCAGTATGAGTCATGGTGGATGATCCTCGCCGATATCGAACGTGATGAACTATTAGCAATGAAGAGAGTCAGCATGCGAAATGGCCCTAATGAAACTTTGACAAACAAATCAACCAGCACATTGATATTTGATACACCTGAACGTCTTGGAAAACAGCGATACACACTCTTTTTGATCAGTGACGGATATCAAGGATTGGATCAGCAAGTAGATATTGATTTTGAAACCAGGATAGAATAGAATTCAATAGAATAGCATAGAATAGAATACAAAAAATGGTGTATTTGTTTACTATACTGAATAAATCGTTTTTATTGATTTTTTTATAGTAGAAGTGCATAGGTTGTAATAAACAATTGAGCGTACATAGAATAATAGAAAAAAGACTTATACTTCACACATATCAAAATTAGAATAAAATCATATATAGAGCGCATAGGTATGAACAAACTAAAAGGGAAAAGAGAGAAAACGAAATCATAGAGAATGGCAGTAAAAGAGGAGACCCTGATCAAAAAAATAAAAATTAAAATAAAAAATTGGATTCTACTGAAAATGGTAACAGAATAAAAATACAAGTATATATAATAAAGAAAAGGGAGGGGTATAGGAGCTGTCTATATAATATAAACATTTGTTGCTTCCATTGACTATCGTAGTTGAATCCATAGTCATTGCAATCAACCCAACTAGGAAAACCGATAGTGAGTAAAAAACATGATTCCATCTTAAAACAACCGACTTACAACAAAAAAAAAAAAAACATCGTCTGAAAGGATTGGCAATACCAGCTTGCAAATATGGAAAATCAGAGCAGAATCAGGTTTGTAAGCATGGATGATCTAAAGAGAAAGCTAGCATCTGATCATGAGAACCATCATGATTGACATCCATCTGATGATGCCTGACTGCCAAATGAAACTTATCAACCATATCCATCCTATTATCCACTTGAGTTTCGGACCAGATTGAAATAAAAGATGGACTCATTTGTTTTAGCATACGATTAATATATATCCTAGTATCCATAAATGAATCATTCAGGAGGTCAGGTTTGGATTGGAAGACAGTTGGATCAAAACTACAAAAAGAAATATATCAATGCTTAATTTGATTTTTTTTTCTTTTATTCTACTTTTTTTTTTTCTTACACGTTGATGGGAATGATCATCATAATATGTAAAAGGAATAGTAAGTAAGAATACCAGAATTGTTAAGATAACAAAAATAATGATATAGTTGAATCGTTGAAAATATAAATGGGAAGAGATAAATGATCAAGTATATACATATATACTCTATCACTCCCTTGTTTTTCTTTTTTTTCTTTCCTTGTTAGAAACAAATGAAAGGGAAAGGATGACTATGTAAAATTAATTATGCTAATAAAGGACATATTTATATTCTCAAAATCTGTTACACTTTTTTTTTTTTTTTTTGTCAAACCTGTCTAAATCTGAAGAGAAAGAGGGGGCTTCATGTTATGTTTGAAATCAAGATTTTGAAACGGATGCACAATGTAAACAATAACGTTAGTGTTGTCACAAAAAAAAAAGATCATGATTGATTATCAGAGAGTGGTATATATTTTTATTAAGTTAATGATAAATGGTACAAAAAAATAATAAAAGCTAGGTTGTATATACTAATTAATTATGAGTATCATCCATCTATTCAATTACCGATAAAGAGGTGGTCGATTCAATTTGTTCCGTTGTAGACGTTTGATCATCCAATCAATAGCTTCTCGTACTCCATTTCTAAACAATAAAAAAAAAAAAAAGGAAGTGAGGCTAAAAAAGAACTTTCTTCGAGTAACAATAACATAAACACAAACCCTGCCTTGTTTATCTAACTTACCCTTCCAATGCACTCACTGGTAACACACGTGAATCCCTTGCGCCTAATTTGACGGCTATCTTGTTGAATACTTCCTTGATTTCTTCTACACGTAATGCATTAGGTAAATCTTGTTTATTAGCTAACATCAGAATAGGCACTCCTTCCACTAGATCATTGGTGATGATTGTTTCTATACAAAATATAAAGTTACTAGTTTAGTTTATTGCTCTTTCTCTTTCTCTTTCTCTCTCTCTCTCTTTTTTTTTTTTCTTTACCAAAAGTATCTTTGCATTCTTCTAATCTTCGTCCGTCGGTTGAGTCAACCACAAACACTATTGCATGACAATCTGAATAGTAACGTTGCCAAATAGATTGTAAATCCCGTTGTCCACCCAGATCCCAAAACTTGATACGTGATGAATTAACTTCGATACGACCGACTATTATTAAAATAATTATTGCATTATTTCCTATATATTGTCTTATTCTTTCTTATTTTAACTTACTATTCAATCCAACTGTTGGTGCAATCCTGTCAGGAGATAGTCCAGCTACACCCATAAAGATTGATTTAATTCGCTCTAACAGAGTCTTAAAAAAAAAGGTGTTAACCATGGAAACCAGCTAATGTAGTTTTTTGTCTTACTGTTTTTCCAGCATTATCCAAGCCAATAATTAGTACATTGTATTCCTCTTTTTGTGTAAGATAATTGTAGAATCCACTGAGTAATGTATACATGATGTGGAAGAAGAAGGGAAATATGAAGAAAGAGAAATTTTGAAAATCTTTGGACGGACTAAGTCATTTCACCCCCCAAAAAAAAGTACGGCATTTGAAAAAAAAAAAGAATTGATGAGTGATCACTATGTAATATGGTATATGGAAGTATGTACTTACAATAAAAATTTCCTTTTAGCTCAAAGGCTAGCGATTGCTGCATCGACCAATCCAGGATGTACATAGCGTCAAAGTAAGCATACATTTTGTTGTTGTTACTATCATCATCAACCAGAGTGCAAGAGCGTCGGAAGAGTGCACATGAGAGACCACTGACCAATTAATTGTTCAATATTGATCATAATCCCTATTTGTGGCTGCATTCAAATCACGGCTATGATTCACAAATCCATATTTTCGTCCAAAACAATCAGGATTATCACATGTAACAGCACCATAGTTTGACGATGTCTTTCCTTTGATGATTTTCTTTGGATGGTGAGTAGGTTGGCGACACAAGGGACACAACTTTGTTGATCGAAACTCATCAGTATGACAGACGACAGAATTTTGATAGATGTTGTTGCATGTTGACTAGCATTGCTGTAAGAATAAAGTGAAGATGACTGTTGTTGGTATGACTTGATTGTCTATACTTTAATTAAAAAAAGAAGACGTTAGATCAAGCTTTATCTGGTACAGGTATTACTTACAGCATGATTTTCTTTGACCTTTGTTGAACCAGTCGAAGTATGAGATGGTAATTCTGATTCCAATTCAAAAATACTTTTTCGACCTTCTATTGCTGCCTATTTATATAAAAAAGAAGAAATAAAAAGTGAGAAAAAAGTAAGCAAGTTTTCTATGCCTTTTTTTTTTTTCTATGCTTACCTTCTTTTGATCCAAAGCTTTTCTTCGTTGGAGTACTTTACTTTGTTTCCTGATATTAGCATACGAATGGATTTACTTCAAACTAATGGTTGATCCCTGAATCTTCAGCATATTAAATCGAAGTCTTAGATCATTTTTTGCTTTTTCAACCAATGGCGCCAATGCTTCAAATTTATTTGGTAGAACTAAGTGGAAACCAACCTGACTGACCGTCATTGTCGCAGCAGTGAGGAAGGTGATCATACCAGGATCACAACCAACGTATTTGATAGATTTGTTTGATTATTCAGATTCCACGGGTTTGACTAATGATATATCTTCAGGATGAGCAGCCCCTTTGAAATTGTTCATTGTTGGTTCCAATTTCGATGATTTCAATTTATTGCCTGCATCATCTTGATATAATTGTTGGTATAAAAGTAGCCACAGAGTTTCAGTATCAGATTTATATCCTTTCAGACACCGGATCCCAACTGGTTCGTACCTTTTGTTAGTTTGAAAGGTTTGCTTGACTTGCTCACTTGTTGGTTGTTTGTTGCGATTATAGCCTATATCTCATTCAATTGTTTTGTCAATCGTGTCGCAAAAGTTCTTTTGATGTATCTTGTTACTTCCTGCTTGTCAAGTTAGGTTTTTTTAATTGAGTTCGACACGGTTGTTGTGGTAAACATGCTTTTGGATATAAGTTTTGGTTGTAAACATAGGATTGAAGTTTCTTTCTTGCCATTAAATTAGGTATAGATAGAAATGAGAATGAAGAAGAGTATAATGTAAGGTATTAGAGTATAAGAAGATAAAAATGAAAAGTAAAAAATAATAATAACAATAATAATAAGAAAAACAAAGAGAAGAAAAAAAAAAGAACAAAGGAACAAAGGAACAAGGAAACAAAGAAGGTAACTTTTTTTTTCGAGATATCGGAATCTAAATTTATGGCATTTAGCATGGATTACGTGAATGAATAAATAGTAAAAGGATACAATTACAAAGCTTTACCGAATAATAAAAGAAAAAACAATATGAATATAAATAATTTTATTAAAGAAGAAGAATAAACTATATAATAAGACTAATAAAACTATATCTTAATGAAAGAAGTCAATAAAAGAACCATAGTCGTATTATGTGTCGTACAAAAGAGTAATGACAATGTTGATACTGCATGTATAAAGTAAGGAAATAAAAAAAAAAAAAGAGTAGGATTAATTTATTTTCTACAAAGCATTTACTTTTCTGAAAAGATTAATATGATATGAATTGAACGCTGGCATAGCACATTCATTTTTTCCTCTCTCAGTTCTCGCATGCTCTTGACACGAAGTTAAAATCCCGATTCTCGACTTTTTTTTTCTTTGCCTACTTGTATTGTTTTTGCACCTTTTCTTTCTTTTTCTTTTTTTTCTTTCTCTTTTGTTTTCACTTGATCTATCTATAATTTCATTATCAAGATTCCTCTTCCTTCTCCTTCATTCCATAATAAAGACATTCTACTGTTTAGTTTCTTTATATTCTTATTTTGAAACAACAACTTGATATGACAACATGGCAACCTCAACCTGAAGGACTTGGAGAACTAGTAATGTTTTTACGTGATGCTGGACGTCCTGATACGAAAGATCGCTATTATATTCAACAGGTACTCAGAAAAAAAAAAAGACTAGATATGCCTTTTAGATATATATATATTTTTTTTTGTTGACGATGAAACTTACTGTTATAGCGGTTAGATTCCTTTCGGGCTGTTTCTGACTATAACTCGTATCTAGTGTATATTCTGGTGAAAATGACAAACGAAGAATGGTACACAAGACAAGTGGCTGGCCTGACGTTGAAAAACAATATTCGTGGTTATTTTAACTCTATTCCTCTATCAGTATTAGACTATGTGAAATCATGTTGCTGTGATGCTGTTATCCAACCTGATGTCATTCCCAATATCCGAACTGCTGTTGGCTCGGTGATTGCTGCTATCATTACTCACGGTCAGGCGTGCAATTGGCCAGAAATATTGGAACTCTTGGTTAATTCTATGGGTAGCCCTAATCCTTTATCTGTCGAGGTAAAAAAAAAAAAAAAAAATGAAATCATGCAATTATTTATTATAATTTATTAATTAATTAATGGAATAAAAAAAAAATAGATGGGATTTGATGCTCTTGGTAAAATATGTGAAGATGCTGCTCGGGATCTTGATCAAGATATCAATGGTGTCAGACCACTCAATTATATTATACCAAAATTCATTCAAGTACTCCACCATCCAAATCCTAAACTACGAACTCAAGCTATGGTCACTGTTAGTCAGTTTATCCTATTGAAAACTCAAGCTTTGATGTCGAGAATGAATGATTATTTAGACGGTTTATTTATACAAATGAATGATCAGGATCCATCCATACGACAGGAAATATGCAACTCACTCGCCATGATTCTCGAAGCAAGACCTGATAAATTGGCACCTGTACTGACAACTGTAATTGAATATGTTATTCTTTGTACTCACGATCCAAACGACCAAGTGGCGCTACGTGCATGTGACTTTTGGTTACAATATATACGCATTCCTGGCATACATGATCAACTGACTCCATATTTGAGCCAAATTATCCCTGTCCTATTACAACGCATGATATATACGGATACGGATTTATTATCATTGACTGGCACTTTTGGGGACGATGAAGATGATCTTGATGATAGTACTATTGCGGACAAAGATCAAGACATTCCACCACGATTTTATAGGAAAAAACATCATTATCATCAACAACAACCTTTCAATGCTGGTTTTTCTCCTTATATTGGCGGTGAATCTGATTCGAATGGTGATGATAAGGACACTGATGATGATGATGATTTGGATGACGAAGATTTTTACTCTGAATGGACGCTTCGGAAAAGCAGTGCTTCTACTCTCGAATTATTGGCTACAGCGTATCCTGATCAAGTATGTAAGGTATTGGTATCTCATTTGGATCAAACGTTATCTCAAGAAGATTGGAAAAAACGGGAAAGTGGTATTCTTGCCATTGGTGCCGTTGCTGAAGGTAAAAAAAAATTAAAGTGTTGCACAGAAAGGAAAACAAGAACAAAGAAATGTGATACAATGATTTATTCTTATTCTGTACTTTTGGTTTAGCTTTGAAAGAAATGTCACCTTTTCTTCCGCGTATGCTACTATATTTACTTGATTGCCTCAATGATCGTAAGGTAAACGAAAGAGAAAGTAAAAAAAAAGAAAAGATGTAGAGCATTTTATTTTATTTTTTTTTTTATTTGATTGATTGTTTAACATGTTTGTTTATCTCTCTTTGTGTATACGTATGATCATCTAGCCTTTGATTCGTTCTATTACCTGTTGGGTTCTTGGACGTTATTCTGGATGGTGTATTGATCAACTTACTACTTCCAAAGACAAACAACAACAAGTCTACTTTGAAAAGGTCTTGCTCAAATTATTAGAAAGAGTACTTGATCGTAATAAACGGGTACAATTGAATGCTTGTTCTGCTTTGGCTGTATTCTTTGAGGAAGCTAGGGAATTATTGATACCTTACTTGGATCCTATCTTGGAACATTTGACAACTGCTTTTACTATATATCAAAGTAGGAATTTGGATAGTTTATACGATACTTTATCTACCTTGGCGGATGGTGTTGGTGGAGCACTCAATCACCCTGGTTATATTCATTCGATTATGATACCCATGACAGAGAAATGGAATAGTCTCTCGGACAGGGATACTGGTTTATTCCCTTTATTTCAGGTATAAATATATATATATATGGTTTTGAAAGAAAAGAAGAAGAAAAAAGAAAAAACGAGAGGAAACGTGAATTAATCTATTTTTTTTTTTTTTTTACTTTATTTTTAATTTATTTTAGTGTCTTTCTGCTGTAACCACAGCCATAGGAACAGGTTTTTTGCAATATTCTGAATCAGTTTTTGCAAGGTGTATCAAGATTATTACTGCAACATTGGAGGAAAATTACATTGCTCAACAACAACCAGAATTGTTAGTGGATCCCCCTGATGCTGAATTCATCGTTGCTGCATTAGATTTACTATCTGGAATGGTACAAGGAATGGGTTCTTTGGTGTCTCCAATGGTAGCAAACTCAGAACCTTCATTATTCTCATTGATTCTTACATGTCTCAAGGTAAGTGAACCATCATACAAAGGGACGTTTCATTTAACTTTTATGTCATGCATTATTTCTTCTTTTTTTTTTTTTTAACAAAACAAAAAATTGTAGGAACCTCGAACAGATGTACTTCAATCTACTTGCGCTCTGATTGGAGATCTTGCTGTCAGTTGTTTTGATCAATTACAACCTCATCTACCAACTTTGATACCACTATTAATACAACAAGCCGAAAACGAAGAATCAGATCACGTATCAGTATGTAGCAATTCGATATGGACATTAGGAGAAATAGTTTTACGATGGAAAGGATCTATGCACGACTATATACCTAGAATATTGGAACGACTACTGAAGATTCTACCAAAAGATTCAACTAGGTCACATCACCATGATGTATCAAGGATAATCACTCTATACGATAATGTAGTCATCACTATTGGACGACTAGGCTTCTCATCACCAGATATCACCTCTATACAGTTGAAACATTATGCTAGACGATGGATTTTATATGCAAAGGATTTACCAGAGAATGATGAAAAAGATACTGCTTTTATTGGATTCTGTCAAACGATTAAAGCAAATCCAGTAGCGGCTGAAAAGGTAAATAATTAAAAGAACATTGATTTTTGCACAGTTATTAATTTTAATTATTACTATTATTATTTTGGTTTTATTTTTGATATAGGACTTTAGTCGTTTTGTCGACGTTATGGTTTCTTGGACATCACCATCTGAACAACTTCGCAAGGAATTCAAAGATTTAGTGGAAGGATACCAACAAATAATGAAACCGGCTCAATGGACAAGGATAATGAAAAAACTCAATAATGCACGGTAGTATTAATTTTATTAGAATTTATTAGATACACACACACACACTTTTACTTGATTACATATTGTATTTTGAAATAAACGCGTCAAAAAATATATCATGCATCGACAAAACCGGAGTTTTTTTTTTTTTTTTTTATTCGTTTTTTGTTCTCCCCTTTTTAATTTTTTCTTTTTTCCTTTTTTTTTTTTTTTTTTTTTGTGCTTTACACTTATGAATGATTCATATATCAGATCACCACTAGAAGTATGTTCATACTTTAATGTCAATCATCTTTATGGATTAGATCCCATACAAGTCGAAGAACAACGTCAAAAGTTTGGTAGCAATGGTAAAGCTATACAAGGGGAATGAATATGCGAAGCTAATGTTACTTACAATCCTTTTTTTTGGGTTAAATTAGAACTAGAAGAGGAAGAATCAACCCCATTGTGGAAGCTGGTATTGGAACAATTCAAAGATCAACTCGTACTCATTCTTTTAGCAGCAGCGGCGGTATCTTTTCTACTTGCGTTTTTGGAAGATCATGATAAGACATCAGCAGCAACCGCGTTTGTGGAACCATTGGTGATTCTTCTGATCCTTATTGCCAATGCGACGGTGGGTGTACTTCAAGAAACAAGCGCAGAAAAGGCCATTGATGCACTACGTGAATATTCTCCCGATGAAGCCAAAGTGGTACGTTCTGGTGGTGAATGGCGGAAAATACATGCGGGTGAGCTTGTACCTGGGGATATCATTACTATCAGTGTGGGTGATAAGATTCCTGCCGATTGTCGATTGGTGACTATAGATACCAGTCTTCTTCTTGTGGATCAAGCTATTTTGACCGGTGAATCCGAAAGTGTATGTAAACGTATCGAACCTATTCATGATCCTGGTGCTGTCAAACAAGAACAAATCAACATGCTCTTTTCTGGAACAACCTGTGTGTTGGGGAAAGCCACTGCCATTGTGGTACAGACAGGTGCTTCTACTGCTATTGGTCACATTCATACTTCCATCACTTCTCAAATCGCGGAAAGGACTCCTCTCAAACAAAAACTTGATGATTTTGGTGATATGCTGTCCAAAGTTATCACCGTCATCTGTATCTTGGTCTGGTTAATCAACATCCGTCACTTTGATGATCCCTCTCACGATAGTTGGATGCATGGCGCGGTATATTACTTCAAGATCGCCGTTGCCCTGGCAGTGGCAGCTATTCCTGAAGGCTTGGCAGCAGTTATCACAGCTTGTTTAGCTCTTGGAACAAAACGAATGGCAAAATGTGGTGCTATTGTCAGAAGCTTACCTAGTGTTGAAACCTTGGGCAGTACAACCGTCATTTGTTCAGACAAGACTGGTACTCTTACCACTAATCAAATGTGTGTTAATAAGGTAAAGATCAAAAAAAAAAAAAAAAAAAAAAAAAGAAAGAAAAGAATAGGAACACTCATTCATCCTTTTTTTTTCTTTTAGGTATTTACTATTGCTGGCAAACGTGGTCGACGAGCTGAATATGATGTGGAAGGATCAGATTATACTCCACTTGGGAAGATTACTCATGATCATGGGGAAGTGGACTTTTTATCGGCAACTGATTTTGTCTCTATGGAACTTGCCATTGCAGCTTCTTTTTGCAACGATGCAAAAATAGTCTATGATGAAGTAATATATAAGAAGAAGAAAAATAAAAAAGGTATTATTTGATAATTGATATTTTTTTTTATTTTATAGAGTACAGACAGCTATCGTTGTATTGGGGAACCAACTGAAGCAGCTCTCAAGGTTCTTGTGGAAAAGATGGGTACAAATGACAAGAGATTTAATCGTACCTTGCAACATATGGATAAGAAGAAACGGGTATCAGCAGTGAGTGATTACTTGGCGCGACAATACAAACGAACAACTACTTTGGAATTCACTCGTGAACGAAAATCTATGTCAGTAATAGTATCATCGCGAACAAAAGGTGATACACTCTATGTCAAAGGAGCTTTGGAGTCCATTCTGGAACGTTGCGACACTATCTTATTAGCGGATGATGATGAAGAAATCCATCTTACTCCTCATGTGCGTCGAACCATTCTTCAACGGGCAGCAGAATATGGTGATGAACTCTCTTTACGTTGTATTGCATTGGCCAAGGTAGATAATATTGATCTGGCGTCTATGGATTTGACAAATCAAAGAAAGTTTAATGACTATGAATCTGGAATGACATTTCTCGGCTTGGTGGGCATGATGGATCCTCCGCGTCCTGAAGTACGTGAAGCTATCAACAAATGCAAGACAGCAGGAATTCGAGTAATTATGATCACAGGTGATAACAAAAATACAGCAGAAGCAATATGTCGACAAATTGGTGTGTTCGAAAGGGATGATCATGATCTGGTAGGAAGAAGCTATACAGGTCGCGAATTCGATGATCTATCACATGATGAAAAATTGGATGCGGTACGTCAAGCAAGTCTCTTTTCTCGTACAGAACCTTCTCATAAACATCAACTGGTTGATCTTTTACAATTGGATGGCGAAATCGTAGCGATGACGGGTGATGGTGTGAATGATGCTCCTGCTCTCAAACGAGCCAATATCGGTGTAGCTATGGGAGTAAGTCTCATTAAAAAAAAAAAAAAAAAAAAAAAAAAGATATTAATGTGATTTTATTTTTTTAGTCAGGCACAGATGTGGCGAAACTGGCAGCAGATATGGTATTGGCTGATGACAACTTTGCTACCATTGAAAAAGCAGTAGAGGAAGGTCGAAGTATTTTCAACAATACAAAACAATTCATTCGATACTTGATCTCTTCCAATATTGGTGAAGTGGTCTCCATTTTTTTGACGGTACTCCTAGGCTTACCAGAAGCACTTATTCCTGTACAATTATTGTGGGTCAATCTTGTCACAGATGGATTACCGGCCACTGCTTTGGGATTCAATCCTCCAGATCATAATATTATGCGGCAACCTCCAAGAAACGCTCAGGAACCTTTGGTTAGTGGTTGGCTTTTTGTCAGATACACGGTGATTGGTATTTATGTCGGATTTGCTACTGTGTTTGGTTATGTTTGGTGGTTTTTATTTTATACTCATGGACCTCACATCTCTTATTATCAACTTGTAAGTTAGATTAGATAGAAATGAAGGAACGAACTGAACTCTTTTTCTTTTTTTTTCTTTTTTTTTTTTTTAAAAAAAAAAAAATAGTCTCATTTTCATCAATGCTCTACTCTGTTTCCTGAAATTGGATGTGAAATGTTTAGTAACGAATATTCTATGAAGGCTACAACCATGAGCTTATCGATTTTGGTGGTGATTGAAATGTTCAATGCGATGAATAGGTAAGACAAAATTCAAAAATGGAAATTGTTCTTGTTGTTTCCTTTTTTTTTTTTTTTTCTGACAACTGATTATTATTCCCTTTATTAGTTTAAGTGAAAATGAATCCCTTTTAACTTTACCACTTTGGGCCAACCCTTATCTTGTTTTGGCAATCGCTCTGTCTATGGCACTTCACTATATGATTCTATATGTTCCTTTTTTCAACCACTTATTTGCCATTTTACCTTTGAATCAAGAAGAATGGATGGCTGTGTTTTGGATCTCACTGCCAGTGATTGTTTTAGATGAATTATTGAAGGTAAAAAAAAAAAAAAAAAAAAAAAAAAAAAAAAAAAAGGAAACCTTGGATGAAGTCTCATCATCTTCTTTTTTTTTTTCTTGATGATAGTTTATTACAAGAACATGGATCCTTGTACCTACACTAGTCGAAAAACCCAAGTTAGAATAAGTTTATTTTTATTTTTTTTGTTTGATGAACGATTTATCAATCTACGTAATAAAAACCATATCTATTTGTTTCATATTTGTCTTTTCGTCCATGTTTTTATCCCTCGCGAACGAAAATATGTCTGATACTTCCTCTTTTTTTTTGAACATGTCTTTCGGTATGAATTTTGATGCCAATATCATTACTATTATTATCGAATATCGTACTGGAAATCGTATGTTAGGAAGGATGAGCATCGAGAATCTATAAACCTATTTCGACAGGATCCCCATCATCCCACTCTCGTTATCCCCATTATCATTAATGCATCCAATGTACCAGTGTAATAATTTTTTTATAGTTCTTTTATTGAATAAGATTGTAAATCAATACTACTACTACAGGGTTCTAAGTAAAAAAAAAAAAAAATGAAGTCTACAATTCATCATGCAGACGAGCCAGTAATTCATCATCATCTTCATCCTTGTTGTCGTTTTCAATATCAATGGCTTTGGATTGTTGACGGAATTGATCATCTTGATCCTTTTCTTCAGGGGTTTTGTCGGCAGCTGGCTTGACATCGACTTGAGCCTCTTCATCCAAATTGACACCAACGCCTTTTCGAATAATGGTTTCCACACGTTTTGTAAAGCCATTGATATCAGCCAAGGGATATCCACTGCGAATCGATGTCGTTTCGTAAAGCACGGTCACCAATTCTGTCATATCACTGTCCACATCATCCGATTGTACACGTTCCAACAATGTCTTGATGATTGGGTGCGCAGGGTTGATTTCCAAAGTCTTCTTTTGCATCTTCATCATATTGAGCATCATGTCTTGTTGACTCTTGCTTTCCGCACCTTGTGCAGCCATCAATCGTTCCATGTGTCCAGTCAAACCAAAATCGTTGGCCACAATAGCCATAGGGGATTTTGTTAAACGCTTGGAGCTCACCACTTTATCCACTTGATCCTTGAGTGTCTCCTTGAGCCAGTCAAAGAGAGGTTGATATTTGACGCTGTCATTAGCTTGATCCAATCCTTCTTCTTCTTCATCACCAAAGTTCAATATACCCTTTGCGATATTGACAAACATCTTTCCATTGTAACCAGGCATATTTTGAATCAACATTTCATCAATAGGATCCACCATGTATAATACTTCATAACCACGAGCCAACAATTGTTCCAAGAAGGGTGAGTTTTCAATTTCAGAGATGGACATACCAGACAGGTAATAAATCGATTTTTGATTTGCTTTCATGCGGGAGACATAACTATCCAAACTGACGGTGGGTCCAGAAGGATCGTAGGATGATGCAAAACGTAACAGAGAAGAGACCTTCTTGCGATGAGTATTTGATTCAATGGCACCATACTTGAGAGCAGACCCGAATTGCTTGATAAACTTGGTATATTTTTCTTCATCTTGCTTTGCCAGTTGAGCGAACATATCGAGTGATTTCTTGACCAGATGCTTAGAGATGGTACGAAGAGAGCGGTGCTTTTGTAAAGTTTCGCGAGACACATTCAGAGGGAGATCATCAGCATCCACTACACCTTTGAGGAAAGATAACCATTTGGGGAAAAGATCAAATTCATCGGTAATAAAGACACGCTTGACAAAGAGTTTGACATTGTGGACCTTTTCAGCCAAATTTTGGAAAAAGTTGGGATCAGCTTGAGATGGGACGTAAATGATGGACCTGAATTCGACATCACCTTCACCTTTGTAATGAGACCAGGTTAAAGCTTCTCCACTGGGATTCTTGGTAAATGAACGGTAAAAGTCTACATAATCTTCATCAGAGACATCTTTGGGGTTGCGCATCCAAATAGGCTTGATGGTATTGACACGTTCCCAAGAGTAAATCGTCCTTGTTTCTTGTTCTTCTTCCTTATTGACATCTGATTGATCCTTATCCAAAGATTCTTCCATAATATCATCATCTTCTTCATTTTGTTCTTGTTTAGGTTTAGTGATAGTTTCATTACGGGAAGTCCATACCATGATAGGAAAGTTAATAAATTCAGAGTACTTGCCAACCAAACTTTTGAGAGTATCTTGATTCATGAATTCCAAAGCATTATCCTTCAAATGAATGGTGATTTGAGTACCACGACCAAGTGTATTTCCACGGGGATCCTTGGCAATGACGAAATCATCCACAGCTTCACTCATCCATACATGTTGATCAGGATCATCGTTGGACTTGGAGGCAACGGTTACTTTGTCAGCCACCAGAAATACAGAATAGAAACCCACACCAAATTGTCCAATTTGTGTCACATCACCTTTTGCAGATTCCAATTTTTCCAAGAATTCAGAAGTACCAGACTTTGCAATTGTACCCAAGTTCTTCATCAGTTGTTCACGAGTCATACCAATACCAGTATCAGTAATAATCAAAGAATTTGTTTCAGGATCAGCAGCAATGGAAATGGTGAGATCTTCTTGAGTAGCCAAGGCAGAAGCATCAGTAAGAGCCAAAAAGCGAATCTTGTCAAGTGCATCAGACGCGTTGGAGATCAATTCACGTAAGAAAATTTCGCGAGACTTGTACAGGGAATTGATAATCAAACTCATGAGACGTGAAATTTCAGTCTATATATATATATATATATAAATAAGAGTAAATATTGAAGTTAGTTTTTTTTTTTTTTTCATAACTAAGAGATATAAAAAAACTTACTTGAAAAGTAAATTTTTCAGTTTCCAATTGTTCAACTTGTTCAGCAGCTAAACCTTGAGTTCGTCCTTCAGGTTCGTTCTTGATCACAATTTGTTCAGCATCGGCAGAAACGGTAGGTATATAGACGCCAAGTAGAGCAAACACCAAGACCACCAAAAGGCAGTGAATCTTTGATATTTTCATCTTTTAGTCAATGAAGGAAGAAAAAGAAAAAGAAAAAGAAAAAAAAGAAAAGAAAAAAAAATCGTTTAAATACTTGACAGACCAGTTTATTTGGCAGTCCGCCATTGGTCGATTTTAGCTGAAAGAATCAAATCATGATATACAAAAAAGAAATAGGAATGCAATCATAAACTTTATTTCAAAAGGATCAGTATTAAAACAAAAAAAAATAATTAAAAAATGGTATCTAATAATAATAATATATACATCATTGAGTATCATTGGAAGAAGTGGATGATGCAGTAGCAGCAGCACGAATATTCATCAGTAATCTATTCTTTTCTTGATAAAATGTGTTCACCATTTCTGAGGTTTCTGTAGTTCTAGTGGCCAAATCACGGGTTGGTTGTGTTTGTGAATCACTTGGTACTGTTCCTGATATACTTAGTAGTCCACAAGCCTTTGCATGACTTTCTAAAACGTGTAAAGATCCAAGTAATTGTTCAAAGTCGACTATTAAAAAAAAAAAAAGGAAAAGAAGGTCAATTTAGTTACTTTAGTTGTGGTTCTTATTTTTCTATTACGTTGTGCAGCTGTTGGTTCATATGGTATCAAGCCTGATTTTTCTCTAAATATATAAAATAGATCAATATTATTATTATCATTATTCCTTTATTTGTAACTTACATTTTATCAAATAGTTCGTCACCTTTTCGTTCAATTTCAGAAAGTTGTGAGATCAAAGTAATGAATGATAAACGGTATTCTTGTGTTGCTTTCGAAGTCATAATATATAAAAAATATGAAAAGGGAGAGAGAGAGAGAGAGAAGTGTGAAAAAAGAAAGTTAGTGTTTGATGGATTCAATGACTGTCAAAAAAAAAAAAAAAAAAAAAAAAAAAAAAAAAAAACTCAAGGGCCTATTTTTTTTCTTTTTTCTTTTTTTTTTTTTTAGCTCTTTTTCAACCTTATGTTATCAAGAACATTTCTTCTTTCCCGATCTATCCGTTCTTTGGTTATTCAATGCAACAGTATGTATAATAATAATAATAAAAAAAGACATAGTTTATTTTGATTATATGATTAATTTCTTTCTTCCTTCTTTTTCTTTTTGAAGAACCCTCTTCCGTGGTCCCATGTCGTACTCTTCATACCAACCTTCAGTCTAAAGCAGAAAAGATAACAGCAGCTCAACGTGTCAATGGTATTTAAAAAAAAAAATAGATCAACTGAAATATGTGGACTCAAAATATATATTATAAATATAGACGTTTCAAAAACCAATGAACAAGATCATCGAGCAATTGGTAAAGCACAAGACCTTTTTATGATCCATCCTTACAGTCCAGGTTCAATATTCATGTTACCCCATGGTACTCGTATTGTACAACGACTTCAAGATTTTTTACGACAAGAATATAAACGTTACGGTTATGATGAAGTCATGACACCTCTTATTTACAAGAAGGATCTTTGGGAAACAAGTGGTCATTGGCAAAATTATATGGAAGATATGTTTATGGTCAAAAGTGGAAAAGAATCAACTGGATGCTGTGATCATGGCGATAATCATGAAGAAGAAGGTATCTATGGATTGAAACCTATGAATTGTCCTGGTCATTGTCTCATTTTTGACAGCACACCCAAATCATACAAAGATTTGCCTATTCGACTAGCTGATTTTAGTCCCTTACACAGGTAATCACATATACATATATATATAGAATGAACTTATATTTATGATGTTGATATATATATTTAGAAACGAAGCCTCTGGAGCACTCTCTGGTCT
The DNA here is from genome assembly GCF_025201355.1 of Halteromyces radiatus. Lineage (NCBI taxonomy): Eukaryota > Fungi > Mucoromycota > Mucoromycetes > Mucorales > Cunninghamellaceae > Halteromyces > Halteromyces radiatus. The sequence goes on along the minus strand of NW_026251691.1, from coordinate 528,478 downwards.
TACAAGAGTTCGACGTTTCCATCAAGACGATGCACACATATTTTGTACTGAACAACAAATTGTATCTGAAATCTCATCTTGTTTATCATTTGTGGATCGTGTTTACAAAGCATTTGAATTCCCTCATTTTGATTTTACTCTTTCGACTCGACCTAGCAATAATTACATTGGCAGTGTGGCGGAATGGGATCATGCGGAAGATGCATTGAAGAAGGCACTTGATAGTACGGGAAGACCTTGGACAGTAAAAGAAGGAGATGGAGCATTTTATGGACCGAAGATTGATATCATGGTCAAGGATTCATGTGGCAAATCACATCAAACGGCAACTATTCAATTAGATTTTCAACTTCCTCAACGATTTGGACTGAAATATGTAGATGAACATGATCAAGCTCAAACACCAGTGATTATTCATCGTGCTATTCTTGGATCTATTGAACGTATGTTTGCTATTTTGATTGAACATACTAATGGTAAATGGCCATTTTGGCTTAGTCCACGACAAGCAGTGATTCTTCCTGTGGCAACTCCTTTTGCTGATTATGCAACCAAAGTGGCCAAACAATTGTCAGGTACAAATGATATAGGTTGTGAATCTTTTTATGTGGATGCAGATACTTCTTCTAGAGACCGATTGAACAAGATGATTCGTCAAGCACAAAAGGATCGATATAATTTTATTGGTGTCGTTGGACAAAAAGAAATGGATTCTGGTACAGTCAACATTAGAACTCGATCTGGTGAAATGTTAGGCTCTATGACTATTGATGATCTACGATCTTTGTTTTCCAAACTCAATGCCAATTTACAATAGTATTCCCTCTATTTTATTAGATTAGAACACATTTAGATTTAGAAATCGTGTATATATAAATATAAATAAAAATGACAGTTTTATCAAAAAAAAAAAAAAAAAAAAAAATACTAATCGGGATACGAAATTCACCAGTGATGTTGAGTCCAACGGGTTATGTTTTTTTTTTTCTTTTTTGTTCCAGAATTATTATTTTTTTTTTCTTATTTCATTATCAACATGGTGTTGTTTTTTCAGAGTACAGGTAACATGAAGAAAGGAATACCATTTATCTATTTATATTTATTGATGTGTCTTTTTATAGTGGTAGATCCTCCTGTGACAATATATATGGGTAGAGACAAGTTTGAAAGTAAAGTATACAAATATTGAATTAAAATAAAAAAGGAACTAGTGAACTGATATTGATCCTCTTATCTATAATAATAGATGAAGACTTGATCAAGTATGGTTTTCCAGAAGATATATGGTAATAAAGTGAATATAAAGAAAAAAAAATGGTAGTAAACTCAAATATTTTTTTTTTTTAATTTTTTTAAATTTCTTTTTTTTTTATTCGCTCATATTTTATATATATACGTGTCGGAATATATCTGTATCGTGATTATAGGGTAAGTTCAAAAGAAGAACACAAGATTTCCTCGGAAGGAAGAATGAATATTTATAGTGCATCAATATCTTTTTGTTAGTTTCACGTAGATAAATTATCTAGTGCACACGTTTATGTTCGATTACAACCTGGACAAACCTGGTTAGATATTCCAGAGAAAGTGATTGAAGATTGTGCTCAATTGGTGAAAGCAAATAGTATTGAAGGTAAGAAAAAAAAAAAAAAGAAAGAAAGAAAGAATATGACAATGATTTTTTTTAATGATAGGCAATAAGAAGAATGGGATCACAGTAATTTATACACCATGGGATAATCTCAAGAAAACAGCAGGAATGGAAACAGGACAAGTGACTTTTTTTAATCACAAAAAAGTGAAACGAGTACACGTGGAAAAACGTATCAATGAAATTGTTAATCGATTAAACAAGACCAAAGTGGAACGTGAAGTAGATCATCTTCAAGAAAAAATTCAAAGGGAAAAATTGGATCGAAAAGCAGCAAGACAGACTGAATTTGAAGAGGTAAGAAAAAAAAAATCATATTTTTGATAAAAGGAAAATTTGTAAACCTTCTTTTTTTATTTTTCTTTGGTTTCTAAGAAAGAAAACATTCGACGATTGACAGCGGAAAAACAACAAGCGGAAAAGGAAATCAAGGATATGTTTGATCCAAGTAATATGAAGAGTAATTATCGGGAACATGAAGTAGAAGATATTAATGCGGCTGAAGAAGATTTTATGTAGATTAGTTTTCTTTTTTTGTAGTTTAGATAATTCATCAATAATAATAATAATAAAAAATGATAATGATGATGATGATGATTATTTAGTAGTAATAATGAAAGTACTTTATTGTTAAAAGTAGTGTTTTGGAAGAAGTAGTACATGTGCTTCGAATTAGGGTTTTGGGATTGAGACGGCGTTTTCATTTTTTTTTTTTTTTGATTTGATCTTTCCTTTTTTTTTTTTTTTTTTTTGTTTGTTTGTAAGAAAAATTAAATTATTATAATGACTTTTTGATTATTATTCATTCAATTTTTTTAAAAGGAGAATATTATTCAAAGAAAAAAAAAAAAGAAATGCCAAGAAGATGAAACAGATCGATTGACTTCCTGCGCATGAAATAAAAAAGAATCTTTTCTAAATTTAGTTTTATAAAAAAAAAAAGAAAATGGTTTTACAAGGTTAAAATCGGAAGATCATTCAGAAAAAGTTCAGTAACGACTTAAGATTGACAGGCCGTATTTCGGTCGAGACTTTTTTTCATTAAGTTTATCATTGGTTGGCATGACTTTGAATTTACTCCGATTTTATTTCCTTTTTTGAATTCAAAAGTTTCTTTTTTAATATAAAAAAAAAAACTTTTTTTTTCTTCCTTTTTATTTTTTTTTTCTTCCTTTTTCTTTTCTTCCTCTTTTTTTTTTTTTTTTTTATTTATTTTCTACTTTTTATTATTGAATATATATCCTATTTTATCATTTATACTATGAGTACATCTGTTGCTTCTCTTGCTTCACATCCTCATCGTGTTAGTAGAAAATTGACAGTTTGTGCTGAAACAATGGAAATCAATGTACGACCTGTTGTTAAAGGTATATAAATAATATATATAAACAATATATATATATATATTAAATTATTCATCTATTTTAATTTATTTATTTTAGGTGCTATCAAAGAAGCATCTCATACTTTAGCTGATGCTTTTAATAATGATGCTGTTATTGAATGGTGTACTCGTGGTATTCAATCCAATGATGGTCTTGTCACTTTTTTTAAAAGTCTAGTGAATTCTGCAACATTATCAAGTCGTGATTTTGCCGTTCAAGTAGAAGGATGTAAAGGTGTAATGATTTGGACAAATCATCCTCAAGGTGTTTCTCTTCCTTTATCTAAATTGGCTCGTATGATCGGATGGGTGGCTGCTTTACGATCTGTTATGCAATATCAACCAACAAGAGACAAATGGAGACGCAAACTGATGGCCGACTACGATAATTACCTTACCATTGCTTATCTAGGTATCTTACCACACGAACATCGTAAAGGATTTGGTTCTGCTTTATTGAAATACGTTTTGGATAAGGCTGATACTTCTCATTATCCTGTTTTCGTTGAAGTCACCGAACCTGGAGCTGTGGCCTTTTTTGAACATCATGGTTTTATTATCAAGGGAAAAGGTTCTTTTGGAGAACTACCAGTCGCTTTGATGGTACGTGAACCTATGCCTACTACTGATATTCCTACTCCTTTACGTTTGAAACCTGGTCGTCGTGATTCCGATAATACTATTTGAACACTTTTTTTTTATTATTTGTATATAGTTATCATCCCATTATTATCATTATTTATTTACTTTATATCTCATATCATTTATTTTTATCATATCATTCATTTTTATATCTTGTTACCCATGACCTTCATTATAATTTATTATCATTTTACTTGTTGTAAATAAATACATTTATCTATTTATTCATCTATCTATCTATCTATTAAAAATGATCCATATTTTAAACCTGTTTTCTTTATCTTTATCTTTATCTTGTACAATTTACTATATAATAAGTATTTTTTTTTTATATTCCATAAAACTGTCATTCACATGCATGAATTATGCTTTACTATATTTGGTTTGGATTATCTTTCGTTCCATGATGAACATCACAGCATGCACTAAAAAAAAATTAGTCTACGGATATATTTGAAAAAAAAAAAGTTAAACAGAGGCAACAAAAAAAAAACAATTACATCCAATGGAAATAATGGATGATGATCAATCAGGAAAACTAGAATATAATCAAAAAAAAAAAAAAAAAAAAAAGACGATAAGATATACTTTCATCATCATCCTTATTATTCACAAAATATATAAATAAAAAGGAAATCATTGATAGGAAAACAAACATAATAAGGGAATGATAATAATAAAAAAAAAAAAGGAGTATCAAGTTTCCGATAAGAAAGTATATGATTTTTATTCTATAATAACATAATACATATATATATATAAAAAGCAGAGCTAAACTAAATAATAATGATAAAAATAATAAAAAAAAATACAACATCTAATACAAAAAGATTACCATTCTAGTTCCTTTTTACCTTGACAGGTAAGACCATCCCCTACAGGACATGCATTGATTGTAGCTACTCCGTTGGCTCCGCGTCCCTTTCGGTTCAAAGCGTATTCCCAATAGTGTAACGTGCAAATTAAAACAGGACCTATTTCAACAGGGTATTCATCTTCTTCCACTTGACCTAGATAGGATAGATCGGCACCTGCATGTGGACAGTATCGATCCGCGGTATATTGAGTCTTGCCATCCGAGAGTGTTATCAGAATCCGTTCTTCATCACTAGGATCCACAATAATCTTAGCTTCATCCTTTTCTTCTAATACAATGTCTTGTTGAGCCGTCCGTAATTGAGTAGTCAATGATATTTCTTTTTCCATCGTCTTATCCACTGGTTTGATAGGTTCACACTGGGTCGTCAATGAATTACCATTGTTGCTATTGACGGCCTTTATGTTGCATTCTGAAGTTGTATTTTTAACGGTTTCATTCACCTTTTTATATTTGATAGTTGGTACAAACATTCCCAATAGAAAAAAAAAAAAAAAAAGGAACGACTAAAAATCCCCTGAAATGAGTCAAATACCAATTAGAGATTATCTTTTTCGAGTCCCGCGAATCCCTGCCATGAATTTTGACCTATCACAAAAAAAAAAAAAAAAAAAAAAAAAAACACGATCGATCGTCCATTTTTTTTTACACTCCTTCAGGTACAAATTGTAACTTACAATGTTCAAAGACACATTGATTCAAAAAAAAAAAAAAGAAAAAAGTAAAAGGAAAAAGAAGGGAGAGCGCATCAATTTTTTTCCTGTCAGAGCTTGATCCACTTTCCCATTGTTCTCCGCCTTTTTTTTTCTTTTTTTGAGAATCTGATCCAACATCCCACAATTGATATTGGAATATGACTTTATACCATTTATGGAAGGATCTTATGTTTGCATTAAAAGAAAAGTTGAATCATAATAATTGAAGATTGTCATTGGATTGAACGACTAGTAAAACGATGATAATGTTATTTTATTGAAGAAGAAGAATATAAAAAGAATAAAAGAAGATTAAAACTATCAATAAAATAAGCTACAGAAGAATATCATCCATTTCCATACAAATTGATTTCATCTTTCCAGTAGACTATTCCATCCATATCATAAATTGTTTTACCATTCGTTGTTCATTTCTTTTTTTTTATATTATCTATTTTAGTTTGACTCTGTATTCCATATATTTCTAGGATGATGATGCTACTTGATACTGATACACCAAATAATAACAACACTAAAAAAAGAAAAAGTTAAATGAGGATCCTATGGTAAATATTCTTTTTCATTTTTCTGTATCTTACTTTGAATAACTGGACATACTTACAAATGCATGTGATGAATGAATGATGACTATCTATCAATTTAATAAATAATGTTGATATGTAATAGATCCCTCACTGCCATTGGTACTTACACTAACAATACTTGGTGGATGACGATGATTATGATGATGCTGATATCAATTCCACGAGGATGACTATCATGATGAGAATTCAAACCACCTTGATGAAAAGGGTGCCTTTAGAATGAATAGAGTAACGTATAAGCAGCCAAACTTGTAACTGTGATACTACTCATCAATGAAAAAAAAAAAGAATAGATGATATTGTCATTGACAAATCCTTCATTATCGTATTTTAAGTCTTACCGTCAAAGATAATATTCTTGATCGCGTTCTGTTTGTGCTTGATAACAATAATTGATAGATATGTTCAATAGCCTTTCCATTGACATATTATACTAAAATACTACTGAGAAAAAAAAAAAAGAAAGAATGAGAATCGCAGCCATACCTAAATCACTTACTATTTTACTATTTCTTTTTTTCTTCTTTTGGAATTATAGTAGTACCTTTGATAGTTATAGTCCCATTGTTATAGTTTCATAATCTATTGAATATATATTGAGTATTCAGTTTGTAAAGAAGAGTGAAGAGATGGTATTTCTATAACAAGATAAAAAGAGAGAGAGAGAGAGTTTAGTTAACAAGTATATAAAGTTCCTTTTATTATATCTTTACTTACTTTTTATACAAAATAAAAAAAAAGAAGTTTATAACAGTAGTGATAAAGAAGAGGAAGAAGAAGAAAGTGTGAGAAAATAAAAAGATGTGAGGTCTATTTTATATAACCTCATGAATTAAGCCTTTCCTTTTTTGGATGTTCAACTACCGCTCTTCATAATTTATATTTCATTACTTTATTATTTTATATTATCAAGTAATCAATTTATCATACTTAAACTGATTTATTACAGTATTCTAAATGAATGTAATTGATGTTCCATAATAAAAAGTTGTCCAAATTGATTTAACATATATGCTTGATATTCCTTTTTCTTTGGTAATCTTTCTCTACTGTCATAATTATTCGAAGTTCAATGAATACAACGAATAAGAAATAAGTGATAAAATCATTCACTTGGAAGTGTCTATTCTAATATACCATCATCATCATCATCATGATGTTACTGTAATCAATAATAAAAAAAAAATCAATTCAAAGAAAAAAGCAACTTAAACCTATGTGATTCCTTATGATTGGTAGATTTGATTTGCATGATTTTTTAAACTGGCTCCGACCAGGTAGACATATGAAATAATTCTTTTTCTTTTTTCTTCCTTTCTTTCTTTCTTTCTTTCTTTCTTTCTTTCTTTTTCTTTTATACATTTCAACTTCATTACCATATCCTACTCATGTTATCTATGTGGTTTTTACAAATATTTACTCTTATTAAAGGTAAGTTTCAAAAACAAGCACTTTTCTTCTTTTTCTTTCTAATCTCCTTCCTTTTTTTTATATTTATTATATACGTTCTTCTGATCTTGATCTTTTTACTACAACATCTATCCATCTAGAATTACCGTTCTTTCTTCTTCTCATACTTCATAATTGGTATCCTTGACAATCGTCATCACTGAATATATGTCTGAAAGAAAGAAAGAGATCTAGATACACGAAGACTTAATCATTTAAATATAGTATCAATAGGATAATTACGCGAAGTGGCTATACATCATCATCAGCAGGATAGATAGAGATATATACAATAGCATCACAGAAATAAACGAAATGAATACGTACTATTGTCATAAGATATGGACAACATGGATGAACAGGATATATTATAGGATTCAACTGGATTGGACTATACTATGAATTGGAAGTATCTTCTTTATCTTTTTTTTAATTATTCTGGCTTATGAATCGTTAGTGATTCTTTTTACTTGTAGTTTAGAAAGGTACTTAGTATATCAATTATATGTATTTATATTCTTTTTCTTTAATAAAATCATAATTATTACTTTTCTCGAACAGTCATCCATGCATTTCTGTACCTGGTTCCTTAAATAAATTAAATGACAGCTGAATCCAAGCAAAGAGAATCAAGTTTAAAGACTTTCGAATAATAATATGAAAAACAAGAAACAACATGGAATCATATTAATTCTCTTTTTCATATATTTTGTCGTTTTTTTTTCCTTTTTTGCCATATATTGTATTCGACTCGATCTAAATGTATTATTAACAGTGAAAGGAAAAGTAGATTAGTTTTTGACATTTTCCTTTCAATGTCAAAAAACTAATCTGCTTTTTTTAATTGTACATTCATTATCACCTTACAATATATTCTTTCTCTTTATTTTGCTACTTTTGGTACGTCACTTTTATCTATTCGGACTTTTGCGTTCATTTTTTTTTATTATTTATTTCGTTTCCCCACATTTTTCTTTTCTTTCTTTCTCTTTCCATTTCTCCACACTTTTTTATTCACTCTCCGCACTTCGTTCGCGTCTCCATATTGGAATAATGACAGGTAACATATAAAATACAATGACAGTAATGGAGTCTTATTCTATTATTGTCAATTTAAAAAATAAATAAAATAAAATAATAATAAATAAAATAAAATAATAAAAAGACAGTATGAAATATAATTACTTACTTGTTTTATGTTAATTCATGACTCTTCTGGTTTTTCCAATTGTCAAGATCTCTTTTTTTCTCGGTTTTGATCAAACGAAACGATGAGACAAAACAAGCCAATGGTGTAAAAAGATAAGTATAAAAAAAATAATAGATGTTAAATATTTTTTATTGAAATGAGTTTATGAGTTGGCTGAATTGAGGTATCTTTCAAAGCAATCACGTATCTTTTCTTTTCTTTTTCCTTTCTTCTCTCGTCTTTCTTTCCTTCTTCTTCTTCTTTTTTTTTTTTTTTTCCTCTAGCTTACCTGGTTATGACTCTTCTAATGGTTTGGAACTGGTTGGAATGACAAGAATGGAGGTAAGACATAGATTAAGGAACTAATCGTTTTTCTTTTTTTTTTTTTTATCTTTTTTATCGTTAGACCCTGGACGGAGCACCAAATGCAAGCCAACCTGTGTTACAGGTACTTTTGAAGATATTTTTTTTTTCTTTCTACTTGGTTGGTTATTCTCTCCTATGATGTTAGTTTCTTCAAAATCATTTCTCTAATGGTATGGTGTGTCTCTCACTCTCTTGTTGTTATCTCTCGAGTTTGTGTGGTCTCTTCTTCTCTTTTTTACTTGGTTGGTCTCTCTCTCTCTTTTTTTCCCTTTCCCTTATCTGTCTCTCATTGTCATGGTGTTTTCTTCGAGATCTCTTTCTTGCATGGTTGGTCCTTGTCTTTCTTTTTTTTTTTTGTCCCTCCTACTTGGTATGATGTCTTCCACTTATTTTTTTCTCCCATTGCCTTGGACTATTATCCCTTCGTCTTGTGGTACTCTCCATTCCTTTCAACAAAAATCAATAGCTTCGGTTTCGCCTATACTATTTGTAAATTGTCCTTGGTTCTTCCTTTGGTTTCACTTTTATGATTGATACATCAACACGGGTGAATCATGTAACTAAGGTAATCCATACATTAAAAAAAGAAGAAGAGAGAATAACGCTAATGAATTGGTACTCGTTTTTTTGATTCTATTTGCAGATGCCACAATTGTCGCCTATACAATCAAGATGATGCAAAACATCCACTGGTTATTGACAAGGTAACATGTATAAAAGAAAAAAAAAAAGAGTACCAGATTGCTACTCATTTGGTTTTTTTTAATTTGTAGGTATCATGATTGTCGTCTATACAATCCACTGTCGAATGGTCATCATCACTTTATACTTAGCTTTTGGTGGTATTCAAAGGTCATGGCGTGATGATCTTTGTTTATATAACAGGCATTGGACTTGGTCGAGGATGACTGGTGTCTAGGATCATTTATGAATCTAGAGGCTGGATCTAGTGCTCAAGTAGGTGGAGGCTAGAAGGCAACATGCAGGGAATACAGTATATCGCCTGTAGGTCGTGTTGTTTCATGCTGGAGTCCTTGGAAGTCCTGCCAATTGCGGTATGGTTTGGAAAGAATTAGGGGATAATATCATAACTGGTCAGTGGAGCGTATCTATTAAAACCGGAACAAGCTACCTTCCTTGATGGTCTTAAAATGTCAGATGTACTGCTAGTGGCAACCCTTCTTTCTCTTCGAACCCATGATGATGATGACATTCAATTGCAATATGATACAAAACATCCATTGTTGTTGGCAAGGTAACATGTATAAAATAAAAAAGTAACAGATTGCTATTCATTTGGTTTTTTTTTTAATTTGTAGGTATCATGATTGTCGTCTATACAATCGAATAACTAAGTTATCAGGAAAGAAAAAGATGATCAATCAATATTCCATACAATCACTTGCTTCTTTCTCTCTCTCTTCTTTTTTTTTTTAGATCCTTCCTTTTATTGTATGGGGATTGACACGGTATCGCTGTCAGATGATATACGCAAGGTAACAATGGATATATATATATATAAGAATAACAGTGATGGAGTATTGTTTTTTGGTTGATTTTATCTGTAGATACAATGATTGTTGTTTATGCAATCAAATCTCGAATGATCATCATTACTTTATATTAACATTTAGTCAAACAAAACAGTGATATAAAACGGTCAATGGTGCAAAATGATAAGTCTAAAAAAAATAATAGATGAAAAAAGAGAATGATACTAATATATTTCTTCTTTTATTTTATTGATCGTTTAGATATTATTGTCTATATAGTCCAAATCTTCTTTATTGAAAAGAAAAGAAAAGAAAAGAAAAGATACGTGATTGCTTTGAGAGATACTTTAATTCAGCCAACTCATAAATTCATTTCTTATTTTTCCTATCTAACTGAGTTTTCATTTCTTTTCCTTTCTTCTCTCATCTTTCTTTCCTTTTTTTTTTTTTTTCTCTCTAGCTTTAGCTGGTTATGGCTCTTCTAATGGTTTGGAGCTGGATGGAATGACAATTATGATGGTAAGACATAGATTAAGGAACTAATCGTTTTACTTTTTTTTTTTATCTTATTTACTGTTGGACTCTGGACTGAACAGTAAATGCAAGTCAACTTGTATGTACAGGTACTTTTGAAGGTCTTTTTTTTTTCTTCCTACTTGGTTGGTTATTTTCTCTAGTGGTATGGTGTCTCTCTCTTGCTCTTCTCTGTAATGTTTGTGTGGTCTCTTCGTCTCTTTTTTTACTTGGTTGGTCTCTCTCTTTCCGTTTCCTTCATCTGTCTCTCGTTGTCATGGTATTTTCTTCCAGAATCCTTTACTACGTGGTTAGTCCTTATCTTTTTTTTTTGTTTCTTCTTATTTGATTGGTCTCTTCCATGTTTGATGGTCTCATTCTGTTTTTCTACTTGATTGGCATCTCTGTCTCCATTAGTATTATTATTATTATCATTGTCATTATTATCACCAGTATTGTATATATTATTTATATTGTTGGTATTTAGTTACTTTTTTTCTTTATTCCCTTTCTTTTCTCCTGTAAAAATACTCTTTTATTTAAATAAAATGTTTGATTATTTAAATTATCCTGCTATGGTGTTTTGTGTCTGTACCTATTGCTACTATCTATTATTGTGATGATTTAATAAAATGTATCTTTGAGTGTATCATGTAGTGAAGTGTATGATATGCTCTACTGTATCATCAACGATATCGTTATTTTCGTTAAGAGAGAAGATGAACAATCAACAGTATACAGGTACAACTTGCTATTGTCATGGGTGGTGATGATGATTGATAATAAGAGAATATATATGTTTAAAATGATGAACGTAATGTATGAAATGAAATAGTAGATACTGATGTGTATATGAATCTTGTTTCTACAGTAGTTTTTTATTATTATTATTATTTTTTAGTGAAAATACAATGATGATCATACTATTCTTTCTTATTACTCCTTTTGATAATGATGATGATCGAGGATAAATAGATAAGTAATAGTGAAATGACAATAATAAAATATGAGTTTATTTAAAAGATTATAAAATATAAAACACTATAACTAAAAGACTAAACTATTCAATAAACTAATTTCCATGATAAAGAGTTGGATACTTTTCCCTGGTTTGCTTATTCTTTTATCCAATAGAAAACTTATAAACCAATTAATCATATTATATATTTTATTCATATATCTATCTACTATATGTTCATAAAAAGAGTAAAAAAAAAACCAACTAAAAATAGATTAGTTCATAATAGGAGAATAGATTAGTTCATAATAGGAGAGACTAAAAGAAGGAATAAGTATAAAGTAAGGATAATATATATATAAAGAGTGACTTTTAAATATATAATATAGATTGGTAAAGTAATGTATAATGGTAACTTACAATGTTCAAAGTGCCAGTGGTTAAAAAAAAAAGTAAGAAAAAAATGCAAAAGTAAAAAAAAAAAAAAAAAAAAAAAAAGTGAAGAGCGCGCCAGAGCTTGGTCCAACCTTTTTTCCATTGTCTCCAACAATTTTTTTTTTTCAATCTCCAGATTTTTTTTGATCTCGCACGACCAGATCCTTTTTTTTTTTTTTTTTGAGGAACCTCCAGACCTTTTTTTTTTTTTTTTGATCCAACACACCCCACATTGATAACGGACTTTGAAGTTATACCATTTATGGAAAACACTTCTGATTTTAATAAAAGTTGAATAGATGAATAAAATAATAATAATAATAATAATAAACAGGATGATGATGATATAAAGATAAACTTTATTAAAGAAGAAGAAGAAGAATATAAAAATAATATAATAACTATCATTAAAAGAAATTATAGAAAAAATATCATCTATTTGTACACAAATTGATTTCCCTTTCCAGTTGTTCTTAATAATATAGTTAGTTGCATTAGTTATTCTTCCTTTTTATGTATCCAATTTTCATTTGGTTCTGTGATTTGTATATAAAGGATGATGATGCATCAAAACAATAAAAAAAGAAAAAAGAAAAAGAAAAAGAGAATGAGAATCATATTTTAAATATTCTTTTTCTTTTCTTTTTTTTTATATCTCACTTTGAATACACTAATTGACCGTACTTGAAAATGATCATAACACTTGAATGATAGTAACATAATAAGACTGATGGACGATGTATCATGACAACCTATCGATTCAATAAATAAATGTTTAATGGTTGATGTGTATAATATATATTCCACTGTAGTTGGAAGTTATACCAATAACAGTTGAATAATGACAACGATAGTAATGATAACGATATCAATTTCCACGAGGATAACTAACTGATGAGAATTTCAAACCATCTTGATAAGAAGTATGCCTTTATAGAAAATAGAGTAACATATAAACAGCTAAACTTGTATTTGTGACACTACTAATCAACAAAAAAAAAATGAGATACCTTGATTGACAGATCCTTCATTATCGTATTTTACGTCTTACCTTCAAATATAATATCCTTGATTGTGTTCTGCTTGTGCTTGATAACCATAATTGATAGATATGTTCAATAGCCTTTCCATTGGCATGATACTGGAACACTACTGAGAAAAAAAAGGAAAGAATCAGGATCATAACCATACCTAAATCACTTACTATTTTACTATTTCTTTTTTTTTTCTTTTGGAATTATAGTAGTACCTTTGATAGTTATAGTCCCATTGTTATAGTTTCATAATCTATTGAATATATATTGAGTATTCAGTTTGTAAAGAAGAGTGAAGAGATGGTATTTCTATAGCAAGATAAAGAGAGAGAGAGAGAGAGAGAGAGAGAGAGAGAGAGAGAGAGAGAGAGAGAGAGAGAGGAGAGAGAGAGAGAGAGAGAGAGAGAGAGAGAGAGAGAGAGAAGAGAGAGAGAGAGAGAGAGAGAGAGAGAGAGAGAGAAAGAGTTTAGTTAACAAATATATGAAGTCCCTTTTATTATATCTTTACTTACTTTTTATACAAAAAAAAAAAAAAGAAAAGAAAGAAGTTTATAAAAGTAGTGATAAGGAAGAAAAAGAAGAAGAAAGTGTGAGAAAATAAAAAAATGTGAGGTCTATTTTATATAACCTCATGAATTAAGCCTTTCCTTTTTTGGATGTTCAACTACCGCTTTTCATAATTTATATTCATTTACTTTATTATTTTGTTATTATCAGGTAATCAATTTATGATATAATGTGATTTATTATTCTATATGAATGTGATTGATGTTTCATCAGATTAATAAAAAGTTGCTCAAATTGATTATATAATCTATATGCTTGATACTCCTTTTTCTTTTAATCTCTCTTTACTACAGTAGTTATTCAAAGTTCAAATGAATACAGTACAACAGATGTGATAAATAAGTGATAAAGACATTCAACTAATATATCATCATCATGATCTTTAATCTATCAATTCACTCTCAAAAGGAATTAAACCTTGTGTGATTCCTTATGATTGGTTGATTTGATTTGCAGGATTTTTTAAACAGGCTCCGATCACGTAAACATGTAAAATAAATCTTTTTCTTTTTCTTTTCTTTTCTTTCTTCATTTCTTTTCTTTACTTTTTTTTTTTTTTTTTTTTTTTTTTTACCCATTCTCCACATTTTGTTTGTATATCCATACTGAAATTAGTGGATTTTTATTCTATTATTGTCAATTTAAAAAATAAATAGCATAAAGTACAATTGTTTTAAAATCAAGTCTTGGCCCTGCAGGTTTTTACAGTTTCAAGATCTCTTTTCTCTCTCTCTCTCTCTCTCTCTCTTAGGACTTGGTTACACAGCCAATGTAATTCAGCTATATACAAGTACTTTTAAAAGTTTCTTTTTCTTACTTGGTTGGTCTTATGGTATCGGTTTTTACCAAACAACAACAAGATCATCACTTCAATCGAAGAATGGCGCTTTCATGAAAAAAAAAAAAAAACTTTGGACCTACTCTTTACCTCTATCCTCTTCAACTGGTATAAAACGCTCTACACAATGGGGATCATCTCATTCACAATCTCTTCTCATGGTACCTTGAGCCTTATTGTTCAGTAAGTAATTAATGAATATACCAAGTTATTATATATTCACACTTTTTTTTTTGTCTTTTCCCATTTGGTTAGTCTCTCTCATGCTCGGTGGTTTATTTCATTTTCTACTTGATTGGACTCTGTTCTTTTTCTCTTCTTCTCATCTGTCTCTCATTCTGATGATATTTTCTACAAGATCTCTCCTTATATAATTGGCTGAACTATCTACTCTCGACCGAATCGGGTATGCGAATTGTATTAGAAAAAACCCTGCTGTGGAAATATATAACAGGATCAAACTAAACACAATATACAGCTGAATTCGACCGGAAAAAAGGAAAAATCAAATGTGCAAAGTATCTTCTTGATGACCTTCTCTTTCTCTCTTTCTGGTTTGAATCATGGTGATGTTTTTTTTTTACTGATAGTTAATAATATCTTTATTAGGTTATATTTATATTTATATCAATCAATCTTTATTCTTTAATAAAATCATATTCATTGGTATTATTACGATTATTATCGTTATACTAATTATTACTTTATCGTCATCTCCAATATTCTCAATCATCAACTTCGAAAAAAGTCAGATGGGACTAACGCTGTGTCCGACAAAGTGGAAGTATGACAGGTTGGATGTACAACAGTGCGGATTTACGAGGGAGTGGACCAAGTTATGTGTTTTATGACATGATCATCAATGCGATGAGAAAAGCTAGAATGTGGCTGAATAGAACCTGGTACTGGGATTAAGTTTATAGAGAAGAAAGTTTTTGACCGCGTCATTCTGGGCAAAGAGGCTTGAGGAGTTGATGATCTTGGTGTTACGTTGCTAACTATATGAGAGGTACGAAGCCTCATATATATATAAAAGTGACAAAAATGGAATATAAAAAGGAGCAGAAAAACAAGATGTTTTAATTTTCTTTATTCTTTCTTTTTAAAAAACATGCAACTCAAACAAATCATCATCTCATTAGCTTTATGCTTTATTGCTTTCCAAGCTGTTGAAGCTAAGACACGGTACTTTATGTGGT
This sequence comes from Halteromyces radiatus, assembly GCF_025201355.1. Taxonomy (NCBI): domain Eukaryota; kingdom Fungi; phylum Mucoromycota; class Mucoromycetes; order Mucorales; family Cunninghamellaceae; genus Halteromyces; species Halteromyces radiatus. The sequence continues at coordinate 512,583 of NW_026251691.1, read as the reverse complement.
GTGGTGAAACCAAATCGCTGCACGCAACTGCTCCTAGTTACAAATGTGGAACAAGCACCAATTGGTATTACTTTGGTAGTGATATGCCTGCTGTTGGTGGCAAATGGGCTTACTATAACCCTAATAGTCAATACATCCAACCTTTTATTAAATGTTGTAAAGCTGCTGGAAAGAACGCTTATGTTTCCCATGTTGATTGGTACAACTACACTGGTATTTCTTCCTTGGCTGGTACCATTGCAGGTATTCTAGGTCTAGCCATTACTATTGCAGCCTAAGTCCTGAAAGTTCTTTATAGACGATAGAAGTTATATCAAATATATCAAATAAAATCGTCTTTTTTTTTTTTTAATGTATTCTTAAATCATCATCTTCATCATAATTGCACCTTTGTTTCCATTCACCCCCTTCATAATCATCATCATCATCATCATCATCATCATCATCATCATCATCATCATCATCATCATCATCATCATCATCATCATCATCATCATCATCATCGTCATCATCATCATCATTATTCTTTCATCCATCGTCACATGTCATCCATTCAACTGATATATTCAGACTACCATTTTAATTTAACACCTTTTACCTGGTAATAGTCAAACAAATTGAAATCCCGTGAAATTAATAACAGCATATGAGTGTGTTGTGTGACAAATTGACCCAAACGATTTTTCTGTCTTTTTATGGAAAACAATATGGACCGAAATTTGGGATACAAAAAAAAAAAAAAAAAAAAAAAAAAGATAATCTTTTTTGTCGGGTCACAAGAAAATGTTTTTCGTGATGTTATAAAATAATATATCGTACTTTCCCAAAATGAATGTCGCATTACCACTTTTCAGATATTGCTCCAGAGATGTCGGTAGAGTACATTAAAAATACATAACGTATTGATGATAACTTGTTTATTAATAATAAAAGATACAAAAGAAACGTATCGTGGGCTTTTTATATCTTTAGCAGCTTTGGGTATTGTCCATAATTTTTAGGTATCGATTGATTGACGATTGATGATTGATGACTGTATCATCGTATGAAGGATGATTGTATGATTGTATGATATGTGATAACGGATGATGTGTGATGGATGGTGGATGATGGATGATGGATGATGGATGATGGATGATGGATGATGGATGATGGATGATGGATGATGGATGATGGATGATGGATGATGGATGATGGATGATGGATGATGGATGATGGATGATGGATGATGGATGATGGAACATTGTCGTCAGTTAATGTAGCGGTACAGTGATCACGTTACACTTAAATGGTAAGCTAGTGAAAGATCTTTATCTGGATAAGTATTACTCATTTTTTTTTTTTATGTTAACTTCGTGAACTCAATTGGTGGATTTCATCTTTTTTTTTTATTGCTCTTTTTTTCATGATTTTCTTATATTCTCTATTTGATTATGCGACAATTATATTTTTTTTCTTCTGTCATCTATCCTTACTATATTTTATTTCCTACTTTTGCGTCATCTTATTCTTTGAATTTCGTCAATTATTATTGAGTAAAGTGTAGAAATCCGCCCCCTTTTTTTTTTCCTCTCCTTCCAGTTGATTTTTTAATCCCATTTTAAAACAATGTAAACAGATGCTTCTCTTTTTTTTTTTTCTGTTGATTTTTTTTTTAAATAACGATTGATAATGGAATGAACATAAAAAAAAAAAAAAAGGATTGTCAAGTAGTAAGATAAAAATAAAAAAAAAAAGGAGGAGGAGAAAAGAAATCATTCTTTTTTATCGAATAATCTATTTCTTTATTTTGACAGTTTAGAGAATGGAAGGAGTACTTTCAGGGCAAAACTTTGTTTGCACTCCGATGACAAGAAAGAATGTGATCTGAATTGGTATGATCTGTTGAAATATTGGTAACTTACTTTCAATCATCTTTTTTTTTTTTATACATATTATTCATCCTTTTTTTTTTTTAAAAAAAAAAAATACCCTTTAGAACTCAATGGTATTGACAATCAATAAAGGACAAGAAGCCACATTACGGGCTTTGATGGAAACAATCATTGCTCCCTTAGATGATGATGAAGCATTTGATTTAGTATTGGATGCACAAGGCACACAACCTATGACGTATTCGATTGATGATGTTGATGATGAGAAACCAAGAAGAAAGACAAATGTGGATTTATCAGCTATGGCAGCATCATCTGGTACAGATGTGGAAAATTCAGTGGGGTTAGTGCTAGATGTATTAGAACGATCGACACATAGAGCGGATCAAACTCAATTATTATTGGCATTGAAAGCATTAAACACGAACTGGGGATGTGCCTTGCTAACAGGACACCGTCGTCCTTTTGCAGAACTGACGAGAGCTCAGAGGGAACAAGCCTTATTACGTTGGAAAGCATCACCTATCTTACGTGTCCGTCAATTCTATCGGATGATCAATGTCCTTACAACTTTTGTCAATTTTTCACATTCTGATATATTACGTGCATCTACAGGGTATCCTTATCCGCTTCACACACCGCCTGCACCTAGTAAACCAGTTGTCGATGTGTATGGACGGTCCACAGAGCCATACAAAATGTTAGGGTTCTATGAAGCAAATGATTTACAATCTTATCGATTTGATGCGATCATCGTTGGTTCTGGTGGTGGAGGTGGAGTGATTGCAGCCCAGATTGCTGCTGCTGGAAAATCTGTGTTGGTACTTGAAAAAGGGAAGTATTATCTTAACGAGGAATTTGGTCCAGATGAAGCAACTGGTTTATCGAAAACTTATGAAGCAAGTGGTTTTCTCGTCAGTAAAGAAGGCACCTGTCTTTTGCTTGCAGGAAGTACATGGGGTGGAGGTGAGCTCTCTTTTTCTTTTTTTTTTTTTTTTTTGGTGGAGTATAAATACTTTGCAAGATTCAATTTTTTTTTTTTTTATGTTCTTTCTTTCTTTCTTTTTTTTTTTTTTTTATGTTTATTCTGACAAGGAACTACCATCAATTGGGGTGCCACTCTCGATGTAAGTTATAATATCATTGAAATACGTGTATCTAACCTTCCTTTCACTTTACTAAAAAAAAAAAAAAAAAAAAAAAAAAAAAAAAAAAAAAAAAACTTATGTAGCCTCCTCAATCATTATTGGATGAATGGTCAGAGTTTACTGGTGGTGGTTTTGATCCTGAAGTAGTAAGTTATAGAAAGGCAAATAACCAACTGAACCTCTATTATTTATTCTATTCCTTTTTTTTTTTTTTTTTTTTTTTTTTTTTTTATCTTGTCGTCTTATACTAGTTCAAACAAGATTTGGCTACTGTTAGAGAAAGAATTGGTGCGTCGACCGTAAATGTTGAATATAGTAATCCAAACAAGATAATCCAAGAAGGTTGCAAGTAAGTTTCAAAAAGAAGAAATAATAATATTTATTTTTCTTCTTTAATCTATGAAAGACTGACGTGGTTTCCATTACATGATTATTTTACTAGAAAGCTGGGTTTACCTGAATACAGATGTGGTATCAATTCCCGTGGTATACCTCATGACTGCAAGTTATGTTTTGTGGGCTGTCGAGATGGTATAAAGCAAGGAACGGCAAATTCTTGGCTTCGGGATGCTGAAGCTGATGGTGCTCGCTTTATGGATCAAACAGAAGTAACCAAAGTACTGATACAAAATGGCAAGGCAATTGGTGTGGAGTGTCTAGTCAAAGGAAGTACCAAGTTTACATTCAAGTCCAAACTAGTTGTGGTTGCAGGAGGAAGTCTTCATACACCAAATATTTTACGACGTAGTGGATTACGCAACAGACATATTGGCAGAAATCTTCGACTTCATTTATCAACAGTTGTCATGGGTTATTATGATACACCACAAGATCCATTTGAAGGGAATATCTTGACGACCGTTAGTAATGTCCCGAACAACGACTCTAGTGATCATCATGGTGCAAAAGTGGAAGTACCCTCTCTACTTCCTGCTCTGAATTCAGTTCTTCATCCATGGCGTGGTTGTCTCCATTTCAAGCAAACAATGGCCAAGTATCACCGTGCTGCACCTATGTTAATTCTTGGAAATGATCGTGATTCTGTCAATTCTGTAACTGAACAAGATGGTCATGTTAGTGTGTCTACTCACCTCTCCAAGCATGATGAACAATCATTGATCAATGGTGTGATCCGTGCCTATCGTATTTTGGCTGTTACTGGTGCAAGGGAACTTCATCATTCGCAATATGTGGTTGAACCGTTTATATTTGATAAAGGTGTGACAGGTGTGGATGCTGTCAAGGATCCCAAGTTTCTAGCATGGTTAGATCGTGTTCGTCAAGGTGGTATTCCTGATGTAACATTGACTGCTCATCAAATGGGTTCATGGTATGTTAAAAGAAAAGAAAAAAAATGATGAAAAAATATCTGATTTTTTTTATTATTTGATTGAATTAGTCGTATGGGAAAAGATGCCCAAAGCTCTGTTTGTCAACCTACTGGAGAAACATGGGAAATCGAGAACTTGTATGTTGGTGATAGGTAAGGGGAGAAAAAAAAAAAAGGATTATTAAAAGAAAGGTTTCCTAATTATTTTATATACGATGATATAGTTCTCTCTTTGTTACTTCTTCTGGTGTCAATCCAATGTTAACTGTTGAAACATTGGCATATGGTGTGGGAAGACATATTGTCAAAAGATTACAAAAATTATAGTGATAGGATTTAGTTAGTTTTTTTTTTTTTTTATTGTTTGTATATATTTGAATAAAGGATGATATCTATCTCATACTCTTTAAAATATCGATGTCAAATGCTGATGAGGATCATGCTTCAATTTGACAACTGGCAAACGGTCGGACTCCGCCTTTTATATAATTCGTGTCTTTTTTTTTTTTTTTTTTTTTTTTTTCTCCCTCTTTTTTTTCTTTCTTTCTATTTTTCCATTAAAAATATTCAGCTTGATAAGGGATAACAACAATGGGAATTGACTCACCAGACATTAATAGAATAGAAAGTCCAACCCCTTTAGGTAAAAGAAAATGAAATGGGTTTCTTTTGTATATACATCCGATTTTGATCTGACTCTTATTAATATTTTTTAGGTAGCATATCCAAATTTGCTCCTTCTAATACTATTTATCCTAGTCGATGTATTCATACTATTTCTCAAGAAGATGAAAGCTCTGTTTTATCATTAGTTTGCAGTGACAAGTACTTATTCAGTGGTAGTCAAGGATTCATTATTCATGTAAGTATATTTATTAAAAGAAATATATGCGATGACTGATTATATTATGAATAGGTGTGGGATCTACAAACTTTTTCTTTGGTAAAGATATTGGAAGGACATCGTGGTAGTGTCTTGGGTTTAGCTTTATCAACAGATCAACAATGGTTATTCAGTTGTTCAGGTGATGGTACAGTTCGAGTATGGGATACAGAAACTCTTAATTGTGCCTATTTGATTCAATCTTGTCATGATGTTGGGGATATCTTTTCTGTAGTCTACTCTGATGTCTCTAATATGTTTATCTTTGGAAGTCAAAATACAAGTATTCAGGTAAGTAAATTTGAAAAGTAATACAAGGGCAGTATTCTAACCTTTTTTTTTTTCTTTTTCTTTCTTAACTTTAGTGGTACGATTTTGATGACCCTCAAACTCATGGTGCAACAACGGATGTTCCTGTAATTCCCATCTCTCTTCGAAATAGTCAAAAATCAAAGTTTTTCAGCAATGATACTGATGGATATGATGGATATAATCACAATGTTATGGATGAAGATGTAATCAAATGTGTGGTCCGAGAAAAGAATGTTTACAGTAATGCTCATGATGGTTATGTTTACTGTTTGCTACACTCAACCAATATACCCAATGTAGATGGTGAAGTAATCATTAGCGGTAAGTAATCGACTGTCAAATTTATTTATAATTGGAAAGATAATTTCACTGATCTTACTTTTTTTTTATTCGTATTTTTTTTTTTTCTTTTTTTCAGGTTCAGGTGATGGTGATGTCAAAGTAATCAAAAATGACAACATTTTTCTTTTTGATACATACTCACATATTTTATTTTTATTTTATTTTTTAATCATTACTTTAGATCTGGCCCATTCAGCATGGTGAATTGAAACATTTACGAACTCTTCGTGGTAACTCGGATAAAGGTGTTCTTAGCTTGGCATTATCTGATGATGGTTATTTATTCTGTGGTGTACAAGAAGGCGATGTTCAGATTTGGGATCTTGAAACTGTAAGTAATACACAGGCACTAAACGTTACCTAAAATGTATTTACCTAAAATGTATTTATTTATTTATACTTTATTTAGTATCAAATGATTCGGTCTGTAATGGCACATTCGGTAAGTCGGGTAGCAAACTTCAAAGTAGTGAAGGGATAGTACACTTTTGGCCAAATGACTCATAGTTGATGATAAAAAAAAAATATAGGATGATGTTTTGGCCGTATCATTACAAGGGAACAATTTGATCAGTGCTTCTGCTGATGGAACTATCAAGGTAAGGAAGAAAAATAAAATAATGATCAATTTAATTGAAACAAGGATTGACATTTTTCTTTTCTTCATCGATAGATATGGACTGAAGGATTCGAATTTAGGGAAGCAATGTCTGACCATGAAGGTTTTGTATTATCTATGACAACCTCCAAAGATTGTCTCATCACTGGCAGCAGTGATCACTCTATCAAAGTAAAAAAAAAGAAAAAAAAAAGGGGAAAATATCAGTACTTGTATCTAATAGATATATCTATGTTTCTCTTTGTTATATTTTGTTAGTTCTGGAGCATTCCTACATTTTCTTCTGTACCTGAACACTTTAGACGGAATTCAGTGACTCAAAACGATCTCTCAAATGGTAATGTATGATGAAATATCTATGTCTTCTCTCTCTCTTATGTATTTTGAATTTATTTTTAGACACATTATTGTATACCTTGGATCGATGGGTTAGTATGCGAACTGTCAGTGGCAATGTCAAATATATGGAAGAATGTCGAAGGGGTGCACGTTTCCTTAAGAATGTTTTACAACAATTAGGTGCCGTTAGTCGAATGGTAAGATATAGATTAAATGGGGGATAGTAAAGCTATTTCTTCATTTTTATATATTATTGTTACTTAAAATCTATCTTATATATATATATTAGATACCCGGTGCTAGTGGAAGAAATCCTTTGGTGTATGGTCGATTTGCTGGGAAACGCCCTAGTGGAGAAAGCAAAGACAAGAAAATCCCTACAGTGTTGATTTATGGACATTATGATGTGATTGCGGCTGAAAATGAAAATGATGACTGGCAAAGTGATCCTTTCAAACTTACTGGTAAAAATGGATACCTTTATGGTCGAGGTACAAGTGACAATAAGGTATTATGCAACTAGAGGTTAAAATGTATTGGTATATATGGTTTGGAAAACAACTCTCTCATATTCTTTTTTTTTTTAGGGGCCTGTCTTGGCTTGCATATTTGCCGTCAATGAATTACTCAAGGAAGGCCTATTGGATGTAAATGTGATTCTTTTGATTGAAGGGGAAGAAGAAAGTGGTAGCGTTGGATTCTATGATGCAGTAAATCAAAACAAGGTAACTAATATAAAACAAAATTATTGAACATAAGACTTTCTAGTCAAAAATTCAGTTATACTGACATATATTTTACTTTTTTAGGAATTATTTAAAGATGTGGATATGATTTTATTAAGGTAATACACTTTTAATAGGCATTTGGTAATTGTTGATGTTAACTTACAATTTTACAATAGCAATTCTTATTGGCTTGGTGAAGATGTACCTTGCTTGACTTATGGATTACGAGGTGTTATGCATGCTTCCATTTCGGTAAATGTCAACGTATATGCATGTGTGTGTGTATGTATGAAATGATTCTGATATTTTGATATTTATTTTATCATAGATCTCCAATACTAGAGCTGATCTCCATTCTGGTGTAGAAGGTGGTGCCGTTTCTGAACCTTTAATTGATATGATTCATGTGCTTGGACAATTAGTTGATAACAACAACAAGGTCCTTATTCCAGGTAATATATTAAAAAAAAAAAAAAGAAGAAGAAGAAGAAAGTGATGAAAAATAACAGGATACTTACTCATTTTTATTTATAGGATTCTATGACAATGTTCGTCCTGTTACGGCCGCCGAAGAAAAACTGTATGACCCTATTATCGAATGGTTAAAAACGTATGATGAAGAAGCAAAACAAAAAAAAAAAAAAAAAAGATAAGATGATAATACATTACTAAAATATATATATATATATTTATATGGAAAAATAGGACAAATTGCGATCAATCAGGTACTCGATCTCAACATTCAGGCATCACTTCACCAACACAAACATCCATCACAGTGAAAAAGGATCATGTGGATCATGAGGAAGAAGCAAAATGTACGGAAATGATCAAGAAAGAACTGATGGCACGATGGCGATATCCTACCATGACTGTTCACAAGATTGATGTATCAATGAACAATCCCACCATTATTCCACGTTGTGCCACAGCTGCTGTCAGTATGCGTGTTGTACCAGATCAAGACATTAGTCAAATTTGTGATTTGTTTGAACAATATGTACGAAAGGCATTTGCCACCTCTGGCTCTGAAAATGATATATCTGTAAGTTGGAAGATAGAAAACAAACGATAGAAAGAGGGGATGCTCATATATATATATATTATGATTAGATTGATATTCAAAGTGCATCTGAATACTGGTTGGGCAATCCTGACAATGACTACTTCAAAGCAGTAGAACAAGCAATTGAACAAGAATGGAATATCAAACCGTTATATATCCGTGAAGGGGGATCCATACCAGCTGTTCGATGGTTAGAAAAGTTCTGTCATGCGCCAGCAGTACACCTTCCTATGGGTCAAGCATCTGATCAAGCACACTTACACAACGAACGCATCCGGTTACGCAACCTTCACGCTGGGCGAAATATAGTAAAACGACTTTTACGTAATTTACCTAGACAAACATCTTCATTATCATCATCATAATATAATTTTATAAGCACTAGTATAGAAATTTTACGATTTTGAAAATAAAGCTTCATTTGAATTTCCGCGAAGACATTACTATGTAGTCCACATTATGAATTTTTTTTTCCATTTCCTTTTTCCTTTTTTTTTTTTTTTTTCATTGATTCTTTTCAATTATTATTTACGACGACGCTCCATTCATATTGATAAAGTCAATGTTATTAGCAACTCGACATGGTGGATTCAATCCATTCTTAAGACGTTCTGCCATATCCTGTTTACAGTATTGTCGCATTCATTCCACAGGCGTTTTTTGGCAAGATCAAGAAGATATCAAGAAGCGACGGTCTGTTGATTACAAACTACGAGGCAAGGTAAGTCACATACTATAAAAGACCACTATTTTTTTTTTTTTTTTTAAAAAAAAGAAGAACACTCTCTCATTCTTTTTATATTTTATTATTCATGATCTTAGGGACGACAATTTGTAGATTTTATGCGTGTGGTAGCCAAAGGTGGTAATGGTGGTGATGGGTGTGTATCTTTCCATCGAGAAAAGTTTCTTGCCAAAGGACCTCCCAATGGTGGAAATGGTGGACGTGGAGGTGATGTGATTATTCGAGCCAATAAAGACGAAACGACATTACGAAGACTGGGAAAAGCATGCACGGCCAAACGTGGGGAAAATGGATTGGGTGGAGGACGACATGGTACAATGGGACAACATTTAGTGATTGATGTACCTGTGGGAACGATTGTACGACAAGTTGCATCACCTTTGGAAGAAGAAGAAGAATTGGATGAACGGGAAAAACGTGATCGAAGATGGGTATATTATCCACGTATGGATCCTGATGAACAAGTTATTCCTGGACGCAAGAATTTCTTTTTGGAAGCCGATCGGATGATGGATGAAGAGGAACGATACTTACAATGGCGCGAACGCAAGGAAAGGCAACAAGGACCGATTTATGCGGATTTGGCAGAACATGATCAACAGGTAGTGGTGTGTCATGGTGGAGCTGGTGGTTATGGTAATCCTCATTTTTTGACGACAGATAATCGATCACCGAAATGGGCGACGCGTGGACGACCTGGAGAAGTACGTTATTTGGAACTAGAACTGAAAACGATTGCGGATATTGGCTTGGTAGGATTACCGAATGCAGGCAAATCGACATTGTTGGGCTCCATCTCGAATGCACATCCAAAGCAAGGCTCATATGCTTTTACGACACTTCATCCTTTTGTGGGCACGGTGGATTATGCGGATCAATATCAATTGACAGTAGCGGATATTCCTGGATTGATTCAAGGTGCACATCGCAATGTTGGTTTGGGTCATGCCTTTTTAAGACATGTGGAACGGGCTAAATTATTGGTATATGTGGTGGATTTGAGTGGTAAAGCTCCTTGGGATGATCTGAGAATATTACAACATGAATTAGAAGCTTATAGACCTGGTTTAACAGAACGTCAATCTTTGATTGTGGCAAACAAGGCTGATCAAGTGACTCTTGCTAAGGATAATCTGATCAAATTACAACAATCGGTGGAAAAGGACAAGATTCCGGTGATACCTGTCTCTGCAAAGTATGAAAAGAATATTATCAAGTTGACTTCCATCCTTCGTAAAAATGTGGAAATCATCCGAAAACAAGAAGCTGAACAACGACAACGGGAATTGGATCTTCAACAAGAAAATGATACTGATAGTCAATAGTGATCTTTTTTTTTTTTTTGAATAATAAAACATATTTATTTTTATTGAATTCTTTTTTTGGGAGGAGTAGAATTTATATAAATTGATTGTGTTAAAAAAAAAAAAACAAAAAACAAATAGTACTGTGCATCACAGAAGAGGGATTGTATAGATGTCTATACTACTAAATAACGGGATGGAAAAATAGTCGTGATATATATATAAGATGAGTAAAAGAAAGAGTAAACGTAGTCGTCAGTGTCGTTGTTGATTAAAAAAAAAAAAAGAGGAGGAATCTATTGAGCAAGAGCAGCTTGTTGTTGAGCAATTTCTTCAGCACGAGCACGGTTCTTGAGTAAAAGATCCTTCTTGCCAGCCATAAGGGCGTTTTGTCGTTCTTGCAAGTTGTATACGAAATAACCTACACCACCAAACACAGTAGCAGCAAGTGCATGACCAGCAGGATCTATCATAGAATATATAAAAAGTTAAGTAAACGAGTAAAAGAAAAAAAGAATATTCAAAAATAACTTTACTGGAGAATAGAGGACGTTTTTGAAGACCAAGAGCATATGTACGGACAAGAACGCCAAAAGCTGCAAAGCCAGAGACTGAAGTAAGAACTGACATGCTATATAATGTGTGAATGGAGGGAGATAAAAGAAAAAAAAAAAAAAAAAAAAGAAAAAAAAATGAGGAGACAAGAGGGAGACAGCGGGGGTCAACTTTTTTTTTTTTTTACCTGCACGTCACAACCAGAGGTGTCGATAATGTACAGTTCCCAAATTGGATTAACTGTATCGGTCGCCCAAAGAGAAAAAGGAAAAAATAAAAAAAAAAAAAAAAAAACAATAATCATAAAATAAAAATAGGTTCAAGTGCCTGCTTGACTACACTATATTCAATAAAAAATGACGGAATTCAAAGAATAAGATGGCGCAAAAATAGGAAATAAAATATTATTTAGTCAACATATCCATTTTTTTATATTTATTTCAAATTACCTGTAGGGAAGCATTAAATACGTCCTCCGAAGAGGCGATAACATATTTTTATATGTTGCTGTACAGTTAGATATTCACTTTGAACACCAAGAGAGATTTCAAAAAGAAAAAAAAAAAAAAAAGAGAAAAAAGAAACAGAAAAAAAAGGATAATAAAATAGCACTTTTTTATATCTCTCACTTGATCAAGGAATAAAATAAACCCTAGTAAAAAAAAAAAAGAACTATTATGCAAATTTACATTCGTTATCGATCGATCGAATGTCTCAGTTAATGAAAATAAACAAAGAAGACCCGAGTAAATGTATTTTTTTTTTTAAAAAAAAAGAAAGGAACTATTATGCAAATTCACATCAACATCACAAGATATGAATATTACATTAATATACCCCTGTCTTATATGATACAATATAAAAAATATAGTTCTTTTTTTTTCCAAATATGACCTGTTGAAAAGAATCAGCTAACAATCAGTCATCAATCATCAATCATCAATCAATGACATACTCTACCGACATCTCTAAAGCGATATCTGAAAAAGTGGTAATGCGACATTCATTTTGGGAAAGTACGATTTTTTATTTTATAACATCACGAAAAACATTTTTTTGTGACCCGACAAAAAACTTTGAAAACACTGTATCTTTTTTTTTTTTATTGTTATTATTATTTGATTTGAATAAAAATGTAGATAATTAAAATATATATATATATAAAAATAAATAAAATAAATATACAAACAATATAAATGATTATAATAATGTTATCTAACGTTGTTCTTGTTGTTGTTCTTGTTGTTGGGGATGATTGGTATATTCTTGATCAGTAGAGAATTTTTGTATAATATCCATTTGAGCTTGTTGTTCTTCACGGTGTCTTTTACGCATACCTTTGATACTTTTGATGATATACCATAATATAAGAGCAAGAAGAAGTAAACCAATAATAATAATGAAAACAAATCGATTATGTTCTTTCAACCAACTTTCTTGTTCAGATGGTCTATTATTTGGATCATCATGGAAACCATTGGTTGCTGTAGGTGGTGGTGGAATAATCGGAGATGCTGTAGTACTACTAATTGTCATAGTGGTAGGTTGTTGTCCAGTGACTATCATGATAAATAATATTGTCCATAATAATAATAAATAATAAAATTCAATAGAAATCATTTTCTGTTAAAATAATAATAATAATAATAATAAAAGAAAAAAAAAAAAAAAAGAAAAAGAAAAAGAAAAAGAAAAAAAGATCAGTTTTGGTCCCTTTTTACAATAATTTTTCTCCCTTGATTTTTCGTATCACATTAGGTTCAATTACCGCCTACATCTTTTTTTTTTTTTGTTTTAGTTTTTTTGTTCGAAAAAACGAACCTAGAACATGAAATAAAAATAGAGATTCATCCAATTTGGAAGAAAATAGGAATAAATTATTTCCATTTTGTATTACTTTAACATAGAAGAAGAATAAGTTAAAAATTCATTTTATGTAGTTTAAAAGAAGAAAGAAAGAATAAGGATAACCTACGGAATTTAAAATTGTGAGCACAACCGTCCACCCCCCCTTTTTTTTCTTTTCTTTTTTTTTTTTTTTGACTCTTTTACCTTTTTACTTGTTATTATTATTTGTTCATTTATATCTTCTGTCAAAATACCCTTTTATTTGAAATTGAATTATTCTCTATTATTATTATTATTATTATTATTATTATTATTATTATTATTATTATTTCTTTCTCTCTCTCTCTCTTTTTGAACAAGTAGAGTAGTTTTTTTTTTTTTTTTTTTTTTTTTTTTTTTTATTATTCTCTCACTATTTTTTAAAATCTTCCTTCTGCAAGAATGACTGACCCTATTTGTTTTGCTCTTTTACGAAACTCAATTTATCAAATACTTCATTCAACTGGTTTTGAATCTAGTCATGGGGAACCTATCAATGTACTTACTGATATCTTTGGTCAATACATTCAATTACTTGCCTCCTCTGCTTCAACTTTTGCTCATTTAGGTGGTCGGTCAGTAGCAAGTCCTTGGGATATTGTTGATGGTCTGATTGATGTACAAGTCACTTTAGATCAACTTGAAGAATGGTTAGATACTGAACAAGGTCAATTCCTTACACCAGCTTGGTCTAATAAAACAGATCCTAGTCGTGTTTTGAAAGGTATAGACAAAAAAAAAATAGTGAAAGCAATTTATTTAAAAAGATTAAATCATTCTCTTTATTATTTATTATTATTTCAAGATATTGTGACGAATGGAAGGATGTATCAGGATTATATACTTTATCAATACAACAATCAACAATACCATCAAATTAATATCAATAGAATGAATGGAAATGCCAACAATGATGATCAACCAATACTTACCAAAATGGATCACAGAAACGCGTCACTTCCTGATTATATACCATCACATATGCCTTCCTTTCCAACTGATGATTTCAATGGTATATCAGATCAGCAAGCGGATATTCAACAATCACAGCTTTCATCAAATCAAATGCATACGACTCAATTATCATATCCAATGACCTCACTTTTACCCTCCTCCACAAGCAACAACAACAATAATAACAATAACAATCATAAACCTTCATCCAAGAAACCCAATGATAATCCCTTTACTCAACTGGTACCTTTTGAAGAATCTTCACTTGCTTCTGGAAATGGATTATCTCTCACTATTTCATCACTTTATTCAAAACCAACTTCACCTCTCCAACAAAGACAACAAATGGATAACAACGATGATGATGATGATGATGAATATATGGAAATGGCAAAGAAACGACGTTTTGCAGAAGTCAATGGTTCAATGGAAACTACAATGAATAGGATGATGGAAAGATACAGTGAACAGGAATATCAACAACAACAAAATCTTCTTACCAATGGAAATCGCATTATATTTCAACAACTCACCCAAAATGAAGCAGCACCTGGTAAAACTATATTCGGAACTCGTGATGGTATGCTTGATGAAATCGTTCACCGAATAGCGCCTCCTATTGCCCTGGCAAGACTCTCTTCACCAAATTTATTATTAGATACAGCCACTGTATCTTCTCCAGCAACTTCTACGCCTATCACAATTTCAGCACCAACTCAATTACCTACGCCTCCTGCTCCTGTGATATCAACGCCGACAGAAAACAGAAGATCTAGCAGTCCATTACCTCCTCCAGTGTCCTCAAAATCTATAATGCCGCTCAATGTAATACCTCCCACGGATCCTTCTATGTATGTATCATCTCAATTCACAAGTTCACCATCTCCACATAATGATTTGAAGACATCATTGCCACCATCGGAATCAGAGTCATTAATACCATCAACAGCGACAACAGCAGAAACAACATCATCAATAATAACATCATTACCATCATCAACATCATCAGCAGCCACAGCAGCAGTAACATCAGCATCAGCAACTTCAGCATTGGACGCATCATCATCATCATCATCATCATCATCAATGACTCCTTTACAATCTTTTGTATCTATGGATGATCACACAAATGAATCCACACCTATGCCCAATTCTTCAGAAGTTCCTACTGTCAAAATACCCACCTCTCTCGCTATGCTCTCAGCTCGTGGTAACACCAACTCAATCAAAAAGGACAAAAAAAAATTATCGGTCAAAGCAGCGCTCAAGGATAATAATGGATTACCAAAAAAGAAGAAAAAGTCAAGACTCTCAGTCGATTTAGAAGACAATATCAATGCAAATCTCTCAATGTCTAAACCATCTTTATCAACTTCAGTGCGATCCATTGAAACAAATTCGATAGGATCAACAACAACAACAACAACAATAACGGGAATACCAAAGATGGTTCCAAGAGTAGATTTACCAACAAAAGAAAAAATAGAAGGCAATGGAGAAAGGACACCAGATACGCCCAGGGTACGATTTAAGGATCAACTAGAGGATTCAAACAAACATCAAGATAATAATCGGTCAAAAGCAATATCCATGCAATCATCGTCATTATCACCACCAGTGCCACCATCTGATTTCACTACACCAATGAAGAAGAAAAAGAAAAAAAAGAAACATGATCAGCAGATGCCACCTTCCGGTCCAACGGTTATAAATACAATATCAACGGCACCAACCACGGCAATGACGACAGCTCTTTCAAAAGAACCGAACAGCACAGCCACAACCAAGTCAATGACGACAACTGCATCATCCTTCTCTTCCGGCAACAACAATTATTCATCAACACCGATACGATCGACACCTATTTCCAATGTAGCTCCTATTATGTTATTACCCACTCCAGCCACCACGTATTATGATACCTCGGAAACGGTACGATGTATATGTGAGAACCCTACTGTGGACTATGGTACATTTATGATTTCTTGTGACAAATGTTTGGTTTGGTTCCATGGTACTTGTGTAGGAATTGCTGAACATGATCAAGTAGAAGAATGGATATGTAGACGATGTCATTATTGATTAGTTATTATGAGTAGATGCAGTTATTTTTGACATTCATTTGATTTGATTTTTTTTTGTATTGATCATAGTTCAATAAAATTATTTTACCTATTTGTCTTTTTTATTATCATGTCATCTAAAATTCTAAACAATGATTTGTTTTTTTCCTGGGTTGCAAAATAACTGATGCATAATCAACTATTGCCCAAAAATAGTCAAAAGACGGTTACATTGAAAGAAAACCAAGTGAAATAGGATGATGATAAACGAAACACATATAGACATATATATAGTCATTATTATCAATTTGTATATTTATTCCAATGACAACTTGTTTAAACCAAACCGACCTTTATATTTATATATATATTTATATATAATATATATATTAGATTATCTAGAAAAAAAAAAAAAAAACTCGGTGCAGCGGGATTTCAACGCCTTTTTCTTTTAAAAAAAGCTTGGGATTTTTTTTTTCTCTCTTTCCTTTCCCCCTTTTTTTTTGCCTTGTTCTTTTTTTTTTTTTTGTATTATTATTTCTAAAAGCATGGATGAACATCAATTGAAAAACATAGTAGGTATCACTGCAGGTACTGCTGCTGCCGCCTTAACCGCTTTGGCTATCAAATACAACGATCGCGCCCTATTTGACGAACACAATCCAGGAACACCTTATCGTAAAGGTTATCCTCTTCTTGGTACTCTACCTGGTTTGATTCGAGGCAAGTGTACTATTCACGACTTTACTATGAAGGCTTTCAATGATGCTAATGCTATGACCATGTAAGGGCATTGATATGTTATATACTAACCATACTAACTAACATTCTGATTAGATCTGTTTCAAGTTTGGGCATTCCTCATGCTGTACAAACAATTGATCCTGCGAACGTTGAACATATTTTAAAAAGTAAAATAACTATTTGTTTCTATTACGCACACACACACACACTGTCTAACTCTTTTTTTTTTTTTTTTTCTGTATTAGACAATTTTGAGAACTATGTCAAGGGTCCAAAATTCAATGAATCTACTAAAGATATTTTAGGACATGGTATCTTCAATGCCAATGGAGAACAATGGAAATGGCAACGCAAGGCTGCATCTTTGATATTTAACGTCAAAAACTTTCGGGATCATTTTACCGAGTAAGTTGATTACAGTAATACATCTTCCCCACGTAAAATCTTTTTTGACTCATCTGAATTTCCTTTTATATCATTAGTGTTTTTGTAAACGAAATGGAAATCATGTGTGACATGTTCAATCGTGCTACTGAAACCAATGAAGTTGTGGATTTACATGATATGATGTTCCGCTTTACTTTGGATAGTTTTGTATTGTAAGTAAAACCTTTTTTTTTTTTTTATCTCTTCATTCTCACTTCCTTTCTTTTTTTTTTAGACTTGGATTTGGTGTGGATATCAAATCATTGACTCATGGTGAAAAAGTACCTTTTGCTGCCTCCTTTGATATATTACAACAAGGTGCCTTTGAAAAGTTCATAGACCCATTTGTGAACGTAAGAAATACATTCAAGAAATACTTTATGCCATGGGAAACTACACCAGAACAACATTTGGAGGTCATCGATGCATTTGCTAAAAACGTGATTGATGGGCGTCGTGCACAACTAGCTGCTGGAGAAGTACACAAAGATTTATTGTCTCGATTTATGAATGCTCGAAATGAATTTGGAGAACCTTTGAATGATGTGGAATTACGTGATACTATTATGAACTTTATCATTGCTGGTCGTGATACTACTGCTCAAGCTTTGTCATGGACTTTCTTATGTTTGGCTCAACATCCTCGTGTAGAAGAAAAACTTGTCAAGGAAATCATGGAATATATTGATGATGATGTGGAACATGATTCACCTGCTCTTTATGAAAAAATCAAGGATATGACTTATGCTCATGCTGTGTAAGTGATTATCTCTCATTTGGAAGGAATGATATTCATCTTTTTTTTTTTTTGTATAGCTTTTATGAAGTATTACGACTCTATCCATCTGTTCCTGGTAATCAGAAATATGCTTTGAATGATGATGTATGGCCTGATGGAACAACTATTCGAAAAGGTGATTATGTAAACTGGTCACCTTATGCTCAAGGTCGTTCTGAAAAAATATGGGGTCCGGATGCTAAAGAATTTGTTCCTGAACGTTGGTTGACTCCTGAAGGTGATCTTCGCCGAGAAACACCTGGCAAGTGGCCTGCTTTCCATGCTGGTCCTCGTGTTTGTCTTGGTCAAAATCTTGCTACATTAGAAGGTTTAGTAGCTCTTTCGTTTTTACTTCGACGTTACAAGTTTACCATGGTGCCTGGACAAAATGTGACTTATAATGTATCTCTTACTCTTCCAATGAAAGAAGGTCTCAAAGTATTAATTGAAAAGCGTGTATAGAATGACTCCCTCTCCTTTTGTTACATCATATCTTTAATATACACATTCTCTTTTATTTATTTATTTTACATCGACTTATTTATTCATATATGTATTATTATCTCTATATTTTATTTTTCCCATTCATTATATTTTCTCTTGTATGCAATAAAATCAACTTTTATTTTGGATCATGCCTTTGTTCTTCCTTCTAACATATCATGGTTTGTAGTACATAATATGAAAGTCAAGCATTTGATGATTGATCAAAAAAAAAAAAAAAAAAAAAAAAAAAAAAAAAAAAGGGTAAATCACTCATAACGGATATCTTTCAAATGAAAAAAAAAAAAAAGACTTATCTACTTCCCACTTCAATGTGTAAGGAATTCACAGTAAAAAAAAGAAAATAACATATATAAAAGATAATAATAAATATTTTTTATTTGATAAAACTTTATATAAAAAAGGATTAAAAAAAAGGGGAAGATACAAAGAAGACTGGGAAGAATAAAAGGATATATGTAGGAAGGAAGAAGGGAAAAGGAAATTACCGTTAATACCAGTAAAATAAGAATAGGAGGAATGACAATATGTTTTAAAAAAAAAAAATAAGATGATAGGGATATTTTGAGGGAGACATAAGATGAACCTATATCTAACTATCTAGACATACCGCTTGATTTCGAGCATTACTTTTATGTCGTTTCAAAGCATCCAATCTATATATATATATAATATCATCAGTTCATCATTCTTTTTTTTTTTTTTTTTTTTTTTGGCTTTACCTTGAAAAAGTCTTTTGACATCCACCACATTTATATGGTTTTTCACCTACATGAGTTTTCAAATGACGTTTCAAATCATGATTCCGACTAAATGCAGTATTACACAGTTGACAACAAAAAGGACGATCATCCGTATGAGTACGTGAATGGGATTTGAGGTTATATAATCTTGCAAAAGCTTTGCCACAATTAGGGAAAAGACAAGGATACACAGTTTGAGGAAGATTGTTGACCATGGTGGTGATGGGTGCAGAGGACGCATAAATCGACATGGCTTCACTTTGAGTATTTGCTAAGGCTGGATCAGACCGACGTCGTTTATGATTGATGGTGGTATGTTTGGATGACGGACTTGTACTACCCCTTGGTGTATTTGTTGTGGAAGTAGTTGTGCCAGTTGTAATCATATTGGTTTCATTATTATTCTTCTTTTTATTGTTGTTGGTCGAGTCGCCGGGACTGATATTATTATTATTGTTTGTACCTGCACTTCCTTGATTGCCTGCATTCAGATGAGATCGCATGGTAGCTGCCAATAGTGAAGATGCATCTGCTGCTGTAACGTTTGAACCATTCGCCGTTGCCGTTGCATGAGCCATTGCCGCTGCTGCTGCTGCTGCTGCTGCTGCCAAAGCCGCACCTGTTCCATCTCCACCGTTTTCCACATTTGCAAATAAATTGGATAAGAAATATTGATTACTGGCCAATGCTTGAATGGTAGCCAAAGGATTATTCGATCCATTCGATTCACCTACGTTCGTTTGTTGTTGACTGAGTTGTTGATAGAGTGAAAGTGCCGCAGCATCAGCATAATTGAGAACATTCTGAGCTTGTGTTGAAGAAGTAGAAGTGGTATTCATGTTGTTGGACGTATCCACAGGCACAGAAGAACTAGGTTCGGTAGTGGGTACTGATGTCGTAGGTGGTCGATTGTAATCCATCGCTTCTACTGTTGATGTTGTTGAAGTGGTGGGCATAGATGATGATCGTGTGGATATTTGTGATTCAGTTGGAGTATGATGGTTAGAAGTATCTGTGGTGGCAGTGGTGGTATTAGTAGATGTGTTGTCATGTCCTTCTTGTTTGATTGATGATGATGGTGGAAGTTGTGTAGTAGAACCTGTTGTTGTTGTTGTTGGTGATGATGTTGATGAAGCTTCTAATGAATGTCCAGTTCCAAGTAAAGCCTGCGATAATAATGCTTCAATAGCTTCTTGATCGCCTTCTCGAACTTTCTCAGTGATTTTGTGAGCAATTTCTGTCCAATCTGCTTGTTCCACTTTAGGCATCGAAAGTATATTTGATTTATTGTTGTTAAGTTGACTTGTATCAGATTGTTGAGAAGTTGAAGATACTGGAGGAGGAGGTGGAGGAGTAGATGTTGTCGGTAATGTTGTAGAAGTCAAACCATCGAGATGATGTTGAAGTTTTGCCAATTGTTCATCGTGCCGTAACTTGCTTTGAAGTAATTCCCTATCGACATATTTTGATGCTAATGTGTTGTCCCATCGCTGTTTGAGTTGTTTTCCTTTTCTTCCAGGAATTGTGTTTGCAATTTCTTTCCATCGGCCATATCCATGTTTCTTGATACCCATCAAAAGTAATTCGTCTTCTTCCCGAGTCCATGATCCTCGTTTGTAATCTTGCATAATATCTTCTTGTAGTTCTAAACCATCGACACTACCTCCTGGTGAAGCAAGATTAGGATAATTTGCCATTAGCATACTAGCATTCAAAGTCGAATGATCATTTCTTGTACCATTATCTGTATGTTGTTGTTGTTGTTGTTGTTGTTGTGGCTGTTGTTGATGATGAGCTAAAGCTTGGCGTAATACTGCCGCTGCCGCTGCCGCTGTTGCATTTGCATCTTCTTCGGTCGTACCAGTTGTATCGGATGATATTGTATTAGTTTGGTTTGAAGATGCCTTCACTTTGCCAGCATCTATACTAGGTCGTTTTTCAGAGGAAGATGACGCTAAACCAAGAAGTTGTAAAGCTGTTGCAGCTGCTTCTTGTTCCATAATATCAGTGTTACTTGATTCTGGTTGTTGTTGTTGTTGTCGTTCTTTTTCTTTTGAGTCATCTTGTCGTTGTCCAGTATCTCCACCACCATTAGAGTTGCGTCGTACTTTATCCCATAATAATTGTAAAGATTCTATATAAATAATAATAATAAAATAGTAAGAATATATTATTCACTTTTTTTTTTTTTTTTTTTTTACATACCAGGTTTTCCAGAGAGAGCAGCAGCGAAAGCACCTACTAAATCAATATCATTTGTGGCATTTTGTAGTAGCGCAGCAGTGAGTACAGCACTTGAACGCAAGTTATTATAATTCAGTCCAGGTGAAGGTTCTTTGATAGTAGTATTCTGATTGTCATTGTTGTTATTGTTGTTTGTAGCGGTAACATTGGTAAGAGCAGGTGAGTGAACAGCTGAGGTGGTATGAACTGAACTAGGAGAAGGTACAGCTGTGATATCTAAAGTATGAGTATCGTCGGATAATGTAGGAGGAGGAGGTTGGTTGAATTGAGTCAGTCGACTGAGTTCATTAATGTTGGTATGATTGGATTTCTTGTTGCTGTCGTCTGTTGTAGATAAGGTAGTAGTTGTGGTGTTATTGCTACTAGTGGTCGCAGCAGTGGTATTTGATATTCTACGACGTTTTTCATTATGTGGTGAAGAGGAAAAGAGATGTACTCTTGCCATAGTTCAAAGTAGTTCACTATTGCGATGAGTATAAACAAAAAAAAAAAAAAAATAAGAAGAATAAATAAATAAAATAAATATCTCGGGATGATAATTGAAAGAAAGGTTTACCTTGGATGTATATATTCAGTAACTGTATGTAGACTCTTTTATGCAAAAAAGGGTAGTGCGTAGTAACCTTCTTGTAAGACGGAGTTGGGTGAGGAAAAGCGATACAACTACAAGCCTTCAGCCAAGCCTCGGATAAAGAAGAAGAAAGAATCGTAGAAATAGCAAAGCCTTCCAATTTCCCTTTTGTAATCCATCCAAAACAAAAAAAAAGAGGAAAAAAAAACGACGGCGGTGATTTAAAAAATTTTCTCACTCGAACGTAACCAATCAAATACCAAACTTCTTATGAACAGAGACAAACTTAGTGACTTGGTCTCAAAATTATATAGCAGTAAATGAGTGATGTATGTCTATTAAGTAACAATCAGTGCAATCAATGTGGTAAAGCAGAATCTATCATTATCATTATTACTATTACATCATATAAAGAAAAAAAAAAACGAGGATGATTGAATCTAAAATAATCAATGTATACTTTTTTTTACACGTGCTGTCACTGGGCAACCATCCATCCTCAACCACATTTTATTATAGTTGATGCAGGTCGCAGTTCAATTTGGGGAAAAAGATGACCAAACCATAAGATCTCGTAACACAATCCTCCCCCTCATTATGATAAGCATTCCACGGAACAAGGAATTGATATAAGTAATAAGGTTTGACCAGTTATTGATTTTTCACATTCAAAGTTTTCTTTTCCCTTTTTGTTTATTTTGAAGAATACAAAAAAAAAAAAAAAAAAAAAAAAAAAGATAATAATGATAAAATATATATATATATATATATATAAAACTACAGATAGATCATAATATAAAAATCATAGATAAAAAAAAAATAGACATAAAATGGAAGGAATCAACTAAAATAAGAAAGGTGGGGTATCCTTGGAATATAAATATATAATAAAAAAAAATTTTACTAACTACTACTATGAGTGTAATTTGGATGGCATATTCGTTGTTCGACTATAATCATCGTCAGCAGGAATGTTGAAGCTTGTCATACCAAGTGGAGAGGCGGTAGAAGAAGAATGATTACTATGCCAATTGTCTTCAATCATATTAGGCATAACCAAAGCAGGAGCACTTGATCGGTGTTGGTGGGAATGGTGACTATGTACAAAAGAAGGACGTCGATGTGATGATGATATCTTTGTTGTTACTGTAGATGATGATGATGGTGAATAAGATGCCGATAATGATGATGATTGTAATGCTGATGTTGTTGTTGGTGATGATGTTGATGATGATGATGATGACAGAATATGATCCGTGGGAATGGAAATAGAATTGTATAAAGATGAAGAATCCATAGATAAATGTCGACTGGTACGAGACCCAAGACCGTTGGTAGGGATATTGTGTTTAGCCAAGAGTTCTTGTTGATACCTTAATTGTTCTTGTAACATTTCCAATTGTTTTTGTTGATTTTTGTGAGCTAAGAGGGCGGCCATGGCCTCGGGAGGTAATTGTTGATTGCTACTTCGACTTCGTTTGTGCTGATGTTCGTTATAATAATGACTATGACGTCGAAGAAGATGATGAGGTGCGCGTATCAATCCACCCATACGACCTTCTACTTCTAACCGTATTTGAAGAGAGCTAAGTTTTTCGCGTAATCCACGGTTGCGTTTGTCGAGATGTCGAATGTATTCCACGGCTTTAAATAAAATAGTGCTTTTTGAATTGTTGATGTTTTTCAAGGTGGGGATGATTTCTGTCATTTCTTTAAAACCATTGCGAATAGTATTGCGTCGTTTTTGTTCAGAAGCAATGTGATTTGCCCGTTTTTCATCTTCAGTCAATAAATCACGAGAAGGTCTTGTTTGTTTGTTGTAGATATCATCTTCTTCTTGTTGTTGTTGTTGTTGTTGTTGTTCTTCATTTGTGGTTTCTTCTTTTGCATTGGTATGGTCGATTGGTTCATGTTTTGGTTCAAGAAGACCTGATAATAAAGGTTTAGGTGGTGTTTCTTTATTTGTTGAGTGAGGAATGGTGATTTCATGACTCTGATGTAAAAAGATAGGTGTATTTTGTTGAGATAATGGTTTGTGTGATGATGATGATGATTTATCATGAGTTGGTTTGCCATCAATAAAAAATGTATCCAAAAAATTGGTGAAGGTCCTTTGATCATTGTCATTCAAAATATCATGTTCGTGAGATGAGGGAAATTCTTCAAAAGGTATAGAAAGTCCTACTCGGTCGCCAGCAAAAGAATAGTCTATATACATAAAAAAAAAAAAAAAAAAGAATATAAAGTTTGAATTCATTTTTTTTATATATATTTTATATTTCTTGTCATCAATCGTACCTTCAAAAGTACTTTGGTCATGTAATGATGGAGAGTCAATATCACAAACACTGGAAGCAGTCAAAGAAGGTACAGTATCCCAACTATTAGTACTGGTAATACTTGATGTTTTATGTGAAGGATCGTATTCTGGGTCCATTGCTTTTAATTTAAGGGGAAAATAATAAGTGATGAAGAAGAAGAAAAGAAAAAGAGATGAGGGATGGAAGAAGAAGAATAAAAAAAAAAAAAAAAGAAGAAGAAGAAAGAAAGAAAGTGAGAGAAAGAAAGAAGAAAGAAGAAAAAGAAAAAGAAAAAAAAGGTATAAGAAAAGGAAAGAGATGCGGAAAAAAGATCCAAGCTTTATTTCTTTTCATAAAAGGAATTACAAAGCTTTTATTTCAACCACCCCACTATAAGCAATTTATTTCAAGTTCAATTTCCGTCAAGCACCCTTGAGTCCCTTAGTGAAGAAAAAAAAAATACTTGCGGGGAAGAAAGTTTTGACTTGTTCACCCAAGAAATGTGGGGTGGTATTCCTAGAAAAGAAAAAAAAAGTTGAAGATTATCAATCTTTTTATTATTTTTATTATTATTATTTTTTTTTTGTAAAATTATTTTAACCCTACAATTTATTTGATTTATGTTTTTAACTATATACCAAAATTTCTATCATAAATCAAAAAAAAAAAATACTAAATATATTAGGAATCAATCCTCTCTAACACACACACACACACACACATACGTATATTATATATATATATATAATTTTACTCATTCCACTTGGTTTGCAGATAAATGTTTTGAGAAGATGGGAAAAAAAAAAGTGAAACTATTTCAGACCTAAAAGGGTAATCTCGGAATCAATATCTGCCAATGGTCAATCTCTGGTCTTTAATTTCATGTGATTTCATATGGAAATTGTAAAGCATTGTTCTTTTTTTTTGCATAGCCTTTTTATCTATTATTTGGCTGTAACACCTTTTTTCTTTTTTTTTTTTTTTCTACTGCTTGTTTGATGATGTTACTATAAAAAGAAATCACATCTATTGTTTGATCACTGGATCTTCAATATATCACTTGTTGCGTTTATACATCTTTTCACTGATTAAACGACCAACTAGAATTGTACATGCATGATGAATGTCTGGGACAATTTTAAACTCGCGTTATAATAGCTAAAAAGGGTAATGGATTAAAGTTATAGTAATCACTACGATGTAGAGTGATAATACTAGATTGAATAAGACTTTTTCCTTTTTTATTATAGTAGATTCTAATGCAAATCATACCATTTAGCCTTAACAGAAATAATCAAACGATATTGAAGTGATGATATTACGTGATGATGGGATGATATATGTTGATGGGATGATATGTGATGATGGGATGATATGTGATGATGGGATGATATGTGATGATGGGATGATATGTGATGATGGGATGATATATGATGATGGGATGATATATGATGATGGATGTTAGATGATGATACTGTAATGGATGATGATTGAAATCGATAAAAAAATATCTTCCTCTTTTTTTACAAAAAAAAAAATATATATATATAGTAATACTATTGTAATAGTAATAAAATCATCCCAAATTCAAGTAAGAAAACTATGGAGTATTATAAACATTGAAGTTTGTTAGAGGAAAATAGCGAAAGTCAGTCCCCTAATAAGGAAAATATTACTCTGAGAGGTACATACCACTCCTTCGTTGTTATATATACAACCTTCTTGTGAATGAAAAAGAAGTAACATAATCATCATCTATTATCCAATATCAATCATTATCATTGTCAATTTTTTCCATTATAAAAATTATTTTTTTTTTAAAAAAAAAAAGAAACGAAGACTTCTTCCAGTTATTGTAGATCAGTATACCTTCTTAAATGAATCTATCCATAATATCTGAAAGGCTATGGAAGTTTACTGTATCCATTAGAAGTTTACTTTACTTTTTGTACCTATTTACAGTAGCAGTTTTTTTTTAAGCTCATGATGGTATATATTGATATAAAAAAAAAACATGATTGTACATGATTCTAATTATTGTATATGCATGATGATGTATGTGACTATAAAGGTTATGATTATTATATATTATATTTAAAGCGTAACAATAAAATAATATATCTTTTGTTTTATTAAGTGATCATCATATGCGTGATCTATATTATTTCCATGTTTCGATTATTATCACCAACATATTCACTACTGTTTTCTGCAACAAGTATAAATAAAGCAGTGGGATGATCCATTCATTTGACCAAAGTGCAGTAAGGGAAGTTGAATCGCCGACAGCGTTGAACTGCTCTTTTTCTGGCAAATAAACAACAAGGTAATTTTCTTTTTTTTTTCTCTCTCTCTTTCCCCTTCTATATATTACATTGGAAATCTTACTCTTTTTTTTTTTTTATTCCTTGATCATATTGAAGATTTGAAAATAGCTGGATGACAAACGGTAACACTCTACCTGAGATACCAAGATCAACTTCATCGTCTCGTGTATCCAGTGTTCTCAGTCACGACCAAGGTGATCATCTCGAAATCGCTGTTATAGAATCTACTATTTTAGTTTCAAGACAAGCTGACAAGAAGAAACCTTTACGTGGATCTGCTTTAGCCATTAGTGTAAGTGACTATAATATTCTAGAATAGTTGGGTGGGGTTTATAGTGAGCGGCATAAACAATCTTCTGTTTGCCCCTTTCTTGTTTATATAGTTTTTATCTATTTATATTGATTATAGTGAAACTTGACCCATCATTACTTTAGAATATGGCTTGACTTGAATCTCCTCTCCAAATGATCTTATTTTAGAAATTGACCTTCTCTTTTCTTTTCTTCTTCTTTTTTTTTTTTTTTTTTTTTTTTGTTAGGTATTCAATGTAATCATAGAAGACAAGCAACGGAATCGATCTTTGGTACGATATATTAAGGATTTTGTAGAATTTGATCAAAAGGTAAAGATATGATTATATAAAAGGGATATCCTCTGATATCATTTATTTATTTAGGTTAAAAAATGTTACAAGAAGTGCAAATTAGCTCTCCCAGTCCTGACAGAACCTCAACTTCACTTGTATACGCCTCATCGAAATAAGACAAAATATGGCATTGATATCAAAAGACGTGGTGTACGTGGATTTTTACTCAGTCTCAGCAATCTCAAGTATCATTATCATGGACGATCAAATTCTGAAAAGGTCGAAATCTATTTACGACGATGTGCAACAGATCCATTCATCAGCAAGTCCTCATTGTTTCGTGATTTTCTATCAGCTCAACGAGACGAAGATCGTGTAGCTCCTTTGGCTCTTGTGCATACCTTGGTTCATCAGCATCAACAACAGCAACAACATAACGCGTCTTTATTACACGACAGCATTTTACCCGATGTTGGACGATTGGATATCAGCACAGTGGATAGAGACGGAAACAATAGCATATTAGTAGACAAAGGCAATCAAACAAGTGACATCTTACCAATGGAGAATCCTAATGCATCACCTACAACATCCAACTCATCCATCTTTTCTTTACGGCGAATGTCTTCTTGGATTCATATGGATCGACAGCGAAGACGAAGATTTGCAGGTTCAGATGCTATAGGAGCCCAACGACGCAACTCTGTTACCAGTTTATCTTCAGTATCTTCTATTTCATCATCACATTCAGTGGCACGCTCTGAAACACATGCCTACTATCACCATAGACAGCAAGATGATGTTGAAGGCGACAATAGTGGTGATGAAGAAATATTGAATACATCTTCGGTTGATTTTATTGGCGGTGATTCTCGGAATCGTATCTCGATTCAAGATTTTCAGTTCATCAAGGTACTCGGAAAAGGATGCATGGGAAAGGTAAATGGACCACCAAAAAAAAAAAAAAAAAGATATATATATATATATATATATATATATTACCAGGCAGTGTGATATGGAATTTATATTGATTTATATATATTCTTTTTGTGGCTTTACTCGTTACCAATTAGGTATTACTAGTACGACATCAACGAACGAATCAACTACTTGCATTGAAGGCAATCCGAAAACAAGTGGTATTTGAACAGGATGAGGTGATCCATACTCGAATGGAGCGTGATATTTTGACAACAATAGCCAAAATTCAACATCCTTTTTTGATCAAATTACATCATGCTTTTCAAGATGCCAATCAACTCTTCCTAGTCTTAGATTATTATGTCGGTGGCGATATGGCTAATCAACTTGCAAAATTCCAACGGTTTACTCCAGAACGTAGCAGGTTATACACGGCGGAAATCTTATTA
Organism: Halteromyces radiatus; assembly: GCF_025201355.1. Lineage (NCBI taxonomy): Eukaryota > Fungi > Mucoromycota > Mucoromycetes > Mucorales > Cunninghamellaceae > Halteromyces > Halteromyces radiatus. Next base: position 483,840 of record NW_026251691.1, on the reverse strand, counting down.
GGCTTACAAGAACTTCATCGACTGGGTATATTGTACAGGTAAGATAAAGACTAAAAAAAAAAAAAAAAAAAAAAAAAAAAAAAAAAAAAAAAAAAAAAAAAAAAAAAAAAAAAAAAAAAGAATTGATTTATTGATGACATTTCTTGTTATATCCCTAGAGACTTGAAACCAGAAAATATACTCTTAGCTGCGGATGGACATATTATATTGACTGACTTTGGGTTATCAAAACAATTTGGACCTGGGACTAATTTGGATGATCAAAGGACAGCTACATTTTGTGGTACAGCGGAATATTTGGCACCTGAAATTTTACAAGAAAAAGCATATACGTATGCAGTGGACTTTTGGAGCTTGGGTACAATCTTGTATGAAATGTTAATGGGACTTCCACCTTTTTGGGCAGAAACACATGCGGAAATGTACCGAAGAATATTGGATGATCCATTGGAATTCCCTGAAGATACAGATCCTGTTACAGCTGATTTCATCACTGGTCTTTTACAACAAGATCCATCGAAACGACTTGGTACTGGAATCAACGGTCCTATTACTATTCGATCGCACCCTTATTTTGATTGTTTAGAATGGACGGATGTTTACTATCGACGGATCAAACCTCCTTACGTTCCACAACTTCAATCAGAAACTGATTTCAGCCACTTTGATCAAGATTTTTTGGCAATGACTCCTCGTTTATCACCTTCTACTATGCAGCACAATAGTAACAGCAGTCAGTTCAATAACGTCGACCCAAGTTTGTTGGATTTGGCTTTTCAAGGTTATTCTTATACAAACACTGATAGTAATTATATGGAAGAATCATTTCCCATGGCAGCATCTACTGCACCCTCGGCAACAACAAGTGATATCCAACAATCTTCTATTTATTATTATAACGACAATGATTATGATGATGATTACGATGATGAATGTGGAAATCAAGATCAGCATATCGTTCATCAAGCACGACATTATCTTCAATCAACACCTACGGATGAAGACAGCACAGAAAAGAATAATCGTGTAACGTCATCAGGATCAAGGTTATCTAGTGACATTCTTGATGGATTTTATTCTGACAGTAGTAGCGGTGCTTTACCAGACAATATTTATGGAAATAGACTGCACCACTTATCAAGGCAATGATCTTTTACTATAGAATAGATTTTCCCCCCTTATTTTTTTTTTTTTTATGATACACCACATACACCCCAACATAATCATGATATGATACCATTTTACTATTTATATACATCTATATTCTTTTCTTTTTCTCTCTCACTAAATTCTCCCACGTATAACACTTTTTTCTTTTTCTTTTTTTTTTTTCTGTTCCCCTATGATTTGCACATTTTATATTATATTAGAATTATTTCCTTATACATACTCAATATTTGATGATGACGATGATATTGTATGATCAAAAAATTAATGACAAATAAACATTTACGCTTTATATAACAATAGTCGGGAAGAAGAGGGAAAAGGAATTGAAAAAGGGAAGTTTTATAAAAAAAAATCCAAAGGCCATCAGTGGAACGTTTAACATACGGGAGTTTTGATGTATTGATGCTCCGCTGCTTTAAAGTTTGAATTTGATGAGTAAAGAGAAACAATGAACCCCAGCATTTATGATATTATTCAAAATACTTTGAGGGTTATTTCTTTAATTGATCATGTTAGTATAAAGGATAAAGTTTTAGATTATATTGTATAAATCAATAAATAAACGAAATCTTATGTTACGAAATCAATTTTATTCGTTCCTTTGGGGGTATTCGAACACCGTCAGCATGAAAATTTTTTTTTCTCGCACTTTTTTTTCTCTAAAACTTTTCTTTCTTTTCTTTTTCTTTCTTCTTCCTTTCTTCACTTCTTTATTTTCTTCTTTTTCTTCTTTTTTATATTTTTTTTTTATTCACCATATTTAGTCATATCATCATGGCTCGTCATAGGGATGTTTACAATCCAATGTTATTTGAATGTGCTTGGGAAGTAGCTAATAAAGGTAGTGAATATAAATGAAACAGTATACACGTTAAAACTTATCATCATCCTTTTACGTTTTATTTTTCTAGTGGGTGGTATATATACTGTTATCAAAACTAAAGTACCAGTGACAGTACAAGAATTTGGGGATCGTTATTGTTTAATGGGACCTTTATCGCATGCCAAGGCACCTATGGAAGTCGAATCTTTAGTAGAACCACCTAATGAAGCGATGCGTCAAGTTTTGGAAGATATGGGCAAACATGGTATCAAGTATTTATTTGGTCGTTGGTTAATTGAAGGTGCTCCCTATGTACTTTTATTTGATTTGGGGTCAATAGCTCATAAAATGGATGAATGGAAAGGTGATCTTTGGAACGTGGCTGGTATTCCAAGTCCTCCCAATGATACTGAAACAAATGACGCTATCCTTTTGGGTTACTTGATTACTTGGTTCTTAGGTGCTTTTGCTTCCAAGGTAAATAAAAATAAAAATAAATAAAATAAAATATGGGGGATGGGAAATTATTTAGTGAAAAAATATTTTTGTTGAGCAAAAAAATTAAAAAAAAAATTTTTTTTTCTACTTTGTTTTACCCTAGTACAACAAATCAAACGATCCTGCTATTGTTGCACATTTCCATGAATGGCAAGCTGGTGTGGCAATTCCTTTAATCAAAAAAAGACGTTTGGACGTTACGACTATCTTTACAACACATGCTACTTTGTTGGGTCGTTATCTCTGTGCTGGTTCTGTGGATTTTTACAATAATTTACAACATTTTGATGTCGATGCTGAAGCTGGGAAACGTGGTATCTATCATCGTTACTGTATTGAACGTAGTGCTGCTCATTGTGCAGATGTGTTTACTACTGTTAGTCATATTACTGCATATGAAAGTGAACATTTATTGAAACGAAAACCAGGTAATAAGAAAAAAAAAATACTGTTTATTAATATTTTGGATTCTTACTATTCATCTTTATTTAGATGGCGTTTTACCTAATGGTCTCAATGTAGTCAAGTTCTCAGCCATGCATGAATTTCAAAATTTACATGCTGTCAGCAAGGACAAAATAAATGACTTTGTACGAGGTCATTTTTATGGTCATTACGACTTTGATTTGGATGATACTATATATCTATTTACAGCTGGACGTTATGAATATCGAAACAAAGGTGTTGATATGTTTGTAGAATCTCTAGGACGTAAGTGTTAAGGTCTAAGAAAGATGAAATGATTGATTAACATATTTTTATAGGTTTGAATGATCGTCTCAAGGCAGCTAAATCGAAAACGACAGTGGTAGCGTTTATCATCATGCCAACAGAAACTCATTCTTTTAATGTAGAAGCTCTCAAAGGTCAAGCTGTCACAAAGCAATTACGTGCCACAGTGAATGAAATTCAAGATCGGATTGGAAAACGTATTTATGAAACTGCATTAAGGTAACAAAAAGAATAAAACAAGATTGGATAATAAACAGACTAGGAAAAAGAAAAAGAAAAGAAAAGCTCATTTCCTTTTTTTTTTTTTTAATAGAGAAAATGACTTGGATCCTATGAAGTATTTATCTGATGAAGACAAGGTATTACTCAAACGACGTGTATTTGCTCTCAAACGTAGTACTCTTCCTCCTATTGTGACTCATAATGTGGTAAATGATGCTGAAGATCCAGTGTTGAATCAATTACGACGTTTGAAACTATTCAACAATTCTGATGATCGTGTCAAGGTTATCTTCCATCCTGAATTTTTGAATGCCAACAACCCTCTACTTGGATTGGATTATGAAGAATTTGTACGTGGCTGTCACCTTGGTGTATTTCCATCTTATTATGAACCTTGGGGATATACTCCTGCTGAATGTACTGTTATGGGTGTTCCTTCAATTACGACCAAGTAAGAACTAGATGAAGATTTAAAAATGATATTAATTTTTTTTTTCTTTTTGACTCTAGTTTATCCGGATTTGGGTGTTTTATGGACGAGAACATTGAAAATTGTGAGGATTATGGTATCTACATCATGGATCGACGTATGAAATCAGTGGAGGAATCTTTACAACAACTCAGTGATCAAATGTTCCGGTTTGCTCAGAAAACACGACGTCAACGGATCAATCAACGAAATCGAACGGAACGACTATCAGATTTACTGGACTGGAAGAGAATGGGACTGGAATATATGAAAGCACGGCAATTAGCACTGCGTAGGGCATATCCTGATTCGTTTGATGAAGATGATGAAGATGAATTTGATATTCTCCCTGTCAAGATCCCTAAGCCTTTATCTGCACCTGGTAGTCCTCGTATTGCTGGTCAACAATCCTATTTTGATGACGATGAAGAAGACAATGTAGCTCCATTTATTGCATCCAATAAGAACAAGAAGAAAATCCCTGCCTTACGACGTACTTCAAATGATAATGATCCCAACAGCCAATCTGCCTTTCAAGCTCAATTATTAAGTGAAGGTGACCTACAAACGTTGAACAAGTTGACTTTGGAATCTATCAATGAAAATAAGGAACATCATCAACAACAACAGCAACCCAAACCTTCTCATCAACATTAGTAGTATTGGATCAAAAACTCATTCCCTTATCTTTAGTGTTACATACCTATTTTTGTTTTATTATTATTATCATCATATTTCTCGTTTCTTTTCCCGCCTTTTTTTTTTTTTTTTTTTTTTTTTGATTATTATCATACGATATTATCTACGTCAATTAACCGTCGTTAAAAATAAACCTGTCAAAATGAAAATATCATGGTTACACTTTTTTTAATGTTTGTTTCAATTGGATTATGATAAATATCATCATGTTACATTTTGTTTTATGTTTTTCGTCATTCAACAAACTATTTTTCTTTAAAGTTGTAAGGGAGATGATATTGAGGAAAGAATATAGATTTCCTAATTTGACAGCCTTTTAGAGTTTCTTATTGGAAAGATGGGATGTTTCCCAAACATCTACAAAGGTCTATTGATTTTCAAAATCTTCAAGCGTTTGAATTTATTTTCCTTTTCCGGTGTTATTTTCCCTATCTCTTGAAGAATTTGACCCTTGTCCATTCACCACTCAAACCATCCTCATAATAATAACAATAATAATATAAAAGAAGATTGTATATTAATTGAATTAAAATATCAAACAAAATAACTAGACTAACAAAAAAAATTTTTTTTTTCTATCCTATGATATAGAGAGAGAGGGGGGATCTACGATGAAGAATTTCTTTTCCATTCAACAAACTCGTCAAAAAGTACAGGCCCTTGAAAATAAAAAAAGTGAGACAATGAGTCTTTTTTTTTTTTTTTTTTTTGAAATATGATCTTTGACTTACATGCAGCAGTTTCATCATGGTCTGATAAATCATCAGAGACGGTGGTAACGAATTCTAGAAAGCTTTGCCATTGGTCACGATTAATGACACGTACAGGATGCATTTCTTGTAAGAATTGAACAAAGTGGTTCACCAGGGTAAAGGTATCATCAAATAACACATTCCATAGAGCACATGCTACATCCACATCCATACATTTCTGATCCTTGTTCTTACCATAATCAAAAGTATATCGATAGAATTTCTTAAAGTTGTCAACATCCTGCAGCGCCGATTCAAATTCATCAAGTCGTTGCTTGACTAATTGTTCTTGGTGATCAATGCTAATCAAATCAATAATAACAACAAAAGATTAAATATAATCTATGAATCTTCATTCTTTTTTTTTTTTCTTGATTTACCCTAGTTGTTGCATACCAGTCATCCATTCTTGTTGTGTAATGTAACCTAAGTAATAAAAACATTGTGTGAGCAAAAAAAAAAAAAAAAAAAAAGGATCTTTTGACGTGATGAATGACTTACCCATTGTAGATATATTCAGTTTCCAAGCAACCACAATGGCCATCCTCTATAATCATCAACCAAACAAAATAATAAAAAAATAAAATAAAAAAAGGGTCATTAACATGTATATATATATATATATATATATATATGTATCTTCGCCATTCAACTTTTTCTTCGTTTTCAAAAACTTACTTCTTCCACCGATATACCGAGATCTTGTAAGAATTGTTGCATGCCTTCAGGAGATATAGAGGTTGGGGTATCAGGATCAGCATATCGCTGAAACCATTGTAAACATAATTGGGCGTTGAACTTGAGGAATCATCATGTAATAATAATAATAAAAAAAAAAAAGATAGAAAGAAAGAATAAGCATGTATCGGTAAATAATCATTGCGACATAGAAACATATTTCCTTCTTTTTCGTCTTTTCTAGTATTACCACTGGTTCTGTCACTTGTTTTTGTTTTGGTATAGTTGTTGTTGTTGAATGCTTGTACAGTTTTGTTGCAGCAGGATAACTAGGAAGATGTTGTAGATTGGTATTGGATGAGAACTGACCAGTAGCTCGTTTGGCACGTTTCTGTTGATGTTGAAGTTGTGTTGGAGTCAAAGTACTTTGTTTGGATCCCATGAATTGATAATCGTTGTTATAGTAGGAGAAGATTCGCTTTAAAGACATGGAAGGATGGATGGATAGTTGAGCCTAAACAAAGGTAGTTGATTACACAAAAAGGTAATACTATGTCAATATTGCTGGAATTGAGGACAATAGTGACCAGAGAGAGGCAACAACAGAGATATACAGTAATTAAATGTTAGTTTGTATTCAAGACAGGAGAGAGAGAGAGAGATAAGGATGGCAGAAATATAAAGATAAAACAACCGATAAATGTACCAATCCAACAAAAAAAAAAAAAAAAAAGAAAATATAAAAGAATAAAGTATAATATAAAGTTTGTTTATATGAATGAGGGTGGTGAAGTTCCTTCAAGCGAAAGAGAGAGAGAGAGAAGCGAGAAAAAAAAAAGAATGAGCTGATAGTGGGAGCGGCAGGTGAATTTGTCGTTGCTTGATTAGACTTAATGAAAGAGGAGAATAGGTGTTACTTTTTTTTTTTTTTTCCTTCCTTTTCTCTTTTCTTATATTACTCAAAAAGTCATTAATGATGCCTCCTTTCTTTAAAACCCTTTTTATTCTTATTCTTTTTTACTGCCCCTTCCTATTCATAATATTTATACCTGGAAAAACCATATTTCATAGCAACCAAGTTCGTTACGATATCTGTAAAGCTATAGAAGGATATTCTCCAATAACTCTGAGTTCTCTTTTGGAACGTACCTTGTGTTCAACCGAACAAACAATCGCAGTTATCAAACCGGATGGATTCAATCATGCAACAGCTATCAAGTCTATTCTTACAAAGCAGTATGACTTTGTCATTGTCAACAGTAAAGTCAGGACATTGGAAAAAGGAACAGTAGAACGTTGGTACCATGACAAACTGAATCAATCGTATTTTCCTTCGTTACAACGCTATCTCACTCGTGGTCCTGTGGAAATCCTTTTACTTGAACGTGTGGATGCTATTCATGGTCTTCGTTCCTTGGTGGGTCCTACTGATCCTGAACGGGCGCGTCAACTCTCTCCTCATTCTATTAGGGCTTTGTTTGGTACCAATGTACAAGAAAATGCCGTGCATGCAAGTGACTCTGATGGTGCCGTTCTCCTGGAAAAGTCTTTATTATTAGATTAGTAAATCAACATTTTTAGGGCGAAATAGATTAGTTTATAGATTGAAAATTTTGATACATTCGAACAACAAAGGGTTTTTGACACATCCAACTTTCTGATGTCTCTTTTTATGGTTGATTGATCTGTAAAATAGATAGTCTTAGTAGTAGTTTACTATACCTATGTCTTTATATCTTTATTTAATAAAATCTTCTTCAGATTCATTACTATAATTCTTATTGTTATTGTTCAACCACTATCATTATTATCATCATCACTGTTCAATCATCATGATCATCCATCTCTACTGTCAACCATTTCGTCAACAATATCATTAACCATCATTATCATTGATCATCATCATAAGTAAGATTGTCTTGGATGTGTTCCCATTGCCCTGTAATGTAACAAAAAGAAGTAATAGTAAATATAATGAATCCTTTTTATTGAATAAAAAAAAAAAAGACATTGGAGATCGAAATAAAAAGGAAAAAAAAAAAAAAAAAGAAAAACGCCAATGCAAGGGAATGATATATGAATGTGTTGTAACTATGCCATCTTTTGAATCTATCTACATGTATGATAATACTAAATTATGATATCTCTAAACTACCACTATAAAACTACGCTTCTGCTGATGCGAGTTCTTGTTCTTGTTGGAATTTGCGAGTGTTGTGTTGAGCCAAAACTTCTCGGAAGACGCTTAAAAGAAGATCCACACCTTCTTTATCAATTTGATGATGTAACACGATTCTTGATTTGGAGCCCATACCACCAATCTTGATGTTCTTGCGCAAAAGAGCAGGAGCCACATCCTTTTGAATATTCAAGCCAACACGAGCGGTATCAATCAACACCATATTGGTATGTACAGGATTTTGAAGATCAATATCCAAGCTTACTAGTTGATCAGCCAAATAACGAGTAAGAGCATGAGTAGCATCCATCGTAGGCACCACAGTATCAATACAGTATTTTGCAGCAGCAGCAATGGAACCAGCTTGTCGCCAACCACCACCGAACAACTTACGGAAATGACGAGCACGATCAATAAACTTTCGGTTACCCACCAACATAGATCCAATAGGCGCACCTACACCTTTTGATAAACATAAGGACATGGAATCAAAACACTTGCCGTATTCGTGAAGAGGCACACCACTAGCTACATGGGCATTCCAAAGACGAGCACCATCCAAGTGCATAGCAAGACCACGGTCACGGGCCAACGCAGCTATTTCTTGCATATCTTGTAAGGGCATCACCATACCGCTTAATGTATTTTCCAAGGAGACAACACGAGTAGGGGCAGTATGAAGGTCAGGTTCAATCAAATTACCTTCAATTTCAGTGGCGGTCACATGAACACCATTGCGAGGAATCACAGGGCTAACAGAAGCACGAGAATGGAAGGCAATACCACCAGCTTCCCACAAATGAACATGAGAACGAGCATCACAGACAACTGAATGAGGAGGTTGGGTCAAATGTACACGGAGACCGAGTTGGTTGGTCATGGTACCACTTGCACAGAATAAACCAGCTTCGTGACCAGTGAGATCAGCCACATGGCGTTCCAATTCATGGACACTATCATCTTCCTGCAGACACAAAGAAAGATAGGGATAGATAAACAGATAGAGAGAAGGAAAAAAAAAAAAAAAGAAAAGAAAAAGAAAAAGAAAAAAAAGAAGCCGATCAGTAAAAAAAAAAAAATTCACTCCTTATATAATTTAAGGTTGTCAAGACAACTTTTTTTTTTTTTTTACTTACTTCAAAGACACTATCATTTCTTGTAGCCTTCTTCATCACTTCAAACATTTCATCAGTAGGGGCAGTAACAGTATCACTTCTAAAGTCATATAACTTGGCATTAGGATCCATGGCTGGTTGAGAAGTATGGGTTTGATCATTATGGAGATTATTTTGAATGTACAACCGCTGCACAGGAGAGGTAGACAAGTATCGACAGACCGCTTGCTTGACAAGAATGGGTTTAGATTTGATTGCCATTGACATGATCATTGTTAAAAGGGAAAAATTACTAAAAGAGGTTCCACCGAGTAAAAAGTTGTTTTTTATTTGGTAATTTTGAAAAGAAGGGGGATTTTATACCAAAAAAAAAAAAAAGTTTTTTCATAATGTGTCATCCGTGACTTTCTTTACTCAAATCATTACGATGGCCGATTCTGATTATCCAGTAATCAAACGAAACGAGTATGAAATTTAAATATCCGAATATCAAACCAACTAAAAAAAAAAAAAAAAAAAAAAGGTACAGAAGGATGATAATGATGATGATGAATGGTTAAATATACGTCATATATAAAGAATGGTAGAAGGTTTCCAAAAAAGAACATGGGATGCGTGAGATATCACTTGTTCACAAAATTAGGGTACACCCTATGATTTTTTTACCACGGGTACCTGTAATCTAAAGATAAACTGTTCCGTTTTAGGCAATTTTCATTATCTATTAGGTTCAAAAAACGTTTTCCTCTGAATTTGAGCCAACTCGATAGAAAATGCAGCGAGAGCCAATCAGAGGCGGTATTCCAAAACTGGAGAGGAGGAATAATAGAAAAAAGGGGTGGGGCATATTTAATTGTTCTGATTCCAATCTCCTTCCTTCTTTTTTTTCTTTCTTTCTTTCCGTTATTTTTTTTTTTTGAACATTTTTTATTTTTATTTTTATTTTTTTTTGATATCTATTTAATATGACACAATGTATACCTATGAAAGATGGTATACCTTTTATACCTTGGATTTATGTAAATATGAAATGAATATTAGTAATAGTGTTTATATAAAACTCATCATCATCATCATCTTCTGTATTCTATAGTATATCTTTGGTGATTGTACGTATGGTTTTTTAGATGCATCCAGTGTATTATTAGGTTATTTATCGATCTTATTTTGGTTGAATGCACAGTTCCCGTAAGTAATGAAAACAAACAAAAAAAAAAAAAATTTATTATAACTTTTTTTTTGAAGCCTGCATGATTATTCAATTTTACTTCTTTTTTTTTTTTTTAAATTGTAATAGACAAGTGATTGAAAATTATAGACGAGGCTCAGCTGAAGGACTTTCTATCAACTTTTTATCTATATGGCTTGCTGGTAATTCAATGACCAAAACGGAGAAACTGATGATCTAAACCTTACGACCATCTTTGATCTAAATCCGAAGCTAAACTGTTTTTTCTTCTTCTTTCTTTTTATAGGTGACAGTGCTAATTTAATTGGATGTATCCTCACAAATCAACTTCCGTTTCAACGATATCTTGGAATATACTTTGTTGCGATTGATATCTGCTTATTGGGTCAATACCTTTATTATAGCAAGTGGCAACATAGAGGACGATCAACTAACCGCAGAAAGACTCAGTATGAATCATCACCACCAAATCTTTTTACCGCGGCATTCCAACATCCATCCGTGCAAACACCACTACTAATTCAAGCTCAATCATTAGAAGATGAAATCACTCCTTATTCTGTATCATCATCACCTAACAAATGGTATACTTTGACGCAACAACAACAACGGGATGAAAATCTTTTCAAAACTTTCTCTACTGGTTCTTCATCATCTGTCACATCCGCAGCATCAGTATCATCATCATCATCATCCAAGATGAAAACAGCTGTTACAGGTTTAATGTCGATTATGCTTCTTGGATTGAATACGTTCTCTAATACATCTACATTGACCACTACAACAACTATGTCATCTTCCTCCTCATTGGTGGCTACTACAGTAAACTCTGATCCCCTGATCATTGGTAGTCTATTTGCTTGGACTTGCACTACATTATACCTGATGTCACGTATTCCTCAAATTAGAAAGAACATCAAGCGACGGTCAGTGGATGGTTTATCTCCTTCTTTATTTGTATTTGCAGCTTGTGGTAATCTTACATATGCCTCAAGTATCCTACTCCACCCAGGTCAAACCCGTGAATCTATTATGGAGGCTCTTCCTTATTTGATTGGTAGTGCCGGAACCTTATCATTCGACTTTACTATCTTCCTACAATATATCTATTACACTAGAAGAAAGAATCAACTTTGCAAGAATAATTTAGTCTCAGTATAGAATTATTTGATCCCCACCCTTCTTCTCTGTTGATACCATTATTCCCCTTTTTATCATTGTATATAGTCTCTTCTTTTCTTTCCTTTTCTTTTCTTTTCTTTTCTTTTCTTTTTTTTTTTGTATATAACTAATAAACTAGCAATTGTCATCAGAACCAATTTTTTTTTTTGGTCTATCCCAAAAAGTAAATCCAGGGTCCGACTACTTTTTTTCCCTTTCATTTTTGTATTTTCCACTGGTTCTAATGATTCCCTTTCTCTTCCCTACTTTTTTTTTTCTTTTTTCTTTTATTATTCATACATAATCATATTATTCACTCATAACCATTATAGCCACTTTATGAATGAAATGCCAACGATTGCCAAAACGATTAATTCAGCTCTACACAGTTGTTATATTATTATTGACTCTGGTTTTATGGCATTGGACTTATGACAATACTTCTTCTATAGTTAAACAGTCTCCTTTACCTCAACGTCTACAAACATCTAACAATAGTAGTAATGATACCACTTTGTCATTACAAATATCTTTGCCTTATGAATGGCCACAGTTTACGACCTGGAAACGAGGTAAAGTACTGAAAAACTCACACTCTGTTCCACATAAAAAAATAAAATAAAAAAAGTATTATTGTTTATCTAATCATATTCTCTTTAGACGGTTGGACTTTTTCAAAAATACATAGCACTGACAATTCCTCAATTTCATTCTTACAAGGTTTACGTGAATATACGACAATTGGGCATACCTACTCTCAACTTGTCCATCTAGGAAGAACAGTACAAGTTCCTCATACTATTGATTTAACAGTGGCCATTTATCTACAGGGAGATCTACAACAATTAGATGTTTATCTGGACATGATATCACGACAAACTGTACAACCAAAATCCATATGGGTGCTTTGGACTTCTTCTTCGTCAACACTTACACGAGAAAACATTTCTAAACGACTCAATGCTATCACTATTCCTTCAAGAACAGTGGATATAAGCAAGTACGACGCCAAAGGACTGACCAATCATCAATGGATACGACGGTTACGACAGATATCAACAAAATGGATTTGGTTATTGGATATGGACACAGAATTCTCTCTGATCAAAGCAAGAACCAACAATGAATTAGAATACTTATTCCGTGTCTCGCAACTATCTAATTATCAAGGATCTATGTTAGGAATCAATGGGATGCTATTACCTTCCAACCTCAATAAGGATAAATCAACTCAATTTGTTTGTTTACCATCCAATGATGTACCTGCCGTATCACAACCTGCCGATTTACTTTATAACTCCTGGTTTTTGGAAAGATCTTGGCTGCCCTTTATTTTAGATTTTCATCACCCTATGCAAGAGTTGCCCTTACCGTATTACATCAGTCAGTCTCTAATCAAGTATGGAAAAATAGCCACCATCGCTTTACCTTCACCATCCTCCAATTTGCCATATACAACAACAAAAAAATGCATCACTGCTCGTCATGATTATATCAACAACAAAGTTTGGATTGACCAGCGTGAGTTACACACATCTCCCACTGCATTGGACCACCGACAGATCACCATTTTACGCCAGCAAAAACAACAACAACAACAAAAACAACAATCAATATCAATGGATCAACGTGGAATGTATCTTATACATGGTTCATTGGAAGCGAAATATTTATACCCACTCTTATGTAGATCTCAAAAATACCCAATACATATTGTAGTGACTGGAAAGGATCACGGTATGTCTGGAAAAACGTTGAAAAAGACAATGAAGCTTATGGATGATTGTAGTGGGAACAAGATGGCGATGATACACGACCTGAATCTACCTGGACATTTGAATAACAATGAAGCTTATTTTACCTCTCGAATCATGGATGGTGTTCTTGGATTGATGCAAGTCCTACAACCTGAAGTATTAATACATGTTTCCTCTTCTGATTCCTCCTTACAAAAGGCGTTATCTTTGGCATCATCATCTCAGCAGTATGGACTCCAATGGATTTTGATCAACCTGCCTGCACATCAGGTTCAACATGCTCTTTGGATTCCCGACTTGCCCCTGAAGGCTCTGAAATGTAAGTATTAATAATAAAAAAAAAAAACAAGATCATTGATGTAGAAAAAAAGAAATACTTATACTCCTTTTGATATAGATTGGAATGATATATCTATACAACTTGTCATGATTACTGACCGTCGTCCTCATTCATTCTCACGACTTTTACAAACAAGTAGCAACAGTTATTTTTTAGGTGATAGAGTGGATTTGACAATTCATATGGAACAATCAGCAGATAGGGTGACACGCAGCTTGGTGAAGAGCTTTGATTGGCATTATGGTAAAAAGACGATTCGACATCGAATACAAAAAGGCGGATTGATGCCAGCTATTGTAGAATCTTGGTATCCTCGCAACAATGATGATTATGCAGTTCTCTTGGAAGATGATATCTCTGTATCACCTTTGTTTTATACTTGGGCAAAATACAATATTCTAAAATATCGTTATGGTGATGAATCAGAACGCACGAAACAAATCTTTGGTATTAGTCTCTACTCTCCTCGTAATGTTGAACTTCATTTGGTGGGACGACGACCTTTTGATCCAAATGTGGCCTTGGAAGGATCCTCTTATCCGAAGCGTACACCTTATGTTAGTCAAATTCCTTGTAGCTGGGGAGCGATCTATTTTCCTGAACATTGGCGTGAATTCCATTCCTTCTTGACTGCCCAATTGGATGATCTCTCTCAATACCATTATTTAAATATTAGCTTACCGATGAGCCGTTCTGACCGATGGAAGAAATCCTGGAAGAAATATTTTATTCAACTTGTATATCTACGCGGTTATGTTATGGTTTATCCCAACTTTCAATCATTTGAATCATTTGCTACCAATCATCTGGAAACTGGAACACATGTACAATCTGAAAAACGCACCAATATCATTGATCTTTTTCTTGTACCTCTTATGCAAAGAGACACATTATTATATCAACTACCTCAGCAACGATTACCCGATTTTGATCAATTACCTGTTTTGGATCTATGGGGTCAACTTGTCACTCATGATATATTAGATGAACGGGCAGAAGAATGGCATCCTCACATATCAGCATGCGATCGAAGAACAGGGACATTTACACCTGATGATTTACTTTGTCCTTTTACTCATATACCTGCATGGGAACGACCTGATATGCCAGTGACAACAAAGAAAATCAAGATCTATACGATGACAGAAATAGTGGAACCATTGGCATATGTCACTGAGTTAACAGCACCAATGGATGATGATACATCATGGCCAGTAGCAATCGATGTGGCATTGTTCTCTCCTCTTTTGGACGAAATCCCAGTTGAAATGGATGATGAAGAAAAAGATTTACGGTTGGATTGGATGTCTATCAAGAAACTATCAAGCAAACAAGACACAAAAGTGGAATTTTAAGACTTTTTAGTACTACCCTATTTGACAAGCTTAAAAATATACTATTTTTTCATTGATTATACATATACTTATATATATTTATTCCTTCTTTCCGTACATTTGTGCATATCTCTCTCTCTCTCTTTTTTTTTTTTATATTTATTAAATTGTTTATATCCTAATAAAATAATAATGAGTCTTTTTGATTATTGTCATATTCTCCATTAAAAAAAAAAAAAAAGGAACATTGATGGCAAGGATAGGATGGTTCTGATTGGCCAATAGTATGAAGGAGTTTGTTTTTTTCCGTATGCCTGCTAGTGTAGATGATATGTGGCAAGCTAGTTTTATCGCTGTATCAAAAAAAAAAAAAAAAAAAAAATGGGGGTTGAGATGGGTCGGATTTTGTTGGGCCGCCAGCCTTAAAAAAATTTTCGTTGAGTAGAGTTTAGAATCTTTCTTTTTCTTTTTTTTTTTTTTCTCTTTTCTTTTTGTTTTTTTTTATTTTTTTTTTTTTTAATTGATACATCATTATGCTTCGTTCAGTGTCCTCTCGTTTGTTGGCTAATGTGAACAAGCCTACCATTGGATTCAAGGCTACTGTAAGTTTTATTTTACATCTTTTTTTTTTTTTGGTAACTTTTCAGAAGTGTTTTGACTTTTTTTTTTTTTTTTTGTATCTCCTTTATAGCGCTCTTTGTCCACTACCGCTCCTACTATGATGGCTTCTACTACTGATGACTCTGAAAAGATTCGTATCACTTTACCTTCCACCTCTTTTGAAATGTACGATGCCGAAGCTCCTAGCTTGGAAATGGATATCACCAAGTCTGAATTGATCGATATGTATACCAAGATGACTGTCATGCGTCGTATGGAAATGGCTGCTGATGGTCTTTACAAGGCCAAGAAGATTCGTGGTTTCTGTCACTTGTGTAATGGTCAAGTAAGTTATTCAAAAAAAAAAGGAATAGAGTATAATGGGGGAGGACGGATAGTGTTTGGCAAAAAATACCTTTTTTGCGGGTAAACGCGGGTGATTTCTAGAGAAGGTCGTTAGAGTGAATGACTCGGGCAAAGAAAAATTTTTTAACCACCGATTTTATTATTCTTCTAGGAAGCTGTATCTGTTGGTATGGAATCTGCTATTACTCATGATGATCATGTTATTACTGCTTATCGTTGTCACGGATTTACCTATGTTCGTGGTGGAAGTGTCAAGAGCATTTTGGGTGAATTGATGGGTCGTGAAGCCGGTATTTCCAAGGGTAAAGGTGGATCCATGCACATGTTCGCTCCTCAGTTCTATGGTGGTAATGGTATTGTTGGTGCTCAAGTACCTCTTGGCGCTGGTATTGCTTTTGCTCAAAAATACAATGATATTCCTTCAGTGACTTTTGCTCTCTACGGTGATGGTGCATCCAATCAAGGTCAAGTATTTGAAGCTTTCAACATGGCCAAGCTTTGGGATTTACCTTGTGTGTTCGTGTGTGAAAACAACAAGTATGGTATGGGTACTTCTGCCAACCGTTCTTCTGCCTCCACTGAATACTTCAAGCGTGCTGGTTATATTCCTGGTATCAAGGTGAACGGTATGGATTCATTGGCTATCAAGCGTGCTTGTGAATGGGCTAAGGAATGGACTTCTTCTGGCAAGGGCCCTCTTGTCATGGAATTGGCCACTTATCGTTATGGTGGTCACTCTATGTCTGACCCTGGAACCACTTACCGTACCCGTGAAGAAATCCAACATATGCGTTCCACCTCGGATCCTATCACTGGTTTGAAGCAACTCATCATTGAACACAACGTCGCCTCTGAAGCCGATCTCAAGGCCATTGATAAGGATGCTCGTAAGGAAGTCGATCAAGCTCTCAAGGAAGCCGAAGCCTCTCCTGAACCTTCTATTAAGGAATTCCATACTGATATCTACCAACCTGGCACTGAACCCTCTGTTGTCCGTGGACGTGAACCCAAGGAACTCTACTATTATTAATTTTTTTATTTTATCCAATTTTTTTTTTATACATACAACAACTCCATATAGTCTATTATCATCTTTTCCTTTCTCTCTTTTTCATTGTTCCTTTTCTTTTATATACAATAAATACAAACTTTTTGATCTTTTTTTTTTTTTTTTTTTTTTTTTTTTGTTGCGGCAATACTAGATTGGATGATGGATTTGAAATGACTGATCGAATGTTTGATGATGATCATTGAGTGAAAAAAAAATGATGATAGACATTGACATTGATGATGAAAATGCATGATGATGGACAATATGTAATGGTATGATTGATAATTGATATACAAACGTACGTAAAAAACAGTCAAAAACTTTTATTTTTGTCTAGAAAAGAATGAAACTATAGTACAGAAAAAAAAAAGTTGAAAAGATAATAAAAAAAAAATGATGTATGATGAGATATGAAAGGGATTAAAAAAAAAAAATTGAGTAATATGGAAGTGGATGAGTTGGGACACAAAATGATAATAGTAAAATAAAGAATACTAATAAAAAAAAATAATGATATGGATGATGATAAAAATTGAATGATAATAAAAAGGGAAATTATTTGGCAACACCAATGATAGACTTGGACCGTTCGGATACATATTTGCTTGCTTCTTCCTTGGAGCTGTGTTTGCGTCTTCGTTCTTCCTTGACTTTTCTTGCATTGATCATTTCTTTCTTTGTACGGTCGGCACGTTTGATTTCCATTGGCACATGACGATGGCGATCGATACGCTTGATTTCCTGCAAGTGGCCAAAACGATCCTTGAGTTTTTGAGCATATTCCAAACTGATTTGTTCGCGACGATCCTTGATTCCTAATTTTTCCGATGCATGTGCCTTCCAGAGTCGGATATTGCCATCATCAGATCCAGAAAGAACATACTTGCTATCCATGCTGAACTGTACACAAAATACTCGTTGCATTCGCTTGGTATGATACATGTCACGACTGTGTCCACGTTGTACATCAAAAATACGAACAGATCGATCATAGGAACCTGTCACAATTTCTTGACCTGTTGGTGAATAATCAATGTCCATACTACATCAAAGAAAAAAAATGTAAGTTATATCTTGCATTTTTTTCCTTTTTTTTTTTTTTTTTTTTTTTTTTTTTTTGCTTACACTGCTGAGACATGATCCTTCAATACATTATGAGCTGAACTCATATTTCGCATATCGAAAATATAAGAGTTGTGGTCTTCATTTGCCTATAATAAGATAGAATAATAATAATAAAAAAAAAAGATTGTAAGCAATTCATAGATAATACAAAGATATTTTTCTCTCCCTCTCTTCATCCATGACTTACTGCTGCAAAAGTATAGGCTTCAATAGGATTCCAAGCAATGGCATTTGTTTTCATCTAAATAAAAACAAAATATCAGTACTCTATCTAGTAAATCCATGACAATACTTACCATCATAACTAATTTCGATAATGGTTTGCTTGTACGTAAATCATATAACACTACGGTACGATCAGAACCACAACTGGCCAAGATATTCGTTTCGACTTGATTGAATTTGACGGTTTGATAAGAATCAGCACCCCAAGCAAAGTTTTGTATAGGTTCAGAACGTTCTTCATCCCAGAGTTCCACGGCATGGCCAGAAGTAGCAAAAGTAGCATCGTGACGATGATGAGATAACCCAGTGAATGCATATTGACCAATATATGTTTGAAGAGCTTCCGATCCTTCAGAAGAAGGTTGCCAGATTTTGACAGTTTTATCTGTTGAGCAAGATAAAAATTGATCATCCCGTTTACCTGCGCTTACACCACTGACAATGCCTGAATGTCCTTGAGTTGTCCAACTGGTTTCCTGATTCGTCAAATCCCAAATACGAATTTCTAAGTTAAAAAAAAAAGAGATACAATATGAGATAAACTTTTTTTGTTCATTATTTCCTTCTATACTTACCACCATCACCACTACCAGAAATAATAGAATTGAGCTTTTGAGGATGTTTCATCATACTATAAACACCATCGATATGACCACTGAGAGCACCAACAAAAGGTTTTGCAAATAAACGACCCAACTTGACTGAATTCAAAGCTCGAACATATTCTCGACCTTGTTCAAATGGATGTACGGTTGGATCAAGATTACGTTGCACTTTATGGATATCTTGAGATCGTTCTCGAACATAGTCTGCAGAGGACCGGGATAAGGCTTTGACTTTCTATAATTTAAAACAAGAGAAGGTTAAAGATACATAAAATATCCAATGTTAAACTTTACCATTTGGTATATCAATAAAGCTTATTTTGAGTCAGTTCAATATAGAAGAAGAAAAAAAAAAAAAAAAAAAAAAAAAAAAGAGAACACATTTTTTCAAAATTGGAGTTTCAATCAATCAAAGGACCAATAGGAGTGTGGCTTGTACACTTCATTTCTTTTTTTTTTTTTTTTTTTTTTTTTGGAATCAATGCGTTTTTATTCTTCCAACCAGGAAAGATAATAGAAGTAAATAAAAATAAGTGGGGGAGATAAAGTATAAATAAATATCAATGTACATAAAAAAACAAAAAAAAAAAAATAGACATAATATATAGATAATGAGTATATATTGAATAAGGAGAGACTAAACTATGACCTATGTAGAAACCCAGTTGGATTGGTAGAATCAAATAATTGAGGTATCACTTGTTCTCCACTAACACCAGATGGTTGTAACGCCGAGGAAGTGCCAGAGCCAGTTTGTTCCAAAACTATATTTGATCCCCCATACGCTACTGATGGTTGTTGTTGCTGTTGTTGTTGTTGCTGTTGTTGTTGCTGCTGCTGCTGCTGTTGTTGTTGTTGTTGCTGCTGTTGTTGTTGGGTATAGGTGTCAATAGAAGTCGATGCCATGTTGATGAATTGCGTATGAGATTGATGTTGTACAAATGATGGATTTGATAACGTTTGTGTTGGCGTTGAGAAATGAGTTGTTTGTTGCGTCTGGGGTGGAGCTGGTGGTTGCTGAACAACAGACATAGCTGTCCCATTCATAGGTAAAGATGTCAATGCATGATGAGACGCTTGTTGTTGTTGTTGTTGTTGTTGTTGCTGCTGCTGTTGTTGTTGTTGTTGATGATGATGATGATGAAGTGATTGGGAATGATTTTGAAGCGAAAGCCCTACTTGCTGAAGAGGAGTATGATGGATATATTCAATAGAAGGTGGAGTGCCATCTCCAAAAGGTATTTGTGTCGTGGAACCAGCTGTCGTAGCCCTCAAGTCTACCGAAGGATTTGTCATTACCTTTGATACCAATGGATTTTGAAGTGCCAGACCACCAGATGGATCTTGTATTCCTAAAGGTGGCAGATGTGTTCGCTCGTGCTTCTTCAAAGATCGAGAATGATAATATGCCTTTTCACAACCTTCCACAGTACAATAAAAGGGTCGAATGTTGGAGTGTGTTTTGATATGTCTAATTGAAAAGGGATGTTAGTTATTTCGGTTTCAATTGTATTTTTTTTTTTTTATATATTAGATAAATACTTACGTTGTCAAAGAATCTGGTCTAGAAAACCGTTTCCCACATCCTATCAATATAAACGTTGTCAATATCATATCATCACTTACTTTTTTTCTAATTTTTACCTTCTTCAGTACACACAAAAGGTCGTTCACCAGTATGTGTCCGTAAATGATTGAACATTTTGTGCCGTTTGGTGAAAGGTTTCTGATTTCTCGTACAATTTTCCCATTCACAGCTATATGTTGCTTTTCCACTGCCAACATGAGAATCACCAAGGTGTGCAATAAGAAGTTGTAATCCATCAAAACGTTGTCCACAGTTCTGCCAACCACATATCATTGATTGATTTTCTGAAGAGGCGTCCACAGTAGCTTGACTGTTGTTTGTGGTATTAGTTTTTGGTGTACTAATAGCCGACTGATGTCGTTGCTGCACGGTTGCATGATTATCTTCTTTTCCTTCTGATTGAGAATTGACAATGTTGTGTTGTGAGTCTTTGTTGTTTCCATCATCATCGTCTTCTTCATCATCATCTTCGTCGTCATCATCATCATCGTCTTGATCATCGTCATCATCGTCCTCATTTTGGCGTTCTGCCGTTTGTGTTGTTGATGATTGTTTCGTTGTTGCTACAGTTGACGAAGAGACCGGTGATGTTGTGTTCGGTTCAGGTAAAGTAGGATTGGAAGATGATGTAGGACTGTTGCGTCTTGATGTACGTTTTTCCTTTTCCAGTTCCACCAAACGAGCAATCAATTGATCCCTTGACATTCCAGCAAATTCTTGAATAGATACATTGGGAGAAGAAGCTTCAGCTACTTTGCGTGATAAATCAGGAGTTGTTTGATCATCCACATTTGTATTTTCTTTCAGACCTAATTCTGCTGGCGTTGGAGGCGGTGGAAGGGAGATTTGAAGAGAAGGCTTGGATGATTTGGATGAAGGACGTCGAAGGAGTTGACTTTGATCATCAGGGAATGTAACACCTGTCTTGATATCAGATACTACAGCAGATTGAGGACCAGTGATCGTTGAGGACAGTTGTTCAGTTTGGATAGGAGGATGAGATGTTGAAACTGTGTGACGACGTGCTCTTTTGCTTGCAGATGAACTGGCTGTTGTTTGTTGTTGATCATTAGTAAGTGGACGTTTCCCATCGCTGTTAGCAAACGTAGTTGGTGTTGGAGTAATTGGAGTATCAGGTTGTTGATGACCGATGGGCGTTGAAGATGAAAAATTTGGTTGTCGTAATTGTTGCGCTGAAGAGCCATCTGGAAGTATGTAGGACGATACACTAGAGTTCCCATTTGTCATTTGACATAGCATCACAGATTGGTTCGTAGATTGCGGGTAATCACCAGGATGAGCCATACGATTTTCTTCTTGCACAGGTATAGACGTCACTATTGGATGATTTAATATAGATTCAGATTGTTGTTGCTGGGTCTGTAACATAGCCATTTGTTGCTGAGCGTGTACTTGTTGTTGATGATTTTGGAGAAGCGTATTTTGCTGATACTGATTTTGTTGTTGTTTCTGTTGCTCTTGCTGCTGTTGATGGTGAAGATTTTGTTGTTGCTGCTGCTGTTGAAAAGTAGAATTCATCATCGCTTGTTGAGACAGTACCTGCTGTTGCTGTTGTTGCTGTTGATGATGTTGGTGTTCCTGTAAGATAGCCAATTGTTGTACTACAGCTGCTTGTTGTTGAGCCATTTGTTGGGCCATCACTTGTTGAGCAGCCGCCGCCACAGCCTCTTGACGTTGTTCCACAGATTGGCGTTCTAATTCTTGCTGTTGCAATGTCGCATCCAAATGTGATATTTGTTGGTGTTGATGATGTTGTTGTTGAGATGGGATAACAATAGATGGAGTGTGATTTGCCAGAGCTTGTTCCATAATACGTTGTTGTTCTTGTTGCATGTGCTGTTGTTGTTGACTATGATTTTGATCTTGGCTTACAACAGTAGAAGGATGAGATAACGGTAGAGTTTCAGATTGATCAAAAGATAGATTCAATTCCATTCGTATTGGCTGTTGATCTTGAGTAGATTGTTGAGACAAGACCTCTATCATAGACGTGCTACCAAAGGAGTTATTATCTTGACCTGGTACGACCTGAGTAGAAATACCACCATGCTGAGACTAAAGAATAACCCAACAAGATACCAAAAAAAAAAAAAAAAAAAAAAAAAAAAGAAAAAGAAAAAGAAAAAGAAAAAGAAAAAAGAATAAATAAAATTGAGCGATTTTCCTTTTTTACTAGATATTCCCTATACCAACAAAGACCCTTTTCTTTCAAAACTCACCTGAAAAGTTGTTACCATATCTGAGCTGTTTACTGAATTTGAGGTAGAATCATGTGAAATAGTCATCGAACCAATTTCATTGTTATAACCCACAATAGTAGGAGTTTCACCAGGTACTGCAATATGTGATGAAGAATTTAATATTGAGGACGTTTGTTGTTGCTGTTGTTGTTGGTGTTGTTGTTGGTGTTGGTGTTGTTGTTGTTGTTGCTGAGATTGCTGTTGGTGTTGCTGCTGCTGTTGCTGCTGTTGCTGTTGATCAACTGAAAGTATAGGAAAGTTAGCGAGGTCGGCATGAGATTGTGGACTGATAATACCTTGAGATAAACCTGGAGTTTGCACTGGGGTCATAATGGGAGTCTGGTCCATCTGTTGATAATGAGATGATAGAGGCATTGATTGTTGTTGTTGTTGTTGTTGTTGGTGATGATCCTGTGTATATTCCTGTTTTATCATCATGTGTGGTTGAGTATGATGATCCTGTTGTAAAGGTTGATTAGTTTCAAGAGATAGAGTTGTAGGTACAGTATTTGGTTGTTGTTGTATAAGATGTTGTTGAAGTATAGGTTGGTCATCACTTGGAGTTGTCAATTGAGACATTATATCCAATTTTTGTTCTACTTGGTGTTGAGATGAAGGAAAAGGGAAAGCTTCAGGTTTTGTCGATTGTAATAAAGTTGGACTTGTTTCAGTAGAATGGATAAATTGTTGTTGTTGTTGTTCTTGTTCTTGATTTGTTGAAGGTAAAGTATGTTCTGTATATACAGCTTGTTGTGTTTCCATATTGAACTTTGCGAAGTATAAAGTGACAAGAAGTTAGTTGGTGGATTGGATCCCCTAAGGGGAGATTTAGTAGGATAAACGGAAAAGATAGAAGAGAATATTATTTCTTTAAAAGAAATAAATAAATAAGTAGTAAAAAAAAAAAAAAAAAAAAAAAAAAAAAAAAAGGTAAAGTATATGTGTGTTATCAAAAGAGAAGAAAAAGAAATCAGCTATAACTTAGATTATTTAGAAGATAGAAAAAAAAAAAAAAGGGGAGGAAAAAATTTTAAAACCAAGTAAGCGGTTTGTGAAAGTTGAACCAACTGAAGAAAGGACTTTCCACCAATCATCCTCTTAGATTTTTCTAATTTTAAAAAAAAAAAAAAAAAAAAAAATGAAAAATACAAAAAGGTACATGGATGCAAAACATAATATATATAGATTAAAGTCAAACCATCACAGAAAAATATATATATATATATATATTATATATACTAAATTTGGTTGAAGCCATTTTAATTTTTTATTATATCTGACTGTGTTACATCAAATAATCCATTCTCTATATCATAATAATGCCCCATCATTAATATATATTTTGAACTGACAACATACGAAAAAAAAAATACTACGGTTTCTTATTCATCAAAAGAAAATGTAAATCTCTCTTATTAAATTAAAACTCAGCGTGTCTTTCTTAAAAAAAAAAAAAAAAGGAGAGAGGCACAGCAAAATAATTTCCTTTCACCTTTTTTTTTTTTTTTTCTAATACGTATATGCAACTCAAGAAACCTAAATCACTCCTCTTGAAGCAAAAACAAGAACAATTATTAGAAGAAGAAAAGATACGATCTTCCAAACGAAAACGAAACAATGTATCTTACTTTGTGGGTGATTTTCAAGAAGAAGACGATACAACATATGGTCAAGACGAAAACCAAGCAAATGGTGGAAAAAGAATTTGTTCTTTATTAACGAACGACTTTAGTACTTCTCGATGTTATCAACCAATGTTACGACGACCTACTTCAACTTCTTCTCTCGCGACTTTGACAAAAAAATTCCGTGTACCTTTGGCCGATCAAACTGCTAACAATAGCATCGATATGGAACATAGAAGAACTCTTGGTATACGAAGACGTAATGGCTCTCGATATAAACAACTTTATGATCATACAGCAGAAGATGCTTTTGTTCTTTGGGACCCTGATGTCGATACCCTTCCGGAACAACCTCCAACAACAGAAACTAATAAGGATACAAAAACAAATTCAACAGAAGAAAAAGAAACCTCAGCAAACAAAGTTGCTCTTAGTGGAAAATCTCTCTCAGAAATGCTTGGGTTAAAGAAAGAAGTCTCTAAAAAATGTCATGTAGTAGTGGATCCTGTTTTGGCCAAGATTTTGCGTCCTCATCAAGTGGAAGGTGTTCGATTCTTATTTAGGTGTACTACAGGAAAAGTGCATCCAAATGCTTTTGGTTGCATTATGGCAGATGAAATGGGTTTAGGTAAAACGGTAAGTATGTCGTTAATCTTGGAAAATAAAATATAAACTCTGATATCTTTTTTTTTTCTGTAGTTACAATGTATCTCTTTGGTTTGGACCTTACTTCGACAATCTGATGAATTGGGAAAACCTACTATACATAAAGCTATCATTACTTGTCCTTCAAGTCTTGTTAGAAATTGGGCAAATGAAATAGGTAAAGAAATAACATTAATTAATGAAATATGCTAAGATTTATCATCCCCTTTTTTTTTTTGTAGTAAAATGGCTTGGTGAAACTCGCGTACGACCTTTGACAATTGACAATTCCGGAAGCAAGGAAAAGATCTCAGCAGTGAAACGATGGGCAGCTGCTCAAGGTCAACTTGTAAATCCTGGTAAAGTTGCATGAAAATCAGAAAAAAAAAAAGCTATGATCTGATTACGTGACTGACTAGACTTTCTTTTATTTTTATTAGTACTTATTATATCATATGAAACGCTCCGTGCCTATACCAAATATATGAAGAATTGCCCTATTGGATTACTATTGTGTGATGAAGGTCATCGATTAAAGAATGGAGGTAAACATCTTTATATTATGACTATCAATGCTAGAAGAAATCAAATTCTTTATAGTGATTTATCTATTTCTGAATTATCAATAGAATCACAACTTTTCAAGGAATTAAACAAATTACAGGTCCGTCGAAGAGTCATCTTATCAGGAACACCCATTCAGGTAAATCGTAATTCAAATGATTTTCTTTTTTATTATTCTAACCACTCAATACTTAATATTTTATTTTATTGTTCTTCCTCATCTTGTATATAGAATGATCTTAGTGAATATTATAATCTTATCGATTTCGCCAATCCTGGAATTCTAGGTACTCCCAATGAATTTCGCCGTAATTATGAAAATCCTATTCAACGTGGTCGTGATTCAGATGCTTCTGATGCTGCTCGGAAACTCAGTGATGAGAAAGTACAAGAATTCTGGACTATTGTATCAAAATTTACTATTAGACGAACAAATGATATTCTTACCAAATACCGTAAGTGATTAAAAGACAATAACTAAGAAAAAAAAGTAATAATCATTATGTTATATATATATATCTTTACTCTAGTGCCAAAGAAATTTGAACATGTGGTATTTTGCAATTTATCTCCTTTACAGCAACAATTGTATGATATATTCCTCACATCTCCAGCTATGAAAAGGTTACTACGAGGTCAGGACAGTCAGCCATTGAAGGTAAATCAAAAGAATTAAAAAAAAAAAGAATGATCGGAAGATCATTGGGTAAACACTGATATTCTTATTGTTTATGATGATATTGATGGCGTTAGGCGATTACTATGCTCAAGAAACTTTGCAATCATCCTGATCTATTGGATTTACCTACAGAACTGGAAGGATCAGAAAAAGTCTTACCATCAGGATATACAAGTAGTCATGGTGGAAAAACGGGACAAGTTATTTCTAGCTTATCTGGGAAATTTATGGTGTTAGACCGCATGTTGGCCAAAATCAAGAAAGAAACAGACGACAAAATTGTACTTATCAGCAATTACACACAAACTTTAGACCTATTTGAACGGTTTTGCGCACAAAAACAGTAAGTAACACATCTTACTTAAATTCAACAAACTACAAATCATATCAATCAGTTTGTCTAACATGTTTATTTTTACTTTTTTTTTTTTGGAAACAATAGATACGGTGTACTACGGTTGGATGGCTCTATGAACATCACTAAACGACAAAAATTAGTAGATCAATTCAATGACCCTGAAGCACCAGAGTTTGTATTCTTACTTAGTAGCAAGGCTGGAGGATGTGGATTGAACTTGATCGGCGCCAATCGATTAGTTTTATTTGATCCAGGCAAGTTAATTTTTATCCTTTTTTTTTTCAAGCAATGATCTTGTTTGTTTATTTTTATTGTTTGTTTCTAGATTGGAACCCTGCGGCTGATCAGCAAGCATTAGCGCGTGTCTGGCGGGATGGACAAAAGAAAGACTGTAAGTATTTTTAAAAAAAAATTGTTGGGGCATATATTAAGTTCTTTTTACTGATTATTTGTTTGTTTATTTTCTCTACGATAGGCTTTATTTATCGATTTATTGGTGCTGGCACTATAGAAGAAAAAATATTCCAAAGACAATCTCACAAACAATCACTATCTAATTGTGTGGTAGACGAAGCCACAGATGCTGAGCGACATTTCTCTGTGGAAAATATGCGACAACTCTTCCAATTACATACATCAAGTGAATGTGAAACTCATGATACCTTCAAATGTAAGGCAATCACAATAATAATAAGAATAATAATAAGGATGATCGACTCAACTCTTATTGTTTTTTTTTTTTTTTTTTTTGTATATTCCAGGTAAACGATGTATACAAGGTAAACAACACAAATCAGCGGATGTAATGCAGTATGGAGACACAAGCACGTAAGTCTTATTATTATTATTATTATTATTATTATTATTATTATTATCCTTATTATTGATCTGGCCTTATTGACACCTTCCTTTTTGTAATAGATGGGATCACTTTGATAAGGATTTATTGAAATTACCAGATCCTATATTGAAACAAGAAGCAGGAAAAGGAATTGTTTCTTATGTATTTCAATATATATCTCATATGGAATAGAATTTTTAGTTGGTTACTTATTTTATTTTATATATAAGTAAATATGACTCAATAAAATCTTTTTTTTTTTTTTTACTTTGTAAGCATTGGGGATTTAAAGTTTGCCAGATTTTGATTTTCAGTCTTTTCTTTCCTTTTTTTTTTTTTTTTTTCGTTAGAATTCGCCCCTATTTTCTCCTTCCTGTATTTCTTCCTTATTTTATTGTCTCTGTGTCTATATGACAAGGTAAAAAAAAAAAAAAAAATCATATAAATAAGCTCTTTTTCATTTCCAAATGATGACATTTTTTCTCACACTCTTTTTTTTTTATTTTATTTTTATCATGATCTCGTGTTTACCTTTAGAACTTTTTGAACTTGTTCATTGTCAACTGTCTACATTGGATAAATACCGGTGTCTCTATGTATGTCAAGCATGGTATTCCTTGTTTCGTCTTGCATTGTATCAAAACTGTGTTCTTTCCAACCAAGCCAGTTACCGAACTTTGTATACTACATTGCAACAAAGGCAAGATCTTGGTTTTCAAGTAAAACAAGTGGACCTGAACAAGTGCGAAGTTTCGTTACAAGAACTGCAAATTTTATTTCAATTGTGTCCTAATATTCGTTATGCCAGTCTTCGATGGCCATCGTCTTCTTTTTTGGGAAGAGAGTCAGAATGCATGTGGGATCAACATAGGTCTCCTGTTTGGCCCGCCATCGACACGAACTTTACCGACATACCATCAACATCATGGCGATTATGCTCGTTGACTCAACTGACGTTACACGATACAGATATGGATGGTCTTTTCGGTCTTGTTACACGGTTCCCTTTGTTAGAACAATTTTGTTTAGTATCATCTCGATTGGATATGACACTGGATGACTTGGAATCTATTCACATTGCTTGTCCACGTCTTACTTCTTTGGCTTTGGATATTCACACTTTATTATCAACCGATAGCAAATCATCATCATCATCATTAGTGACTATGGATCAGCTGCGTTCTCTTAAACTTATCTACAAACAGTTGCAAGATCCCGGTCGAACTCCTTGGATACGTTATCTGGCTCAAAAATACCCTCACTTGACATCACTGGAAATGCAAACACGTTTTGTACGACGAAGACATATGACAACTCATCTGGAAGACAGTGATCAACAAGAGGTTCATCCATTTCAACAAGGATTAAAACAATGGGCTCAATCATGTCATTTTCTTGAACGAATTCATTTTACAAATATATCTTGGGATCAATGGTTTTTACAACATTTACCATCGTCATCATCATCATCATCATCATTATACAAAGCTGATGTTCGTTCTCTGCAACAAGTACATGTAGTGCGTATGGATGATGGGTTTGATCCATCTTTTTCTATATTTTGGACACTGGTCAATCATCCTTTCCTCAACCAATTGACAAATCTTACCATCCGTCCAGTAGCTACACATCCAGATTCTTCTTTTTACAAGGCAATTGGTCGTCTAGGCTTCCTGACAACACTCACCATCCAACAACAAGGTCATCGTTCCAACAAGCAATCACCCTGCCACCTGGATATCCATTCACTCTTACATCATTGTAGTGGACTAACTCATTTGACCTTGGGAGGTCTGGCATTATCTACCAGTGAACAAAGAATGCATTCACGACTTGATTCTCTCGTCCTATCCACTGTTGAATTGGATCATCGTACGTTGGATGATATCCTGGCCAGCTGTCTTTCCTTGACCCGATTGACCATGATTTCTTGTGAATACACCTCTTCTTCGGTTGGCGTCCCTACATTGGCCATCCTTAGTCATCAGCATCGTTGGAAACATGTTGAGATTCGATACCCCTTTATTCAAGCGTCTACCTCTTCTTTGATTGGTTTAAGGCGTGGCCCTCTTCTTCTCAGCATCAAAACTGGTGATCAACCATGGACCCATCATGACGCTTTCCCAAAAACACAGCATACTGGAGATCATCATCATACTTTCAAGGATCTATGTCGAGTCAAGATTGTTTGTCATTCTATCCGGTCTTTACATATCAATGGTATCCAGATTTATATTTAGTTGTAGTTTAGATACGTTTTTTTTTTTGTTGTGATACCCTTCCCCCACTCCCTCTCTATTCCGTATCCTTCTTTCTCCATGCTATATATTTTCAATAAAAATGATTTGTTTTATTTGTAACGTGAATAAAAATAATAAGAGGAAGAAGAAGAAGAATGAAAAAGAAGGATACAATATACATATACAATTTGGTGTTATCATAAAAAAAAAAAAAGAATAAATAAAACAGTCATCACTATCCAATAGGTTTTTGTTGGGTGGTATCGTACATTCTAATGATTTTGCCTTGATCGGTATCATTTTGTGCAAAAGCGAAACCTCGAGATTGCTTGAGTCGTTGGATTTTCCGTACCTTATTGACAGCTCTTCTGAACCGGTCCATTCTAGGTCGATAATCAGGTAAGTTGAATTTCTGAATTTCTTGAATATAATGGTAACTTCTTGTACGATACATCCGTTTATAACTTTATAAAAAAAAAAAAGAAAAGGGTGAAGATAATGATCAGTATAATTTATTATTATTATTTATTTTGGACACTTACTATTTCCAAATATAGTCTCGAAGGTTGCACAATAGGGGAATCATCAAAAAGAAGAGCCAATAGTTGACATTACCAAACAATTGAGGAACAATCCCTTCATATTCCAAAAAGATGCCCCATGGAGTCATTGGACCCACATATGCAACAAAAGGAAGATAGATAAACCAAATCAACATGGATCCAGGAATCGCAATGTAAGTATACTTTGTCCAAATACTACAAATTAACAGTTAGTCGTCTTTTTTTTTTTTTCTTAGTTCTTCTACCACTTACTCAGAAATCAGAGCGGCCTTCCAAAGAATCGTTGCCAAGGTAGCACTAAAAATGGTTGTTCCCACCCACCATTGACCACCCGTCCATCCGAGAAGAAAGACAGCATCATCTGTAAAAGCAATCATACCAAGGAAGAACAAAAGCTATATATATATAATAAAAGATGAATCATCTACATTCGATCCTCTCTTTTTTTTTTTTTGGATGAACTTACAGCTGAGTGATATACTGCATTAAGAATCCAACCCCAAAATCGTTTTTGATTGAAAAATTCATTCTTTTGTCCTAATGTATAAATTTGAGGATATTTGTCCAATAATCGAGCAGAAGCAAATTGATCACATATACCAATGGCCATAGGAGGTAAGAATGTAAAGATGACATTAAAACATGACATTGTCCAAGATTCATATAAAGTTTGTCCTGAAAAGCCAGTAAAGATAGAGTACTATAAGATATAAAACATAAAAATTAAATACATAAATCATTCATCGTACTCATTTTTTTTTTTACCCAAAATTGAGTCAAATAAAGAGCCACATTCTTATAAAAGTAGAAAAAGATCATTTTGGATAATCGTTGATAAGCCCAAGCACCATGTACCAATAGTAATTTCTTCAAGAATCGGAATTGAGAAATGGCAAAATCAGCACTTCTTGCGGCTTGTAATCCTTCCACACCACTGATACCAATTCCTACATGAGCAGCTTGAATCATAGACACATCATTTGCCCCATCACCAATAGCCAATAAGATCGATTTGGAATATTTTTTCACCAATTTCACGACCAAAGCCTTTTGAAGAGGGGATACTCGACAACAAACTACAGCTTTGCACCGTATAGCTAAATCATAAAGAATCTTTTCCACATCATTTTCTAGAGCATATGTTAACGCTTTTCCTTCTATCACCAATGCCAAAGGCTAATATGTATAAAAAAAAATAAGTATATGATCATTGATTTTTAGAAAAAACAAAAGTATGTTACCTCTTGACTTATTTGATCATGAGCAATGGCTTCAGCAAGTTTTGTTTCCAAGTATGATTTTGTTGCGTCGTGTTCTTCTTCATTACAAATAATCAAATCCATATCTTCCGTTAATAATTTACAGCTGTATCCAATGTTGATGGCTGTTTCTTGACGATCACCAGTAAGTACCCAGACTTTAATATTGGCTTCTTGTAAAGTATGAATCGTTTCAGGCACACCATCTTGTAATTTGTCTTCAATAGCTGTAGCTCCCACCAAAAACATATCTTTTTCGATCATTTCTGCTGCCTTGTCCAATTCGTCAGCTCGATTCACCAAAGTAGTAGCCGCATTGTCATAAATTTGAGACCATCTTGCATATTCTTCATCAGAGATTTCACGCATAGCATAACAAAGTGTTCGTAATCCTTCATTAGCAAAATTCTATGAATTGAAAAAAAAAAAAGATAAGGAAAAAAAAAAGAGTAAATGGATTTTTTTTTGATGATTTACCTCTAAATGTTCCAAGGTAGCATCTACAAATGGATTATCATTGTTTAATCGTTCCAAAATCACAGTATCAGCACCTTTACAATAAAGTTTCACTTTGCCATCAGGACCACGAAGTACAACAGACATTCGCTTTCGAGTTGAGTTGAATTCACAGACATTCAGGATTTGATATTCTTGATCTTCTCCATTGATGGTACAATTGATGGAATGAGGTCGACGAGCATAAAAATGATACTTGAATACCTTGCTGGCACCAGTGACAAGAGCACCTTCATCAGGAGAGGACGCCTGGTAGACAATTTCATCCGAGCCTTCTTTGGTTTCAGGAATCACCGTATGACAAGTCATCAAGGAAGTCAGGAATTCATGGATAACATTGTTGTGTTGTGATTCATGAAGATGTTGTTCTAATTGTTTGAATGAGTATTGTCCATGGCTATCATTGTCGTTTGTTGGTCGGCGATCTGGATCTGGTTGATTTGCATAGGCGAGTCCGGCAATAGAGCACTCCCGAAACTCCATTTCATTACAAGTCAGAGTTCCCGTCTTATCCGAAAATACGTATTCCACTTGTCCTAATTCTTCAATCAAACTGCTGCTGCGTGCTACTGCTGGTGTATCTGTCTTGTCATAGTATATATCCAAGTCATTATCAATCATCTTTGACTGTACGAATTTCACGATTTCCATGGTGACCATCAAACTGTTTTTTTTTTTAAAAAAAAAAAATAAGAATTAAATATATCAGTAATTTTGATTTTTTTTTCTTTATCTTTGGTTGTACCTGATTGGAATAAAACTGTTGAACAAAATCATAAATGTCAAGATATTGAGTCCGAATTCTCTTGCACGTTCAGCTCCAGAGATAGGAATATACAATGCCAGGTGTTGATCATTATTCATCTATCAAATGAAGCTATGTCATTAATCATCCAAAAAAAAAAAAAGTTTGTATACAGCATTCTACTTACGGAGATAACAAGATTGCCAACTGAACATAAAACGCTCATGACCACAAGCATAGTAAATAAGTACAAGATATTGCGATTGGTGATACGTGCCACATTAGATGCTTTGGTTGGCTTTTTGCTATCATAGTAGAAATAAAAGAAATGAGTTACATTTTCATTTTCATCTATATATGGATTACCTTGAGTTCAACATCAATTTTGTTTCATGTCCAGTAAAAACTACTACCCCATAAATCCAACTTGTATTTCGAAGTTGAGCTCCACGAAGTAAGAGTTTGTTAGGATCCAAAGGAAGGTTTTTTGGTTTTCCATCTTGAGTTGTTAAACAAAGAGTACCATCATAATTATATAAACGATTGTTGGGTTGTTCTGATTTGATAACGCCCTGTAATTGAGAAAGTTGAGAAGGAGAGACAATATGTGACGTTTCTGATAATGCTTGTTTGATTTTTAAGTTGACTTCACTATTAAAAAGAAAGAAAGAAAAGAAGATTATTTCAAAATTCCCATTTATGATTATATATTTTTTTTCTCTTACCCATCTAAATTGCTTGTTTCTATATAACAAAGACCTTCTGGTTCCGAACTACTAAGTAGAATAAGATCTGCAGGAAAGAATTCCGAGCTTTCAATACGACAAATATCACCCACCTTGATGTCACGCCATTTCTTTTCCTTGAATTGAGATCCATCATAGATCTTGCATTTGGTGTTATTCAGTTCCCGATCTGATCTATGAACACCCTAGAATAGAATGTTAAAAAAAGAATCCATATCAATCATTCATATCATTGATACTTACGAAATCTTCTAACATTTCTTTCACTGCAGTAATCAACAGTACAATGACAAGTGGAACCAGCGTGGTATATTTTGAAGTAGGAGAGATATTTGGAATTTGCTATATAGAAAAAAAAAACAAATTGATTAATTTTTCATAAGAGAATAGTTCCCTTTATTTGAACCGTACCTGAATACCCGAGATGAATAAGAAAAACAAATTGGCTGGTTTTGAGAATTCTTCATAAAGAAATTTTGGTAAAAAGGTGATTGGATTGTATTTTGCAGTTGAAACAGAGTTGCCTAAGAATTTTTGTTGTGAATTCAAAGAGTCATTATTGATATGAATAATACGAGGTTCAGTTGAGATTTGTGGTGTTCGTTTGAGGATATTTTGTAATCGATATCGTAATGATCGACGCATTTGACGTTTCCTTCTTTGTTCCTTGATGACTGACCTTCGCATTGTTGGTACGTTTTCAAAAATTTCGGTCTTATAAGTAGAGGATTCCAATTGTTGATGATGTGTTTGATCATAAGGTACCATGCTAGTGTTGTTGTTGTCGATAGGTATTGATCCATCAGAACTAGGATGACTGAATGGAGCTGAAGGACGTTGAATAGAACCTGGATGATCCAATAATTGTAGACCTTCTTCATCTTCTTCCCGTACAAATTGTCGATCAGAAAAAGTCGCTAAACAAATAAACAAAAGGGTCCAGAAGGTGTTAATTAAATCAAATCATATCCAATAAAATCTTGTCGCTGTTTAGTTTCCAAGTTCAGTAGTAATAAGGTCTTTTTTTTTTTTTTTACCTGAATTATAGTAGGAACCCGTTTGTTGATAAAAAGGCCGTTGTGCTGTTGCCATTTCATATTCTGAAGAGGAAGTTTCAAAATGTCTAGGATTCGATTGATTCACACCCATAGACCGGTCATCTTCCGACCCCATATCCGTATTGTTCTGCCATTGAGACATGAGGAATTCAAATATGAAACTGTGTGATGTAGTAAAAGAGTTTTTTTTTTTGAACTAATTCAAAGTAGTAATACAACAATAAGGGAGAGAGTATACAGGTATAATATAATAATAATATTAATAATAATAATAATAATAAGGGAAAAGTGAGAGATAGAAGAAGAGTCAGGAGCGTGAAAAAGAAAGAAAAGAGGAAAAAGGAGCAAAAAATAGATTTCACTGATGATATACAAATATTTCATTTTCCGATGTATATTGGAGCGCCAAGTTTTATGGTGTAACCAACAGTCTTTTTTTTTATTTTATTTTTATGGCTTTTATGTAAAATGTAAGCCATCATGGGGCTCATATCATATTGTCGTTTATGCATCATCATAAAATAAAAAAAATGGAACGTTTGTTTATTAAATAATAATAACAAGTACAAGTAAAATAATAAGAATAATAATAAGACAACATATACAATAACCTGATTTAGATTCTATATAAAAATTTAATCCAGTTAGTTACTTTTAATGTTTTTTTTATATAATCTATAATCATTACCTTCTTCTTTCTTCAAAATATCTGTCACTCGATGCATAGCCCTTTTCAATCGTCCTTCTGTTCTATCCACATTATCACCAAGTTCATCCAAAAGACTATAATGAAAAGAGGATAAAGTCATAAGATAGTATCATTTGGTTTGGTTTTTTTTTTTTAATACTTACATAACATGATCATCAATTTCTCTATTCATTGTCCCAGCAATATCTTTAAGATTCACCAAAGTACCAGCCATGGAATCTAAATGATGATCTTGTTCTTGAAACATCACCTACAAAACCAAAATATGTCAATACGTATCTCCAATTTCTCATTTTAATTTATTACCTGTTGTTGTTGTTGTTCATTTTCAATAAATCGACTATTGTCTTGTTCTGATCGGTAGGGTGTAAAAGTGTCAGATTGACTAGGAGAAGAAGACTAATTATCCAAAATAAAAATGATATATATATATATATATAGATGATTATTTCATATTGAGAAACCAGTACATTCATATCACTCCAAATACATACACCTTTATAATATATATATGGTGCCTATTTTATTATTATTATTCTTGTTTACCTTTGAATCATCATATTTTGGAGAAGGATTGGCCATTGTATTTCGTATTGATTGGATTGTATTTCGAGATTGTATAAGAAAGAGTTGGCGGGTATTCAAGTCATTGGCAGAAAGGTGGAATTGTTGAGGGTTTAGCTTGGCAGCGGCTAGAGCTTCATCCAAATCATCAAGGTCCTGTTCAATAGCTTCTAAACATGACTCGAGTTCATCTGCTGTCCATAATAATTCTTGATTTTGTGGTGATTTGACTGTTTGTCGTATTCGTTTCCAAGATGAGTATAAATTATCAGCATTCACTAAAGATTCCTTGACTTGACTGAAAAAACAAAATATATATAGATAGATAGGATATTATTATCTGAATGTATTCTTTTCATGTCCAAGTTAACTTACTTCTCTACTATAACAAAAGGATCTTCTTCCATGATGGTGTATGATGGTATGGTGATTGTCAATGTGAATAAGGGAAAGAATCAAAAAGGTGAGAAAGGCAAAGAGTGAAGAAAAATGAAAAAAAAAAAAAACCGTTGACTTGGTACGATTTTCCAATTGAATCTCAGTCTTCCATTTTTGGTATGACCCCTTTGAGGATCAACCCATAAATAAAAAGTGACAACTAATTCATCAGGAGAATATGAACATTATTACAAAAGGGGATTTCATTTTATCATTTATATTAAAAAAATGATATCAGGGATAAAGAGTGTATAGCTCAAGGAGATAAACAAAGAAATAAAATAAAGGAGAGTAAATAAAAAAGAAAATATTTATTAACTACTGTTTTACTTTTATGTGTATGATTTGATGATAATAATGAGAACTAAAAAGATGACTATAATGATACTATCTATATGCTAATCATATTATTGATAATGACTGATGATTGATGATGATGATAATGATGATGATAAAATAGGGAAAAATAATAATTAAGAAGATTTCAATGCATTGTTCACGTTATCTACCTTTTGTTTGATAAAATCCTTGATGGCCAAGAGAGATTTGTAGTTGGTAGGACCATTAATGGCGTTGTCGATAGTAATGTTCGAGTTAATCCGATGAATGAAATCCAAAGCTGTTCCTGCATCAAAATTCAAGGGCATTGACATCTTATCGCTATCTTTATCATTGCCATCATCTGAAGAACCACCCATTAAATTGTTAAAGTTTTTCCCAGTTCGAACACGAGGTAGACTTTGATCCCACAATACATCTTGCTTCAAAAATGTCACCCAATTGTCAATCACAGGGAACGAAACTTGAGGCGTAAAGAGTTGATTATTGATGTACTTCACTTGATCTTCAAACCATTGCTGGAAAGTTGGAATACGAAATATTGCTTTGGTGAGAGGTCGCGTCGAAATACCAGTGAAGTTGTGATAATCACCCTCAAGTAATGTATCCATTTTGACTGGTCCACTACCTAAAACATAGTCAAAGTCCCATGCTATCCAATCCATTTCACCATCATTTGGTTGTCTATACAGATAATAGTTTTGTGCATTTTGAATATAACCATCCCAAGAACCAAGTAAGAATTCCAACGCCATACTAAATATAATATATAAATATGATTTATATAAAAATAAATAACAAAAATCACATATGTTCAATCATGACTTACTTTGCCAAAAAACCTTTGACATTCAATTGTTCTTGCCAAAGTGCAACAGAGGCATCCAAGTCACTACTATCATCCTGAGATTCTTGCCATTGAAGTTGTTCATCAATGAATTCAGTAAAAGACACTAAATCTTGAATACCATTATCCTCCACTTTTGACCTTTCTTCCATCTGATATACTATATTGTAGTAGTCCCAATCATCTGCACGATAGCTAAGATCAGCATATTCTTTGTCCTGTACTTGAGCACCCAGAGTCTTGTACAGCACACCATTGTCATATCCTTTTTCGCCGTGGTTGAATTCCATTTGAAGCCAACGATCATTATATGCTTCTTCCAGTAAGAATAGTCCAATACCTTGATCATTGATGATAACACTATATGAGAATAGAATGATTGAATTAGTTAAGATCGATATAATAAGTGGAGAGTCATTTACCGAGCATAGCTCACTAGAGTAGTAGGACGACCCACTGCATAATATAAATCAGTAGCTATCTTTTCACGGACAAAACTTGGATCGGAAGTAGAGGCTCGTAACTTGAATTTGCTGTAACCACCCAAATGTTCCTTTCCATCTAGTTTGAATTTGTAAGGTAATTTGGTAAACCGTTTGGAGGATCGACCACCAACACTAAAAGAACAGTTTGAAAATTCCTTGACTTTATCGGAACTTGAAGGAGAACAAGAAAAAAAAAAAAAAAGAAATATGAAGAAGAAGAAGAAGAAGAGAATTAAATTAAAATTACGACGTTTCAAAACTTTTTCATTTTTCAGTAATTACCTAATATAGGTGATAGTGGACTTGACAGTGATATCTTCCATGACTTGATCATGCATGTGCTTTACTTGATCAGGGGGAGCCTGGATATGAAAAGTGACGATCTCATTAAATCGATGAAGTTTATTGGGAGCACGATCAAAACCCGTAGGAAAAACATTAACATCTGTAGCGGTTGGAAAGGTCTTGATGTCTTGAACAGTGGTTTGTCGTCCATAGAATTCATTCAACGTTGTTTGACCATTGGATAATGTGCGCTCAAATGGTTCACTAGCAATGATGTTTTGAGTACCAGGTTCCACCATGACATAACGATATGTTAATATTGATTCTTGTTGTTTTTGAATAGTGACATGATGAAGTACATTGGTTTGATAATCAGATGATGGTTGCATAACATACACCATGGATGATGATCCATTTACAATTTCTACTGCCATTGTCGTAGGCATCACAGTATCGTTTTTTGTTTGACTGGCAACGGCTATCACATGAAATGATATTTCATTATTATTATTATCTTCCATGGTTCTTGATATCAATGACCTTAGTGATTTGAATAATTGAGCATTCACCGTCGTAAAAACCAAACATAGCAAAGAAAAGACTATTGATCATAGAAGAATAAAAAAAAATAATACCGTCAGTACCGATCATCATCTGTCATCCATCATCACGATGTTAAGGTTTTAAAATTTGATATCTATACCTATAAATGTCGGTTGAGTAACTGCAAACTTCATTTAAATTCTTTTTTTAAAAAAAAATAAAAATAAAAATAAAACAAATCAAAGAAAGAAAAAGGAATCCATTCCAAGTATCAGTCTTTTATTGTTATTTATTTTGGAAGTCCGGGGAATACTTATTTTTACTATATTCCAGGATTAAAAATCCATCGATTTATTTTGAAAACAATAGAAGAGAAGAATGAATAGATAAGGGGGGAGGATTAATTAGTATAAAGAGTTTCTTATGGCCAGAATGGGTGAAAATGTAGTATATATATATATATATATATATATATATATATATATATAGGGAGAAAGGCACGTATTAGAACGTTAACAACTGTTCATATCCGTTACGGCTAAGTACATTTTTGTATAATAGAGAATGACAATGTAATAGTTAGATGAACTATTGATATCTCCCGAAGGCATGGATGAGGGTCTTCATTACATAATAATTCTAAAGTCATTCATTTCGGTATCCTTTTTTTTTTTTTTTTTTTTTTTTTTGTAGATCGATTAATATTAAACTCTATTGAAGTCCTGAAAAAAATAAAATAAAAAGTATATTGTATATATATATATATATTTTTTTTCTTTATTTTATTTGATATACAGATAGACACGAGGATGATACAACAACACCTGAAGATGACAAATCTAACAACAGTAATACTATGAAAGAAGGAGGTGGAGAAAGAAGGAGCTACACTAGAGAACGTAAAAGGGACAAAGGGAGAGAGTAAAATGATAAGAATGTAAGAGGAGAAAAAGAGAAAAATAGGAAATAAATGGTATACAAAGGGAAGTAGAAATCAATACGAAGGATAGAAGCGATAAGACAAGACAATATATATATATATATATATATATATATTATACCTATTTGGAAAGTAAACATGAATTCTTTTCCTTGCTATAAATCGTTTGCACCAAGTATTTTCCATTATCGAATTCCAAGTTGTAGTTTGCGCCAGTGGAGGTAGTTTGAAGATTGCCGAACCATTGTTCAGTTGAAGTATTGTAAGAAGCACCTGAACAAAAATCACCAATTTCATAAACTTGATTACCAGAATGAATGGACCATGCATCCATACGAGGATCTGTCAAGACGTCCTGAAGTTCATGAGATAAAATAGTAATGGCAGCATCAATAGATGGACTGTTGTTGGGTGACTGTTGTTGAATCATAGTAGGAACACAAAATTGTGGACAACCACCAGGATAACCGATAAAGATATATTGGAATTGATCACTGTAAGAGTTATATCCACAATTGGTGCTACAGAATTCCGAATCATGTACGTTAGGACCAAGAAGAAGAATATATATGCCGTTACTGTCCAATTGATTGTTTGCTGATAGATATCCAGATTGTACAGCGTTTAGAATGATGGTTTTGTGAGTATTGTGATCGGTCAAGTTGAGTCCAGCACTACCAGTATCATGTACAGCTGCTGCCAAGTTGAGAGGTCCAGATACTGAGCCACCATTGCTGTCTGTATATTCTTTCACTATATATAATATACAAAATCAGTTGTCTATTTGAAATAATCTTTTCATATACATACATATAGAAAACCAAGAAGTAGTAGATACATCATCCAAGAACCCTAAAAAGGTCTTTTGATCTGTAGTAGCATTACTTGAACTCCAATCACCATAAAATATAACATAAGCTAACAAAAAAAAAAGGTTGAATAAAAGCTTGTTTCGAAAAGAAAAAGAGTTTTTTTACCATTCACGAAACTAGTGAGAACTTTTCCTCCGGCATTTTTGAAAGTAGATCCATATTGAGTGGCAATTGAATTCAATGAACTGTTGTTAGTAGATGTTTGTTGTTGACAAGTGACGATACCAGCCAAAGAAAAAAGAAATATACCCAGTGAGGATAATAACATGACAGTAGTTGGTTTATATTTTAAAGGGGGGGTAGAAAAAAAAGAAACAAAAGGGAGGAAAAAAGAAAAAAAAAATACAAAAAAAAAAGTACAAAAACCCATTCTGAGTTTTGATTGGTTAATAATATATTGCACTGCTAAGGTCTATTATGGAATAACAATTACAATGAGATAGAGCATGATTTTGTATCTCTTTCAATCTAAATAATATATTTCATCATATATCCTTTTTTTTTCCTTTGTCTTTTTTATTTCTCTCTTAATTTTTACTAAGAGTTTTTATTACAAACAACTAATATGAAAAGTGTTGTCATGAATAGATTTTGGCTCAACATTATAAATATAGATCTTTTTCATTTGCCGAACTTCCTAAAAGGGGGTAATCCTTTTTTAAGTAAAATCGATTATTACTTGGATTAAAAAAAAAAAAAAAAAGAACAATAAGACATCATTTTGCATGATATTCAGTCAAATCAAATTAAATACTTTATATATGATTGTTTTAAATGATGATATTTTGATCATGGTATCTATTTCAATCTATATGAAATCTAATGATGATAGATCCTGACGATAAAAGGAGCCAACCATATTATTATAAGTCAAGGAGTCAATTGAAACCACTCCTACTTGATTAAGAGAAAATGTTGATTTACCGCTTAAAAAAAAAAAAAAGAACAGTATGATATATATATAAAAATAAAAGTGCACGGTTAAGCACAAGAGAGGTTCCTTCTTTTAGGAGTCATAAAGGGGCGAAGAAAAAAAAAAAAAAAAGAAAAAAATCAAACAAGGTCCCCTGAATATACAATAGATTGTTGCTGTCTAAAACTTGATTTCTTTTTTTTTTTTCTCATTATCATTCTTCTATTCTTCTTTTTTTTTTCATTCTTGTCATTTTTAATTATAAATATTGTAAATAATATAATCATCATTATAGTAAACCCAAAATAATGGTAGGTTCAAATGATTCTATTCCTATACAACAACAATTCTCATCTTCATTTCCAAAGGTGAATGATAATAGAAAATCACCGAATCAGACTATACGATTATCACCATCCTCATCATCATCATCATCATGTTCACAACAACAACAACAACAGCAACAACGTCGATCAAAATCATTGACATCACAACAAATTCTAACATCAGATCAATTTCGACGTCCTTCTACTCCAATCATGTCTACTACACCTAGATTATCTATTGCAGATAGATTCATGTCTTCGAATTATCAACATTCTCCTCTTACTTCTTCTCCATTATCTTATACTTCTACTATCCTGAATGACAAGGAGGATTTATTTTCTTCTGATAAAAATCCTTCTAATTCTGATCGTACCAATAATAATAATAACAATAATATTCAAGCTTCATCATCATCAATGGAAATTTCATCTACTCCTAGACTTACTATTGCTAGTGCATTTATGAAATCATCATCTACTTTTACGAAACAAGATCATACGACAGTAGCATCTACAGGTAATAATAAAAAAAAAAATCAATTTTTTCTTTCTTTCTTTCTTTCTCTCCCTTGATTTTTGGAACTCGACTAGGAAAAGTCTATTTTTCTCTAACCACACTCCGCGCTTCTTTTTCCTCCTTTTTTCTTTTTTTTTTTTTTTCTTTTTCTTTATTTTCTTTTTTTTTTTTTCTTCTTCTTCTTCTTCTAGGAACCATTCATCCACTTGATACACTCTCTCAACATACAAATGATAGTCTAGATCTCAATTTGGATTTAACACCAACACCTTCCTCATCAAACTTTTATCGTGGTAGTAGAAATCATTCTCGACCTTTTGGAAGTCAAGATACTCTCGTCAGTAATGATCTCGGTACTAATAAACAAGCCAAAGTACAAAACTCGACAGAAGATGAATATTTTGATATATCATTAAATGATTATTATCGACGATCTCAAGACAATGACCAACAAGAAGACGGCGATGAGGACGACGACGGTACAAATGAAAATGAAAGTGATATCTCATCAACCACTCGACATGGCGATGAAGAACATGATTTAGATTTAC
Organism: Halteromyces radiatus; assembly: GCF_025201355.1. Taxonomy (NCBI): domain Eukaryota; kingdom Fungi; phylum Mucoromycota; class Mucoromycetes; order Mucorales; family Cunninghamellaceae; genus Halteromyces; species Halteromyces radiatus. The sequence continues at coordinate 440,733 of NW_026251691.1, read as the reverse complement.
AACAAAGCAAATCTTCCAGCAAACATAATCAACAACAAGACGATATGATGGAGCCTAGAGGTTGTTGGATTGGATGTTGTTTTTTATCTTTTGGACGACGTCCCAATAAACAAGCTATGATGGCCAATATTAACAAAAAACGACAACAAGAACAACAAGAACGACAGCAACAACGGAAATGTGGAACTCGATGGCGTGTACTTGGTATATTTTTATCGATTCTTCTTTTGATCGTACTCTCTTCTATTCTATGGCCTCGTACTCCTTTGATACGGATTGAAGGTGCATCATTAATCTCTCCAGCCAAAATCACAGAAACAAATCAAGGCGCATTGGTGGGCAATGTACAATTTGAAAGTCAATGGATGGTGAATTTTACTGTGGATAATCGACAAAACTCTATTTTACCTACCCGTTTAGTACAACTTCATGTTTTGGTCAAAGATGCTTTAACAGGCAATATTATCGGCAAGGGGTTTCAAAATGATCATCCAGAACCTTTAGTCTTAAGTCCAAATACAATCTCTACCATTCAATTGGGTGTCTCCTTGGATTATCAAGCTCGTGATGTGTCTGATACCACTTTTGCTAGTCTCAAGAAAGCTTGCACGTCATCCTCTCCTACTCGACGTTCATTGTTGATTTCTCGTGGTGGCGATCATCCTAGTAATTTATCTTCTTCAAATTCTGATGGCTCATCCAATACAACGGTAATCAACAGTAACAATCATACTCTATCAAACAACAACAATCAAACCACGATACATTCTCCTACTACAATACCTCCTTCACCACCACCTCCTCCAAAACAACATGAATCTCTCTCCTTATTATTTTGGGTTACATTACATATTTGGGGATTGGACTTTTTTGGTTATCAACCTACTGTCATGGTCGCACCTGCTACTGGTGGTTTTGTCTGTCCTTTGTCCTAGTTTTACTTGATTAGTTTATGTGGTTATTTATGATAGTTTTATTCTATTGATTTATTGTGTGTGTATTTACTCCTTTTTTATATATAAATAAAAGCCTTCTTTTCCTACTTCACTCTCTCTCTCTCTTTTTTTTTTTTTGACTATCCTGTCTTGGAAGATCTATAGAATGGAGGATAGGAGGAGATCAATCCATTCAATGATGATCATTTACTCATTCTCAAAAGCATATATCATAGAAATGTCACAGGATTTAAATCAGATCATTCCTTGTTTACCAAAATCCAGTAATGTAAAATGAACTAACTATGGATTTTTGTTAAAGCTTATGATTCCTATGTTGTTTTGACGATAATCATCATCATCATCAGTTATTATTATATCAATCATCATTGATCGTCATCATCATCCAAACAAAAGACAATGGTACTTGGTGATTTGAAGTATGTTGGTAAATAATTGAAATTCCGTCTTGTCTGGAAAATGACCCAGCCACCTACTTGTTTCTTAACATTTTCCCTTTTTCTCTTTACCTTTCCTTTCCCCGCCTTCAATACTTTTTTTTTTTTTTGATTCACCCTTTCTTGGATATGAAACTTACTGTGGACCTCATCAATGACTCTGTCACTCACATCAATCCTCTCAAAGATCGGGAATTAGTATTAAGAAGTATGGCCATTGAAATACTCACGCGCGTCATATGGTATTGTTTATTCTATCATCATACTAACCTACTTTTTTTTTTTTTTGTCTCATTTTATATGAACTATAGATTTGAAAATCCCTACTATTGAAAACTTGGGCGCAACAAAGGTATATATATATATAAATATATAAAAGCATATACAACTTGGTTCTTTTTGATGATCCTTACTCACTTCATTTGAATTATTTTCTGTATTTGTTTTTTTTTTCTTTTTTACATACGAAAACTAATAAATCAATATAGGATTTGAATGACACAATCGACTTTACCAACAACGACTTGAAAGTACTTGGCAATTTCCCTCGCCTGAATCGACTAAAGCATCTTCTTCTTGCCAACAATCGTATATCAAAAATTGATACTGGACTGGAAAACTATTTACCCGAATTGACAACGCTGGTGCTGACGAACAATTCGATGGAAGAACTTGGAGATATTGAACCTTTAGCTACACTTAGAAAATTGGATCATTTAGTATTGTTGGATAATCCTGTCACCAAGAAGGAGCATTATCGATTATATGTCATTTACAAGTTACCATCTGTTCGTGTATTGGATTTTAACAAGGTCAAACAAAAGGTAATTATCAAAAAGAAAAATGATATTATTGAGTATCTTCATTGATGCCTTTCTCATATATATATATATATATATGCATTTGTATGTAGGAACGTGATCAAGCACGAGAATTATTTCAAGCTGATGGTCAAGACAACGAATTAGCACAATCCATCACTGGCAACAAATCCAAAACATTTGAACCTGGAGAAGGTGTACCAACAACTGCATAAGTTCCGTCTACCAACACATACACATACACAAACATTATCACCTCTTCTATTTGCAACATCACACTCTCTTCTATCGCTTCCATACATCCTTTTTTTTTAAACCTATCACACAGTTGTATAGACAAATCATTTCCCATTCATCACTTGCTTCCTTTTACTTTTATATTTATTCCATGTTGATCAAATAAAAAAAAAAAAAGATTATGATATCAAAATGTAACAACTTGTCTTTTTTTTTTCTTTATTATTAATGTTCATACAAATATACAAAAATATAAAAAGGACGGGAAACAAATCATCATAAATATATATATATATATATATATATATAAAGAAGGAATGATATACAAAAAGGTAATTCTAATCTACAAGTTTATTCTAACTGATCATATCTCCCCATTGATTTCGTCTTCCTGATATTCGTCGTTCGGCTTCTTCTCTAGTACGAGGAAGATCATCAAATCCAGCTTCACGTTCTTTCAATTGAGCTACACGGTTGGCCTTGGCTTGTTCAATACTTTTAGCATCGGTTCGACGTTCTGCTGCTTCCTGACGAATTTTTGCCCATGCTGTATTTGGTAAATTTCCTGATCGGATTTCATCCCATTTACTAGGTTGTTTCGTTTGTGGTTGTTGTCGTAGTTGATTATATACTGATGATTGCTGTTGTTGATTTGTATTTGTTTGCCATCCATTTTCTTGTTGTAATTGTACAGCTAGAAAATCAATACATAAATATAGATCTTGTTATGTGAATTTTTCTTTCTCTATTTTTACCTCTATCTGTCTGGAATTCTGACCCTCCTTTAGTGTAATCACCATGTAATGCTAAATCTTCTGATGCAAATGAATCATCCACTTGTGATTGCTGATGTGATGACATGGATGAATATGATGATGTAGTATGTTGTATAGGTTTAGGATGAAGTGTATTAGGTGATGATGATCCAACTTTTTCGTTCACTGTTTCTAGTCTACCAAAAAAAAAAAAAAAAAAAAAAAAATAGAGGAATCATTTATATTGTATGTATGTCGATACTTATGTGTGTATATACGTGTTTTTAAACTTACTGTACTTCTCTAATCACATTCACTAGTCTTTGTGGATTAGGTAAAGTCTTGATTGTATTTACACCAGCAAGAGCCCCTGATATCAAACCTACTTGAGATCCCATCAAAAAACCACCACCTGCAAGAGCAAGAAGTTGTATAGGATTGAATTTCTTTCGTTTACCTGAATATTAAAAAACAATTATATCAGTTATTATGAAAAACATCAAACCAAAAAAAAAAATAAAATAACTTGATTACCAATAAGAAAAGCGGTACTAGCACCAACAAACCCACCCATAGAAGCTTTGAAAGGAAAAACAAAAAATAGTAATAAAAAGTTAATAAACATAAATCAAAACTTGTTAATACAAAATGGATTTCAGTTCTGTGTGTATATGTATGTTGTTACGTACTATGAGAATTGAGTTGTTGTCTTGCCTTATCAATCACATTGATTTCTTGTTCTGTCAAGTGATGTTCCTTTGCCTTTTCACGTACTTTTTGATAAACCTTGTCATTGATAGCCGCCATGTTCTACTAAGTATTAGATTGAAATAGAAAACAAACAAAAAGAAAGAAAGGCCCAAGATCTCCTAGGTAAAAAAAAAAAAAAAAAAAAAAAAAAAAAAAAAAAAAAAAAAAAAAAGAATTAGCCAATAAAATTGCCTTTTTTCCCTGCTGTCTTGCAATTCATCCAAAAAAAAAAAAAACCAGGCCTGAAACTCAAAAGCAAATGCCATGTGGTATTTCCCCTTTTTTTAAACTTTTATCATTTACTTGTGCTCTAATACATTAATAAAAAATGATAATCCTATATGATAAACACATAGTTTACTAGCTACGATATGATCGAAGGTTTATATCTCAAAATGAATTTGAATGTGTCTTTTTAGAGTGACATTAGCTGTCAGATGAGCTTTTCTTGCGATTTTCTACCCATTATTGGCAAGTTGTCTTTTTGATGCACTAACAAAAGAAATAATCATAGAATATATACATATCTTTTGTTAATGGTGTTTATACAGTAAGGTGATAGGTTTAGACTTAAAAAATGAGAATCTGAAGGGTTATTAGATACGTTATTATTTTTCATTTTTTGTTTTTGTAATTTTGGCTTTTTACAGCCAAAAATTTGGAACTCCTCAGCCAAAGTTTGGCTGTAAAAATAAATCGTCGAGGGTACATCAGGCAATTTTTGGAAAAATCGATGAAATCTTTTTGGTGTTTATTGCACATTAGCTGGCAAGGTAAACGATAAAATGATATTAGATAGTATTTGACTACTTTTTGAAGAGGAATCTAATGGTGGTCATTTTATTGGATGATGATCATTATTGAATGAAGAATGACGATATCGACACTTCCTTTTTTATTTACTCCATAAATTGGGAGGTAAAGTAATAAACTCTCATTAAGCCAAGTAAAAGAGAATGATTTCATCTATGCTTAGTCCAAGTTTGGTGCAATGATGATCATTTTTGAACGAGAAACGAAAAGAAAAAGTTTACTCTACCACTTGATTGCAGATGAACAGATAGGATAGATTTCTCCCATTTCATAGTCAAAAACTGAAAGAAAGTAATTTTATTGGCTCATTTTTTTTTTTTTTTTTACCTGAGTGTTGAATAAGGAATTCCCATTGTAAGCAGATTTGGTTGGTGAGAAAAAACGTGCCTATTTTTTTTTTTTTAAAAAAAAAAATATCCCCTTTTCTAATTTTTATTCTTTTCTTTTTCTTTTCCAATTCAAACAATGTCAACATCCAAAACACTTGAACGGTTAAATACAATCGCCAATCACTTGGAACCTACCGCTAAGAAAGACAAAGCCTTGGAAAAGTCTGAATGGAAGGTTAGAACATAATGCATAATAATTTTTTGGTCTGACTTTTTATTTATTTTTTTTTATTATTATAATCGAACAGGATATTATTCATGAAATACGTAGAAGGCAACGACAAAACCGAACAGCAAATGCAAACGATCGTGGTTACATTCGTCAAAAGACAACAGGTAAACTTTGGGTACGAGAAAGAATCGATCGCTTGGTGGATCAAAATAGTTTTTATGAACTTGGAAGCGTGGCTGGAAGAACCAAATATGCCAAACAAGATACGGATGAAAAAGATGAATATACTCCTGCTAATTTTATTGCTGGAAAAGCCAAGATGAATCAACGTCCTATTATTGTGGCTGCTGATGATTTTACTATTCGTGGTGGACATGCTGATGGTGCTGTTTGGGGAAAATCGGTAACGAAAAAAAAAAAGGAATTCAATTCAAAAATTGAATGAATGTAATTAATTAATTAATCACAAATCTTTCTCTTAGTTATATGCTGAACAACTTGCACGAAGCTTAAAAATACCTATGGTAAGTTGATGTTTTTCTATTTTTTTTTTTAATTTTTTTTCTAACATTATTTCTTTTAGGTGCGTTTAATTGATGGTAGTAGTGGGGGTGGATCTGTAACACTAGCTTTGGACAAAGGAAGCACTATGTTACCTCCTTTAATTGGTATGCATGATATGATTGCAAGTTTATCTGAAATTCCTGTTGTGGCAGCTGCTCTTGGTCCTGGTAAATTTACAAAATATAAGATTATATTCAAAACTTGAATACTTAATTGTTTTTTTTTGTTTTGTTTTGATTAATCTATGGAATAGCGGTTGGTTTAGGTGCAGCTCGAGCTACATTGACTCATTTCTCGGTGATTCCTCAAAATATTGGCTCCCTTTTTGCGGCTGGTCCTCCCATTGTTGCTAATGCTACATTTGAAACAGTGACCAAGGAATCTTTAGGTGGTGCTTTGATTCATACTGCGAATGGATCCATTGACAATCTTGCTGTAGATGAAGATGATTGTTTTGCTCAAGTTCGACAATTCCTCTCTTACTTACCTGCCAACACACATCAATTACCTTCAAGAATCAATAACGAAAATGATGATCCCAATCGATGTGACGATGAACTAATTTCTATTATTCCAAGGCGACGACAACGGTCTTATCAAGTTCGAGATATTCTTATTCGGGTAATGGATCAAGGCTCTTGGTTTGAAATTGGTGCTCGATGGGGTGATGGTGCTGTATGTGGATTGGCTCGTTTAAATGGTTATCCTGTTGGTATTATCTCTTTTGATGGAAGCAAGCAAGGAAATGTTCTGACCACTGCTAGTTGTCAAAAGTTTAGACGTCATATTGATTTATGCGATGTGTTTGGTATTCCTATTCTCAATTTTGCTGATTATGCAGGCTTTTCAGTAGGCACTCAAGCTGAGCGTGAAGCGTAACTCAAAGAAGAAAAAAAAAAACAAAACTGATATTGACATTTCTTTCTTTTTTTTTTTGGTTATTTATTTTATTTAGAACTATTAGACATGGATCAACTTTAACAGCTGCTTTATATCAATGTGATATTCCTTACTTTACAGTTGTATTACGTAAGGTATTTGGTGTCGCTGGTGCTGCTTTTGTTGACAATCGTATTCCCAATATGAGAGTAGCATGGCCATCTGGAGACTGGGGCTCTTTACCATTGGAAGGTAATATATATATATATATATATATATATATATATATATATATATATATATATATCAATGACAAAAAGACTAATCATTCCTTCTTTTTTTTTTTTTTTTTTGTGTGTATATGTGTTTTCCTTGGCCACCTTCAACAGGGGGAATTTATGTAAGTTGACAAACAGAATTCCAGGTTGCGGTGTTTATACTGATGATTGCTTTTTGATTTGTTGATGAGAATGGTTAGGCTGCCTATAAGCGGGAACTAGATGCTGCTGGCGATAAAAAACAAGAACTCTATGATAATATCATGGCCAAATTTGAAGCTGTCCGTTCACCTGGTAAGATATAATAAAACAGTCAAAAAAAAAAATAATAATAATTTTTTTCTCATTTTTTCTTTTATATCTTAGTTCGAACAGCTGAAGCTTTTGATATCGAATTGATTGATCCTCGTCATACTCGTCCTATCCTTTGTGAATGGGTACAAATGATTTATGATCATATTTTACCTGTACGTTTAGAAAAAGTGAAAGTGAATGGACCTAGAGTAGTTTATAGACCTTGATTACTATTATTATTATTATTATTTTTACATAATAAACTGTATGTGTTATTCGTTTGTATTTATATATATATATATATGTTTGTGTGTTACCACGTGTCAATGGTAAATCTATCAGTAAGGACACATGGATGAAACAAGATGAATATGATTTACCTTGAGAGGCAAAAAGGAGCGTTGACCAAAAAAAGAGATACCTTTCAAGCCTGATGACGTTTTCACTCAAGGACAAGAGAATTTCTCCTCTTTTTTTTCTTTTTTTCTTTTTTTTTTTTTTCTTCCCCCCCCCCCTTTTTTTTATTGAATTGTTTTATTCCACTTCCCTCTTTTTTTCTTTCACTCTCTCTTTTTTTTTTTTTTTTTTTTAACTGTTACGCTTCCTCTTTTCCATCTCCCCTTGTCTCTCTCTCTCTCTTTCTAATATATTATCTTTTATATATTATTATCTTTCACGCCCTTTATCTATAATAATAATATATAAAGATAAATTCATATGGTGAGCACAGCAAATGCCAGTAAACCAGCAACAGCAACAGCAACAGCAGCAGTGTTGGATCAGGATAATAAGCAACCTCGTTACTATCAACCTCATATTATTCCTTTGGCGGTGGATCATAATGGGAATGTATTGACACCTACTTCACCACCTTATCCTCCTTATATGGCTAGTTATATTGATCCTACAATTGAATCATCTTTGGACCCAAATGATCCTCAACAGCAGCAACAACAACAGCAACAACAACAACAACAACAAATTATTGTATCACCTACAGGACCAGTTCCACTTCCTCAACATCCTCAACAACAGCCACAACAACAACAACAACAACAATACGCTTATGTTTATCCAGTTAGCCCACAATATTCGGTTCAATACTATGCTGACTATTCGCACGCGGGATATCAAAGTTACCCTGGTTCTCCTGTTTTACATCCTCAATCACCATCTATGAATCCCACTACTTTTAGTCCAACTTATCATTATCAAGGTACCAATATCTCGTTATCCTCTCCAACAAATGCAGCTTATGTAATCCCTCCGCCTGGTCATCATCATCAACAACGTTTCCCACCGTTACATATATCTTCACCAGTATTGACAGGTCATCATCCTACTTTATCACCTGGATCACCTCCTCATCATTATCTTCCTGGTCCCTATGAGCAACGTAGTGGTAATATTCCTTCTCAACAAAAGCAGCAAATTCATCATCAGCATACAGTATATCATCAAAATCATCATCAGCATCATTATCCATCGAAACGACTTCAACATCGATCTCGTTCACAACAACCATCTCATCAAATGACAACAAAGGAATTGCAAGAAGAAGAAGAAGAGCATCAAGAATTACAAGAATACCAACGTCAACTACAACAAGATTCTCAGTATCATTCTCATAACATGTATGTACGTGGTCTCGCCTCTTCCATGACAGATGAAACATTTTTGGATTTATGTCGCACTTATGGTACCATTATTTCATCCAAAGCCATTTTGGATCAAAAAACCGGTGACTGTAAAGGGTATGGATTCGCTATGTATGAAAACGAAGATGATTGTCTCAAGGCGATTGAAATGTTGAACAGCAATGGGTTACAAGCATCATTAGCAAGGGTTGGTCAAGTAAGTTGCTATATATTACATGTATGTATGAACTCATCTCTTTTTTTTTTTTTTTTTTTTTGTTATCCTTTCAGGAATCATTTAGCTCACGATTACGAAACCTTCAAGACGAAACCTCGACCAATATTTATATTTCTAATCTCCCATTGGACATGACAGAACAGGTAAGAAACCACTCTTTTTTTTTTTTTTAATTTATGGATCGATGTTGTTTTTGATTTGTTTATATTTTTAGAAACTAGAGGAATTATTTTTACCATGCAAGACAGTTTCCAATCGTATTTTAAGAGATCCTCAATCTGGACTTAGTCGAGGTGTTGGATTTGCAAGGTAATATAAATGAAATATATGATATAAAGTAAAAAAAATAGATTGATATCGATTTCTTTTTTTTTGCTTGTAGATTGACGGATCGTTATTCCGCTGTGACCATCATTGACAAGTTTAATGGCCAAACCATCACTGGATCATCTGCAGCCTTACAAGTTCGATTTGCCGATTCACCTGCTCAGAAGAAACTTAAGCATCAAACTGCACGAAAGCGACTTCTTAAATCAGCCTCACCTCGCGATTATCAATCAATGACGGCCGTTACGTTCAATCATCATCAGTTACCAGTGACACCTGAAACAATGCTTGGATTTACTCCTTCTCATCAAATTGATCAACAATCATCGACTGTAGCCACTCCACCTGATTGTGAAAATGATTTGATGACTGAAGTAAAAGAATAATGTGTCAAATGAACAGTGATTCCACCCTCTCCTTTGGTCCACGTTGGTACTAAGAACCTCAAGACATATTGGTTTCATTCCTCCTTGGTTTCGTATGATTTGTCATCCTCCCTCTTTTACCTTTTTGTTTTTTTTTTATATATATTTTCTTTTTCTCCTTTTTGTTGTTTTTTTAGTTTTAGTTTTGTAGTTGATGTATGTGATATTCCTTTCTTCTGTCGAATAAAGCATTTCCCTTTTTTTTTTTTTTTTTTTTTTTTTACGATTGAGCTGATCAGTTCATTGACACTTTCCATTGGTTAATTTTGAATCTCAGTGTAGTTTCCATCCGTTTGTTGAACAAACTTTTTTTTTTTTTTTTTTTTTTTTTTTTTTTTTTGTTTCCCTGCCTTTTTTTTCCCTTTTCATGTTATTGGACATGTCAGACAATGAAGTGAATAAAGGAAAATCCGATGACAGTCAACTGGACAAACAAGTTAACAATAAGAAAAAAAGGAAATTAGACAAGCTTTCAGGCGATCAGTCATCCCATGATTATCCACCCAAAAATCGAAAACAACAAAGGAAACTCGACTTTCGTGATATCGATGACATGGCTCAAGCCGATTACTACTTTGAACATGGTAATGTATTATTTTTTTATTATAATTTGTATATTATGCTTAGTACATTTTATTTTGTAAAAGGTGTTCGGAAAGTCAAGCCTTATTATTTTATGTATCAAGCTTATGCCAAAGGACGATGGTTGGGTCGAACGATCATGCAAGTATTTTGTGAAGAATTTCGAGATCGCAATGAACAATATTACGTAAAGAACCAAATAAAGAAAGAAAGAAAGGAGGGAACTAATTATTATTATTACTTTTGTGTGTATATGGTGATAGAAATATGCTATTGCAAGAGGATTGATTACATTGAATGGGATACAAGTTGATGCGGATACTGTGATTCAAAATAGTGATGTAGTAGGACACAAGATTCATCGTCATGAACCACCTGTAACAGATAGTCCAATTAAAATTATTCATGAAACTGAAGATCTACTTGTCATTGACAAACCTGGTGGCATCCCTGTTCATCCTGCTGGTCGATATCGTCATAATTCCGTAGTACATGTCTTGAAAAAGGAACGTAATATACCAAAACTCTTTCGTAAGTAGATTGATAAAATAAATAAATAAAAAAAAAAAGAAAGATAATACTCATTTTATAATACGTTTTAATTTTTTTAGCATCCAATCGACTCGATCGTTTGACTTCTGGACTGATGCTGATTTGTAAATCATCTATCAAGGCATCCCGTATGGAAAAAGAAATGACCAGGGGAAATATTAAGAAGGAATACATTTGTCGTGTCGATGGTGAATTTCCAATGTAAGTCACTATAATAATAATAATAATATAAAAAAAACTTAGATTCTTTTTATTTGATTAGGGAAGAAATCAAATGTGAAGCACCCATCAGAACCATATCTCATAAAATGTCAGTCAACTATGTTCATCCAGAAGGAAAACCATGTACAACCATCTTCGATCGGATCAGTTTCAATGGCAAAACAAGTGTAGTACGATGTAGACCCATCACTGGCCGAACTCATCAAATTCGCGTTCATTTGAAATATCTGGGATATCCTATTGGCAATGATCCTTTGTATGGTAATACTACTTCATGGGCAAGCAATTTACATCTAGGTCAATCCATGTCAGACGAAGAAGCGAAAAAGTTGGTGGATAAACTTATGGAGGCATCTCCTTTCCAGACCGGAGAATGGGATTCTACTACATCTTCCTCAGCAACAACAACTGATGAAAAAGATTCTGCGACTACGATGACAACCGATAAGGATTGTGTTGAATTCACAGACAAGACCAAATTATTAGAAGTGGAATCTGGTGAACGATGTTCTGATTGCAGTGTGGCATTGTATGTCGATCCACCTCGGGATTCACTCTTTATATGGCTACATGCTTGGAAATACAAGGGACCAGGGTGGGAATATGAAACTGAACTTCCAGAATGGGCAAACGATACCTTTACAACAACATCATCATCAACAACAACAACAACAACAACAACAAAAGCAGCGTCATCATTATCATCATCCTGTCCTTCTTCGCCCATTTTGACTAACTCGGCGACTACCGATTAGACTTTTATTTGATTTTGAATTAGATGTTTACAAATTGTCATAAATAAAGTATTGTAGATATTTGACTTTTTCTGTTTGGTTTTGACACATACATGAAAGCTTTTTAGTTGGTTATATTATTAGTTTTTTTTTTTATTATGTGTAATATCCCATTTGATATTTTTTTTTTTTTTTTTTTTTTTTTTTTACTGAAGATGACAATTTACTGATATTTGTTCTATTTTTTTATATGGGGATGTATCTTTTGGGTATAAAGAGAGCTGATTTTATGAAAAAAAAAAAAAAAAAAAAAAAAAGGTGGGGCAGAAATATAGAGTGTGTGTAACTCATGATCCAGATGCGCGGGAGTTTTCACATGGTCAGACTAGAGGCAGAAGAATCAATAAGTTCCTAATACACATAAATTAAGATGAGTAACAAAAAAAAAAAAAAAAGATTGTCTGATTTTTTTGTATAGAGGAAAATGCGGGCGGGAGGAGTTCCTATTTTGCATTTCCCCATTCAAGCGTGCAAAATATTTCTTCCCCTCTTTTCCTTCTACGCTTGTCTTTTTCTTTCCTTTTCAACCTTTAAAAACCTTGGTTTTTTTTTTTCTCTTTCCCCATTTTTTTTTTCTCTCTCTTTCTTTTTTCATTTATTATTATCTTTACTCAATTCGTTGACTTCTTTCGATTGATATGACCGTTCTTCCTCTAAAAGATTCCAAGGATCCTAATGCACCTATTGCTTTGGCACGTTTAAACCAAATCAAAAGTCAACTTAATTTGACACCTTCTTCCATGTCACGTCAAGCTCCAAAAGATATGGCTGCTGAACGTGCTGCTGCTGATTTCGACATTACTGCTTTATCTCACTTTTGGGTGGGTGGTGATAAGAAATATCAACTTATGGTAAAAACTGAACAAAAAAAAAAAAAAAAAACTTCTTTCTTTCTCTCTTTTTCCTTTCTTTTTTTTTAATAATTGTTTTTTCTTTCTTTTCTGTATAGCAACAAGCTTATGATATCATTAAAAATGACCCTGAACTGGTGTTACAATCTCCTAAGAACTTTTTGGAAATGAATCGTGAAGATATGCGTGAATTGTAAGTTTCTTCCTATTCTGTTATATAATCATTCATCTGACCTATTTATTATAGTACCATGGGCCAAATTTATCGTGTGGTGCAAATCGTACTCAGTGGAAAATATGAAAAGGAATTGGCTTATGAAATTGCAAGAACTACCAATATTTATAATGAATCCTTTAGTATGCGATTCTTTGTCCATGATTCTCTCTTCAAGAACGTCGTCAACATGTTGGGAAACAAGGAACAACAAGATAGATACAATGATGATATTGATAATTTTCGTATCTTTGGCTGTTTTGCTATGGTAATATATATATATAAACCGAAATACCAGATCAATTCATCTCTTTTTCTTCTTGTATAGACGGAATTGGGTCATAGTTCGGCTTTACGTGATTTGGAAACTGTGGCTACTTATGATGCTGATGCGGATGAATTTATCCTTGAATCACCCACAATTACAAGTACGAAATGGTATATTGGTGCAGCTGCTCAAACGGCTACTCATACCGTAGTTATTTCTCAAACTGTTATTAATGGCAAGAATGTGGGTCTCAATTGGTTCGTTGTTCAATTACGTGAAAAGGCTTCCGGAAAGGTGATGCCTGGTGTTGTTCTAGGTGATATTGGCTCCAAAGCTGGTAAGTTCAATTTTTTTTTTAAAAAAAAAACATCATCATCATCATCATTATATACTTATTTTCTTTTTCTCTCTCTTTTTTTTTAAAAATATATATATATATATATATATAGGTCATCAAGGTGTAGATAACGGATGGATTCAATTTAGAAAATTACGTATTCCTCGCTCTGATATGCTGGCTAAATGGGTTAGCTTGGATCGTGATGGTACTTATCATCCTGCACCCAATCCTGCCGTCATGTATGGTAAATAAACTCAACCTTTTTTTTTTCTTCTTCTATATCTAATATTTCTCCTTTATATGTGTATATATAGCCACCTTGATTCCTGAACGACTTAGTTTATTGACAGTGACAACACAATTAATCTCTCAAGCTTTGACCATTGCTACTAGATATGGAGTGGTGCGCAGACAAGGTCCTAAGAATCAACAAATCATGGATTATCAATCACATTATGTCAAGCTCATCCCGGCTATTGCTTTTATGTATATGATGCAATCTGCTTCCATTGATATTGACAAGAATTTCAACATTCTGACCTCAGGTGGAAAGATCGATGATCCTATTGTATATTTGAACCATATGGGTGAAATGCATGCTGTCTCAGCTAGTATCAAGGGTTTGTCTGGGTGGTACGCTTCTGACATATTGGAAACTTGTCGTCGTTGCTGTGGTGGTCATGCCTATTCTACATACAATGCGATTGCCTATATAACAAACGAGTGGGGAGTCATGGTAAGAGAATATATATATATACATATATGTATCTAATATATTCATTTCTTTTATTGTTTTTTTTTTTTTTTTTTTATTATTAGACAACTGGTGGTGGTGACAATGTAGTGTTATTACAACAAGCTGCTAGACTTTTATTATATCGCTTACAACAAAAATTGGAATTCGATGATTATCCTGAACTGAAATTCAAATCCTCTTCTCATTATATTGCGGATGCTATTCGATTATTAGCTTTAGAACAATGGAACGTGACAGATATCAATCTTTGTCGTCGTGATCCCTCTTTAGTGGAAGAAGCTCTCAATGCCATTCTGGTCAAGCGCGTAAGTCAATATAGCACTTCTTTTTTATTTATTTATTATTTTTTTTTTGATTACATATATTCAACATTATTTTTTATATTATAGCTCAATAGCATCAATGAAAGTCTCAAGAACGGTGCTAACCACAATGATTTACTTTTGGAATCTGTTCGAGTTGCTGAACTTCATTGTGCCACTTATATTTTCTCCGTCAATGTGGCCAAGTTTGGTTTGCCTCAAGCTCCTGCTCATATTGAAAAGAGTGTTTACAATATCATGCAACGTTTGACTATTCTCTGGGGTCTTCATACTCTTCATACCTATAGCGATCAAGGCTTCAAAGAAGGTTTCTTGACTCCTCAACATATCAAGGATGTGGAAAAACTTTATTTGGACGTAAGTACGAATTAATGTTTCTCTTTCTTACTGATGCATAGTCCTAATACAACTCCCTCTTCTTATTAGATCAATAAAAGTCTTCGTTCTCAAGTGATTGGTTTGACAGATGCTTGGGGTTTCCCTGACTTTGTACTCAAGGCACCCATTGCCAAGTATGATGGCGATATTTATGAAAGTAAGTTAATGATAATTACTTTATATAAAGAAACGATGTTACTTATTTTTTTAATATATATACTTGTAGCCTATTTTGAAACTCTTTTAACTGCTCCTAATAGTACTGGTATTCCACCTTATCAAGACAAATACGTCAAACCATTGACAGAACGTGTTGCCAAAAAGTAGATGTTAGATAATACATACTTCCTTACCTTTTGTTATTATTCCCCATTCTCCCTTTATTTTTTGTATTATACTTCCTTACCAAAAAAATTTTTTTGTTATCGACTGGCCATTAACTTGAAATAAAAAACTTTCTGTCAGTTTTATGTACTATATATCTCATGATAATAGCAGCTATGATGATGATGATGATACTTGTACAGTTTATTCACTTTAAAATTTGAGAGCGAGAGAAAAATAAATTTGGGAGTAAAGGGAAAATCAAATTGAGAGAGAAGGGAAAATCAAATTGGAACATCAAGTATGTTCGAACACTGATGCAAACAAGTCTCTAATCATAGCGCAGAAAAGAAGAAAAATAAACGCAATCCACAACGAAAAATCCAGTAATGCAACAAGCTCTTTTTTTTTTTTTGTCTGTATGTATATTTTATTTCACATATTAATGATCTCTCTTGTCTAGTAGATTTTTTCATTCTTTGATGATTTTATAAACGTGGTGTTTATTTTTTATTAACTAAAATGGTAAGTGTAAACTTTTTTTTGTCCACCAATAGTAGTGTACCGCCTTGGAGATCACTGTGGACAATCTTGGAAAATGTCTAAAAGCGGAATCATATGAAAATATCGATTTGACTTTGGTCGACTTGTCACCTTATCATCGTCATTGCATGACTATCGCATATTAGCCATCATCACCTAACATTTATCATATAGTCATTGTGCTATTTACACGCATGGTTGATTCCTGCAGGATGTCTAGTGAAAAACGTGTATTGGTGACACACACACACACACACACAAAAAAAAAAAAAAAAAAAAAAAAGAGAGAGAGAAGTGCATCCTTTTCAAAGCATGCATTTATACTTTATTGGGAATCACATAAAGAAGAGGACAGGAATAAGCATTAAAATACATTTCATGAGTATCCAACACAAATAAGTATGAAACTAAAAAAAAAAAAAAAACTAATACCAACATGGCTAAATAAATAAATAAATATATAACAGGCAACTAGGTAAAATAGTATACAGCACGTCGCCACCAAGTCATTTCAGCATCTACTTCCTTTGCTTCTTGGATCTCATACATCGTAACGCGACCAGTTTCAAAATCAATTTCTTCTTTGGGAACCACCTTGGAACGCATGACGATCTTGTAAGCGGCATAACATATAGGAGCAGGAAGTAAACCAACATAGTTTGAAGCGAACGTTTTAAAGTCGAATTGTGGAGTAAATGCGGTATAACCTAGAAATAAGATAAAAAAAAAATCATCAATGAGGTTCACTTCTGTCTTTTTTTGGAAAAAAAAATTGTATACCTTGTCCAAGAATAATCAATATACATAATATACTTGAGAAAAGTCCACTGAAAGGATACCAAGAGCTTTTGTAAGGTAATTCTTTGACATCACGGCCTTGTTTGACATAAGCGGATCGGAATCGAAGATGAACAAAACCAATACCCCACCAACTAACGAAACCAGTTACCGTTGTGATGGACAAGAACCAGACGAACGCCACACCAGCACTGTAAATCGAGACAAAACAACAAGCAAACCCACATACAGAAGAAAGAAGAACTGCTACCCAAGGGGAGCCGAATCTGTTGGTGGAAGCAAGCACACCGGGACCATTACCATCTTTTGCTAAACCAAGTAAAATTCTGGAAGTAGTATAGACAGATGCATTGGCAGCAGATAAGACACTAAGAAGGACAATGGCGTTGATCACATGAGCACCAGCTTGAATACCAGCCAATTCAAAGACCAAAGTAAAAGCAGATGTATTGGGAGTACCATCAGCATTAGCAAGGAGTTCATTATCATAAGGAACACATAGACCAATTAGGAAAATCGTTACGACATAAAAGATCAAAATACGCCAGAAAGTGTTACGGATAGCTCTTGGAATAGCCTTGACAGGATTCTTTGCTTCACCAGCGGTAATACCCACTATTAAAAAGAAGAAGAAAAAAAAGTGATGAGTATTATCAACGTGGGAAATAGGATAGATTTCTTTTCTCACGAATGACATGGGAAAAATACTTTACCAACTTCTGTTCCTTGATAAGAGAAACCAGCTGAAAGTAGAACACTGACAGTACCAACACCACCATTTGCAAAAGCACCAGGATTATCCCAGTATCTATAAAAAAAAAAGATGTTAACATAATCGATCATCCCATCTTTGTTTTGACTTACTTAAAACCGATAGGACCATTTCCACCAACAGCACCAGCAGACACAAGAATGGCTAAAAAAAAAAAAGCATCATGTTAGATAATGTACGAAATGATATACATTTTTCTTTATATCGATACCAATAATCATAAATACAATGACAATAAGAATCTTGATCATGGCAAAATAATATTCCACTTCGCCATATACTCTATATTTTTTTTTTTAAAAAAAAAAAAAAAAGAATAAGTATAAAAAAGGATTTTTCAGATCAAACTTACTTAACACTAATCAAGTTCATAGCAACGATGATGATCATAAAAATAGTTGACCAGGCAGCATCAGGGAGAACGGGTTTCCACCAATCAATAATAGTAGCAGCAGCAGCGATTTCTATAAGGTGATAAAAAAAAAGATATAAGGTTGTCTGATATTGAATTGCCACCAGTTTCCATATTTGTAAAACCCTCACCAGTAGCAATTGTGACACTCTATTTGAACAATTAAATAAAAAAGTGGATCGTGTCATCAATGTTTTTGTACCCAATCTTATTTCTTTTTTTTTTCTAAGATGCAACTTACCCACTATAGATAAAAAGGAAAGAATGACCAAAATAAAATAGAAAATAGAAAAAATAATAACCGTGAGTATGAGACTTTTTTTTTATTTGTTTGTTCCATCCTTTTGTATATCACTTACAGAAAACCTACAAATCAAAAGAAAAAAAAAGGATTAAAAAACAAAATACTATTTAAAATCATTATAGTCTATATATATATATATATATATTACCAATAGTTCCAACCCAGAGCAAATCCTAAAGCAGGATCAACAAATCGAGTAGCATAATGATTAAAAGAACCAGATACCTAAAGTAAAAAAAAAAAAGGATCAAGTGATAATAAACGAGCTGAGTATTTTCATAGCCTCAAAAGGAAATGGGATTACCGGAATAAAAGAAGCCATTTCACCCAAAGTAGTCATAACACAGTAGACCATAAACCCAACTATTAGAAAAAAAAATCATGAATGTGAATATAAATAAGAAATCATCCAATGAATAGGGTCACTTACTAACAAGATAAGCAATGAAGGCACCTGCGGGACCAGCCTACATATGATGTGAAAAATAAAAAATATATAAAGAATTAAATGAAGACTTGTATCACTATAATCAATAATATACCGTTGCAATATTGGTGCCCATGTTCAAGAACAACCTATAATTCAAAACATAAACACAAATAAAAAAATAAAAAAAAAAAAAAAAATAGAAAAAAAAAGGTTAAATGAGTATATTGTTTTTGAATCAACGAGATGTTTTTTTTTTCGGGTTACTTGCCCAGTACTACCATAAAAAAAAAAGAGAGAGAGATAAGTAAATTGATCGGCCTTTATAAATCAAGAAACGATAATCCTATAAATATTTTTTTTTTCTTTTTTACCCAATACAACCACCAAGAGCAATCATTTGAATATGTCTTGTTTTCAATCCACGTTGAGTTCCTTCTTGTATTTCACGTATTTCAGTAGGTGGAGTGACACCTAATTCTATCTTCGTATTGCTGTTGTCACTTGTACCATCATAATGTTCTATTTTTTCTGATTCATATTTTGAAGTATGTTGTTCATATTCCATATAAGCATGATGACCTTCTTCCAAACGATCGTCAGTCATAATCAAATCAATCTAAATACTAGAAATTTGATAAATCACAAAAAAAAAAAAAAAAAAAAAAAAAGTAGAAAGAGAAATAAGAAATAAACAAAACAAAGAAAAAAAAAAAACTTTTTTTTTTATTTCCCAAAAAAGAGAGAGACAATCCCATATCTAACCTTTTTTTTTAAAGTTCAAACGGAGTTCCAAGCAGTAGTGATAGCAGGAGAGAGAATACGATCTTGATTGGCTTCACCAAGTAACCCTTTTGGTAATATTTCCTCCAAGATCATGTGCACTTTTTCAAGTTGAAACACAAGGTCTAATTCCGTCTATATTATCAAAGAAGACTGAGAAATCGAATAAAGATAAAATTATGATCATTTTACCACTTTATCAAAGTAGATATCCATTGTTTCTTTACATATAAGAATAAAAATATCAATTAAATCATTCTAGTCACTTTTTTTTTTTTTGATTTACCCACAAATAATTGTATCCATTCCAATATTCCAAATTCATTCTATATATACAAAGACCAATCAGAAAAAATGGAATATCATAATTCCCATTCACTTACCTCTTGATCAGGTGGATAACCAACAATAATATACAATGAAGCATATGGTCGATACACTAAACAATAAAAAAAAAGATCAGTACGCGACTCGTCTGTTTTTAGAAACTTCCCTCGTTTTCATACTTCTTTTTTTGACATTACCAATATCATAACCTTCAAATTCAAAGAATAGACACTATAGTGAACAAAAAAAGAATATAAAGTTAAATCAATCCTTTTTTAGATATACATTCGTCTTACATGATGTTCAGGTCGTTTTACACATTGTTTAGCTAGTTCCAATTCAAATTGACAATGTTCTATAGTAGATTCAGTATAGTATTTTGCAAATCGTGTTTGACAAGTTTTGTTCACAATAAGTACAAAAGATATCATTCAATAAATACGTAATGGAAACCAAAGAAAAAAAGATCAAGAGAAGGAAAAGAAAAGAAAAAAAAAAAGGTGCTCCTGTGTCATTATTTTAGATGAATTGAATCTCAGACTTGGCGATGATCTTAAAGCATAAAGCGGGCCAATAAAGTGTATTCATGATTATCCTTTCTTATGAAGTAAATGAATCGATAACATATTCCCGTCTGATTTATTATGAATTACATAATCAAGCCTATAAATGATGGACGATGATGAACTAAAATGGAAAATAAAGACTATGATGCTTACAGTATACAATGCCACTGATGTCAACCGTGACCCATTGGTTCATTCATCTTTTGATATAGAAAAAAAAATAGGAGAAG
The DNA here is from genome assembly GCF_025201355.1 of Halteromyces radiatus. NCBI lineage: Eukaryota > Fungi > Mucoromycota > Mucoromycetes > Mucorales > Cunninghamellaceae > Halteromyces > Halteromyces radiatus. Next base: position 419,994 of record NW_026251691.1, on the reverse strand, counting down.
AATGTAAAAAAAAAAAAAAAAAGGATAAGAATACAGAGAAAAAAGGAGAAGATCAGCTTGATAACCTTAATTGGTTCACAGTATATTATATGCATACATCTATTGAGGGATTTATTTTCGATTGGTTTAGTATAAAAGAGGGACCATCTTGATTTACCTTTTCCCTTTCCAGTACATCTCTTTCTTTTTTAAACTATGAAGCGAACATCTCTACATTCTATATCAAACATACTTCGTATAGTTATTTTATTGTGGTTACCGGCCATGGTTATGTGCATTGATTATGAAGGGTGCAACGACGAAAAAGTTGCTGTGATTAATGCAGCAGTATATGCGGCAGTCGACTATATAACAGAAGCACATAGTTACCTACAACAAATCAGTAGTGGAACACCACGTTATACTACGTGGTTTGGCTCGTATACAGCTTCTAGAAAAAATTCTGTGGAAGACCATTTTGCTGCAATTGGGAATAGTCCTTTATCAGTCAAGTATGATTGTACCTGTACTGATCAAAAGAGATACGTAGGAGTCCTTTCTGATGATCCTTCGAAGATCTACCTCTGTGGCAAGTTTTGGAGCGCTCCTGTAACTGGCACAGATAGTCAAGCTGGTTCTATTATATATGCTTCAGCTAGCTTCACCGTCTATGGTGGTGCACAAATCATTGCTAATGGACAAGAGTCATGCAAACGATTAGCGACTAGCAATCCTGACCAAGCTATTATTAATGCTGATAGTCATCGATACTTTGCTGAAAACGACCCTCCTCTAGATTGAGCACAAAACCGTGGAACACATCTTGCTCGCTACTATCATGTTGACATTAAGGAATATTAATATAATATTTAGCATTATAATAAAATTGAATCAAAATCGAATCAAAGAAAGTATAGTTTATCATGATGAAGGTCGTATCAAAAAAAAAAAAAAAAAAAAAAAAAAAAAGGTACGTAAAAATATAGGAGATACTATCTTCGTCATCTGATATAAAATCATCATCGTCATTCAGTCATCACCACACCCCCAGAAAAAAGGAAGAGAAATCGAATGTTATTAATGAAAATGGAATAATGTGAATTTACCAGAAAAAAAAATTCCAAAAGTTTATTTCAGACATCAAAAGATGTAAATGGTATCAATAAATAAAGTACTAAGATAAAAAAAAAAAAAAGAATGGAGAGATGATCTAATTTTTGACAGAGGAGGGGCTTGATAAAGATGAAGAAGAAGATGGGTTTTCAGTAGGAGAAAGGGAACCATCATGTTTGAATAAAGGTAAAGAAGAGGTAGAGGACGAAGAAGGAGATGAGGACGGAGGAATAGGAGAAGTAGAAGGTTTGATGATAGCTGAATGGTGAAATCCAGTTCCACTATGTACAATTGCATTTTTGACATCTACTCCGAGAACAGGAGCCACTTTTTGTTCACAAATCTTTTCCCACCAATCTTCTAATATACGTTGAGCCAGTCGTTTGGAGCTTGGTTCTACATTTCGATGCATATAGGGTGTAATCAATGAGCACAATACTTGATGAATATCAGTTTTTTTGTAAGGCTTGTAACGAAGTTGAGTATTAATAAGTAAAGGTTTCAATATACGTAGATATGCATCCCGAAGCTATAAAAGAAAATAAATAAATAAATATGGAGCACTATCATTGATTTTATTTTTATTTATTTCTTACAGCTTCTGATTCTCTGTCATCACCAAGATCACATACTTCACGCAAAGTAATATCAACAAGGACATATAAATCATTTGTATAAAAGTATTCATATAGTTTAGGTTCCATAAAAACACAATAGAGTAACTTGAGAATGAGAAGTTGAACACAAGCATCATCTATCAAAAAAAAAAAAAAATAAATCTTAGGACTTACCAATCTTTTTTTTTTTTTTTTTTTTTTGAATAGACTTACCAGATCGATTTAACATAAAAATCAGATTTTCACCAAAAGTTGTTGTAGATCCCAATCGATTGATTAAAGCATCTACCATTAGATTAGGTCTATTTTGAGACATCATGAATTGTTCATTGAATACCAAAAGAAGTCTAATGATTTCATAATTGAATGATTCTTCATTATCCTGTCGAGTTGATTCCACCAAGTCCAATAAAAAATCCAATTTGTTGATAGAAATAACATCTATATCATAAATAAGTAAATATATTTTAAGGTTTTGTATTTATTATATATAATTTTACCTAAATCAAGACGACGGAATTTTGCAACTTTTCCCATTTCAAATGCCAAAGATAAAGCGATACCCATCATTTTTCGATCCAATACAAAAGATTCTAATTCATCCATTATTTTGCAAAAAAGTCGATTTCTTTTACTTTGAGTAGCATCCGATACAACATATTGCATCCATCTTGGGTCTTCTTTTCCAGCATATAATAAAAGGCAATAAGTGATAATAAGTATCGAGGTATCATGACAAAGTAAGGCGTGAGCATGTATGATATGACTGAGAATGGTTGTACTATGTTCTAAATAAAATGTTGAGTCTATCAATTTATAGGCAACTTGAGCCATTTGCGCGTGATTTGTGATGAATTCCTCTAAAAATATATTTATATATATAGTTAGTATACCCCATATGTATTTCTCCCTTTTTTTTTTTTTTTTTTTTTAGTTTTCCTTTCTTTCTCCTTCTTTTTTTTTTCTTTGATAGATTATTTTTACTTACTTTGAAAACGAACTAAGAATTGAATGTATTGAGTAGTAATATGTTGAACATCTTGATCAGTTGTATAAGGTTGTTGTAATACATCCCCTAATTCTAGTAATAATAAATAATCATATTAGACTTTTTTTCTTCTTCTTTTTCTTCTTGTTCCGTCTACTGTTACCAGTATAAAAGCTTTCAATATCATCAAAATAATAATCAATAGTTGTGTAATCCATATAATAGAACAACCAAATAGAAGAAATTATTAAGCGGGGTATATAATGATGTGATCTAAAGAAAGTAAAGAAAAAAAAAAAAAAGAATAAAAAAACTGGTGAAACAAAAAAAATTGTTTTCTTATATATAAAAAAAAAGTGATCCCATTAATTTCGCTCTCAGCTTAAGCTCGCCTGTTGTTTTTTCCTTGTCATGAAATAACAAATTTCTCTCTCTTTTTTTTTTTTTTTTATCTCCCCTGTTTCCTTTCTTTCTTGTTGTCGTTAATAAATAAATAAATATATATTATGAATTATACCCATTACTCTTCTCTATTAAAACTTTATAATGTTCCTGACTTTTGGACTGATGAAATGTTAGCTTTATGGGTACCTATTGCTATTTATTGGATACAATGTTCTTTTTTTGAAATTTTGATGCGACTTCAACTTCCTTTCTTTGAAAAATACCGAATTCATTCTTCTATTGACCGATCGAATAGGAACAAGGTTTCTTTCGGTAATGTTTTATATATGGTGGCTGTACAACATATCATTCAGTTTATCTTTGGTTATTTCCTTTTAAAGGTGGAGGATCCAGCAACAAGAAGTCTCAAATCTGAATTGGCTATACAAAGAACAACTCAATGGATTTTATCTTATATCGGAAATTATCAATTAAATGATTTGGTTCAACTAGTTGCTTGGATGCTTCATATATGGGTGATTCCTATTATTCAATTTCTTCTTGCTATGTAAATTAAACAACATATCCTTTTCATATATATATAAATACTTATCATATTATTATTCTTTATTAGGTTTATGATTGATACTCATCAATATATTTTACATCGTTTGGGTCATACATCCAAATTTTTATATAAACATTTTCATTCTTATCATCATCGACTTTATGTTCCTTATGCATTTGGAGCTTTGTACAACCATCCTGTAGAAGGTTTTTGTTTGGATACTCTTGGTGCTGGACTTGCTTATGAACTTACTGGAATGTCACCTCGACTTGGATTGATTCTTTTTACTTTCTCAAATTTGAAAACAAGTAATTGAAATCAAATTTTAGTTTTATTATATTTATATTTTTTATTTTTATTTATTATAGTTAATGATCATTGTGGTTATAACTTTCCTTGGGATCCTTTGAATATATTATTTAAAAATAATGGAAAATAGTAAGTTAAAAAATTAATATGATTTATATTGATATTCATTATTATTATTATTTATAGTCATGATATTCATCATCAACCTTATGGTATCAAGAAGAATTTTAGTCAACCATTTTTTACATTCTGGGATAGAAAACTTGGAACTGAATTTGATTCAAATGATATGAATAAACGAAGGAACAATTGATTTATTTTTATTGTATTATTCTTTAGATTATAAATATTAGATTATTTTTATGTATTACTTTTGTATCAATAATAATATTAATAATAAAAAAGCATTTTCTTTTTTGGTGTATATACTTTTTGTTCACCAATCAAAATCAAAATAAATGTCGTTAATCAAAAACAGGGGTTTCGTTGCTTCGATTTTTTTGAGAAAGATATTCTGAGTGTGTACGAGAGAAGGAACGCCCTAACCTCTAAAATTTCTTTTTTTTTTTTCTTTCTTTCTTTCTTTCTTTATTATTATTATTTTTCTTTTTTTTTCCTTTTGTTTGTATTATTTATTCATTACTGTCTTTAACATCATTTATTTTATACAAATTTATCAATGGGAAATAGTCCAATGTCCATATCTTCCATACAGTTGTCTTCGCCATTACCGTCTCCTTCTGCTACACCAAACCGACAGAATGCTTCTCACCAACATAGTCAACAAGCATTGCAACAACCTAGTATTGAAACTACAACTACTATTACTACAAATACTATCAATACCACCACTACTATACAAGATTCTCAATCAACTCAAAATACAGTTTTATTACCTCCTCTTGTATTCAATCCTCCTATGCAATCTCATATTTCAATATACCCTCTTGCTGAAACACCTACTCCACCTGAATTGAAAAGAATCAAGTTCAGTATTGACAATCAACCGACATTATTACAAGAAGTAGAAACCAAAGATTCCTTTTTATTGGATACTCATCATGAAACTACCTATTCTACTGGTCATAATTTCAAAAATCTCTCAACAAATACTGATCATTCACAACGAAAACGCCCAGCCCCCGATCATCTTGGAAATACACGAACCATCTTTCACGATGATTGGTCTCCTCCCCACAAAAAACTCAACGACTCTTCAACTCCAATCGTGGATACCATTCACTTGACCACCGAATCAAATGACATTACTCCTGCATCATTGACAGATACGAACGCCACCTCTGCTACTACAACCAATCCTTCTGCCAATACTTCCAATTCCTCTCCTGCTCAACCTTTGACTTCTTGGCTTCCAGAATTTGCTGCTCATTTACCATCAACTGACACTATGGAACAAACTATGGATGATAGTCCAAATTCTGCTTTACCATCTCCTGTCTCTGATCTGGATCCCAATGATGAAAACTGGTTGCCAACTTCTCAACATTCTTCTTCTTCTTCTTTTGAATCTCCAATCATTACTTCTCATCCTCATTCAACAAACCCAACAATGGCAACAACTGCAACTACAACAACAACAACATCATCATCATCAACAATGGAATCAACAACAATGATGGATATTGTGAATGAAGATGAAATGGATGAAGATACGGATGATGGTATCTCTTCTTTATTACGAACTTATGATACCCTTCCTTCCAATATTCAAGAATATCTGATGTTCCAACTCCTTCGACGGTCTACTATGCCCTCTCTACGATTTGCTAGTGATATGATTATGGAGGCTATGAAAATGGATTTTATTGCTCATTTACCTCGGCGTATCTCTCAACGTATTTTTCTATATCTGGACGTTCGTTCATTATGTCGGGCCACTGGTGTATCCAAACTATGGAAACGTGCCATTGAAGAAAACTCGGATTTATGGAGAGCCAAAATTGTACAAGCTGGATTCACTGTTACTGCAACTGAAATCGAATATTATGGATTATTACCCACTCATCTCTATCATCAACAAGTCTCCTCATCATCAGCATCATCATCATCAGCATCTTCATCGTCATCATCAACATCATCATCTTCGTCAGCGACAGCAGCAGTATCGGCATCATCCAAATCAACAACGACAAGAACATCAAACAATCTGGCAACATCACCATTCTTATCTCCTATCAAAGAAATGACCCATGATAGTCTTGGTGTAGATTTTTTGGATCAACCTCTATTCGACACTTCTTTATTAAATGCCTCTGACGACCCAACTTTACTCTATCGTAGATCGTTTGCTATGCCTGATTACGACAATATACCTGATCCCGATCATCCATTTACTCCCGATATGGAATCTACAATACATCCATTCAAGCGTATATACAAGAAACACCATATTATGCGACAGAATTGGAAACATAATCGAGTCAAACGACAACAAGTGAGTGGCCATGGCGATGTAGTGACTTGTTTACAATTCGATGACGACAAGATTATTACTGGATTTGACGACAATTGCATTAACATTCATGATATCAAAACAGGACAATTACGGCGAGTCTTACATGGGCATGAAGGTGGTGTATGGGCTTTGCAGTATGTCGGCAACACATTAGTCACAGGTTCCACTGATCGAACATTACGCATTTGGGATATTGAACGAGGAATTTGTCGATTTGTTTTCCGTGGCCATTCAAGTACGGTACGATGCCTTCATATTGTCATGCCAACTGCTATATCTACAGGACCTGGTAAGGATGACTTTGTTATGCAACCTTCTCAACCTTTGATTGTCAGTGGATCTCGAGACTCGACATTACGTGTTTGGAAATTACCTTATTTACCAGCTAGATCATCCTATAATCAACATCAATCTACACAACAACAACAACAATTGCAACAACAATCATTACAGCAATCATCAATCCAATCTCGTTCTTCATCCCAGTACTTGAACAATGATGATTCTTTTATATTTGATGGACGACAATCAAAAGGACCTATGATGGATGAAGATGACATTGACAACATCACCCAACCTCAATCTTTTGCATCGTCACATCCTTTTGCCAGCGGTATCTTACCAACAACGGAAGCAAGTTTCCAACCACCACTACAACAACAACAACAACAGACATCTTCTTCATCTACATCTCAACATTATCATCAATATCAACAATCTCAAGAACATTACTTCAATCCATTCTTTCTCTACCTTTTACGAGGTCATCAACATTCTGTACGTGCACTGGCAGCCCATGGCAATACATTAGCAAGTGGCAGTTATGACAATAGTGTGAAACTATGGAATTTGGAAGATGGGGAATTGATCCATGATTTGAAAGGTCATACGCAAAAGGTTTATTCGGTGGTGATTGATGCTCAACGTCAACGATGTATCAGTGGCAGCATGGACTCTACTATTCGAGTTTGGAATATGGTGACTGGACAGTGTGATATGGTTTTACGAGGTAAATCATCATTTAAAAAAAAAAAAAAAAGTATTATGATGTGTTGATTTTCTTTTTTTTTATTTTTTTTTTTTTTTAGGACATACTATCTTGGTTGGATTACTTGGTTTTACAGAAAGATACCTTGTCAGTGCAGCTGCAGATGCTTCACTTCGAATATGGTCTGTGGATTCTGATGAATGTCATCATATTCTTGTCGGTCACAAAGGTGCCATTACTTCTTTCCAACATGATGATCATAAAGTGATTTCCGGTTCTGAAGGTGGATTGAAAATGTGGGATATCCGAACTGGCAAACTTGTACGAGACCTGATCAGTGATGTCAATGGTGTATGGCGTGTGGCATTTGATGAAAGACGTTGCGTAGCTGCCGTGAAAAGGTAAAAGATCAAACAGAAGGTTAGAAAAAAAAAACAGAACCCTCATTCTCTTATATATATATATATATCTTAGTGACAACACAACTCGACTGGAAATCTTGGATTATGGAACAGATACCGAAGAAGATGATTGTTGATCCTAGTTATTCTATTGTACATCATTCTTGTTGTTACTCTCCCTTTTTTTTTTTTTTTTTTGATCATCTTCTTATTTCTTTGTTATCTTTTTTCTTTTTATTTATCTATTTATTTTTATTATTATTTTTGTTTGTTTGTGATATCGTTCTATTTATACCATTGGCTTATAGGCCCCTCTTCTTTTTATTTTATTCCTTTTTTTTTTCTGTATCTCATCCACTTTGTCCAACATACCATCCATTGATTAGAACATTTGTTTGCACTTTTATCCATATTATTGTTTCCTTAAACAGTAACATGCATTTGATTATAAAATAAACTTCTATTTGAATCTTTTTTTTTTTTTTTTTGGGTATAAAGATTTGGTTTTTTTTTTGTTTTGTCTCTATCTGTATATATGGAACAAGCATTTCCTATGAGGATCTTAAGATTTGTTAAAGTCGAACATTTTTTTTTTTCCCATGATATGAGAAGTGACCATCATTATTATACGAATAATCCATTCATCCAGAGTACCATCATTGCGTATCATCCTTCATCACATATCATCCATGATCACATAATCATCCCATCATATATATTTATATATATTCACAAAAGATATGATTTATTGATGTAAAAAAAAAAAAAAAAAAAAAAAAAGTCTAACAAAAAAATGAAAATAAATACACACACACACAACATATATATATATAACTATTCAATACAACTATAATAACTACGACCACTTAAAATATCCACCAGAGCACGATCACGGTGCCACCAATCATGATGAGGTTTGCGATTCTTCATATCAGTAGTAGGTAACAAAGTCTTAATAGATTTGGCATGAACTTCGGCACCACAGAGACCAATGACAGCAATAGATTCTTCACCTGTAGCGAGTTCCACGGCATCTTGTTGTTTGTCCAAAGCAACTCGAGTATGCTTTTCAAAGAATTCAATACTGTGAATAGCCAAACGAGAGGCACGAATGCGATCCAGAGGAGAGGGTGTGTTTCCTTGTTGAATATGTCCAAGCACGGCTGTACGAGAATCAAACCTAGCACCACCTTCATCTTCCAAGATTTCAGAGATCACTTTGGTAGTATACGTCTTGCTGACACTTTCGGTACGAAGAATGACCCGACCTTCTGATTTTTGAGGATCATCCGTATCGTAGAGACCCTTGAGGAATTGTACATCACCTTGGAGTCGTGGGAGATCAATACCTTCTTCGGGAATGTAAATCGCACATGCTCCCACCGCTAAACCACCTTCCACTGCCAAGAAACCTGAACGTCCACCTTGTACTTCGATCACAAATACACGTCGCCTTGATGATTGCGCTGATTGTACAATCGCATCACTTGCACTGACAATCACGTTCAAAGATGTATCACAACCAAGTGAAAAATCAGTCCCAGGTACATTGTTCGAGATGGTAGCAGGAATCAAACACATAGGAATACACAATGATGGATACTCGTAACGCACCTTGTCGATTTCCACCAATGACGCATACGCTTCAAATCCACCCACCAGCATCACAGCTTGAATGTTCATCTTTTGTAATCGATAAGCCACCATGCCCATGTCGACATCCTTGCCAGGTACAGCTCGATTTGTGCCCAAATAAGATCCACCACATGTTGTCCATCCATCAACATCCATCCAATTCAATTGTTCAAAACAACCACGCACAAGACCAGAGAAACCATTGGCCACACCATAGACAGTATGTCCACGATTCAATGCATATCTTACAGCAGCACGAGTAGCAGAGTTCATCCCACCAGCAGGAGCACCAATATGAAGGATAGCAATTCGTAAACGTTGATGATCAGGTAATTCGATACTGTTGTCATCCAAGATCGTGGTCACATTGAACACTTTGTATTCATCCAAAAATTGAGGGTCTCGTAATTCCATGGCGCGTTCAAAATTCCGAGATTCAATTGCCTTGGCCACTTCGTGAGTCAGTTTGACAGCATCCATCAGAGGTTTAGTCGTCACCTTGTTGTTATTCATGCCAATCATCGGGGATGGTTTATCAGGAGTAGAAGCCAGTACAGCATCCACAGCAGCTACAGATTGAACAGTACCTAAGATCCGATCAAAAGCACAAGGAGATCCACCACGTTGAGTATGACCCAAAATTGTCACCCGAGTATCCAAACCCAAACGATCGCTAAGAATATCTTTGATATGATCTACTTTGATAGGATTAAGATGCTTATCCAGTGCACCTTCGGCCACAATGATGATCGTTTTCCGTTTGCCTAATTCACGATGTCGTTTTGCCACATTACACATTGCCGTTTCCCAGTCTTCTTCTGCCGGAGGTCGTTCAGGAATAAAAACAAAATCAGCACCAGTTGCAATCCCTGCCATAAGAGCCAACCAACCACAATGTCGTCCCATCACTTCAATCACAAATGCACGAGAGTGTGATAATGCTGTTGTGTCTACAGAATCCACAGCTTCACAAATACGATGTAAGGACGTAACAGCACCAATGGTGATATCAGTACTGGACATGTCGTTGTCAATAGATCCTACTAGACCAACAATCGTCAAATGTTGGAATATCGTTGCTTCTTCTTCAGTAATACGTTTTGTCTTGAATAATTCGGCTACCAATCCTCCCCATTCAGATCGAAACACATCCGCACCAGTCAATGATCCATCACCACCACAAACAATAAGAGAGTCAATACCATTCTTGATCAAGTTTTCTGCTGCTTTAAGACGACCTTCACGAGTCTTGAATGGCATGCAACGAGCCGTACCAATAGAAGTACCTCCCTTAAGTATTAAAAAAAAAAAAAGAATGAGTTATGATCCTTTAAATAAAAAAAAAAAAAAAAATAAAACGCTCAAACTTACTACACTCAAGTATCCAGTAACACTTCTCCAATCCATCTTTTTGATATAATCACCACCATCCACCAGTCCTAAATAAAAAAAGATATCAAATCAAAGATCAGATCTCCGCGACTTAGCGTTATCGTCATGTACTACCATCCAATTTCCTTTTTTGATTCTTGATATTTTTTTTTTTTTTTTTTACCTTGATAACCTTCATAGACAGCATATACATCACAACCTTTAGAGATGCCATAAAGTACAGTAGCACGAACACAAGCATTCATACCAGAAGCATCACCACCTGAAGTCAAGATACCAATTTTCTTTCTTCGTTGTTCTTGTAGTTGTTGTTGGGGTTGTTCAGAAACAGGATTTAATTTTGAAGAGAGAGCAATGACATTATTGTTTGGATCTTGAATCAATATAGACGTAGTAGTTTCTTGGAAAGGAATGTCGCGTTCGGTGAGAGTATGCATAATAGGTTGAAGATGGGGAACATTCAATACGAATAGTGTGTCTTCGAGACCCCAATCCTTATCCGTTGTCAGAGGCTCCTGTCGATGGAGTGTTACTTCAGGATTCAATACAATCTTGATAATCAATGAACTTGTTTGCTTGCCACCTTTTAACCGAAGCCATGTTTGTTGGAGTTCAGTTTCACCTTCACTTTCATGATTGCCTATCACACGGTCAAAGCCAAGTAGTTCATAAAATTTGACAGTTTGTCCATATGCTTCTTCATTCTTCGAGGATATAATGCTATACGAAAGTCCAAGTGCTGATGTCGCCATGGTGAAAGAAGATAACACTAAAAAAAAAAAAAAAAAAAAAAAAAGAAAGAAAGAAAAGAAAGGAAAAAAAAAAAGCGATATGGGTTTCAAAATAAAAAAAATGGACGTGTTTCTGAAATATGAACGGGATATCGCGGTATGAAAAAAATAAAGTGGGCGAATGATAACGCGGCATTCTACGGGAAAGCCTTTCAGAGGTAAAACAACACACCACAAAACAGTGATGGATGAATATAACAAATAAAGAAGTAAAATCTTTATCATGATGAATGTGAAATATGAAAAGGTCAATACTAAAAAGAATTGTTTTAGTTGCACCGTATATCATATTTGTAATTATATGGATAATGATAAACGTATAGTATGGATTTGACGCGAGAAAGATTATTTTTTTTTAATGTCGACAGTCTTTTTATTTCAACGACTAAGAATCGAAGTGTGTGTATATATAAAAGAGGTATAATGGTGAACTACTACTAAAAAAAAAAATTGAAACTAAATGGTATTATATTATTTTACATAAAACCCTTGACTTTCTAATATCGCTGTCTCCAACAATTGTTTTAACCTATCTTGTGTTTTGTGTTGATAAAGGATTAATTGATTGAAGCAAGTATGAGCTGAAGGAAGTCGACCAACATCTTCACCACCACATGTAATTTGAAGGTAGAGTTGACTTGATCCAGTAGCTGGGATACGATCACTTCCTGTAACAAACATCAAGAGTTTCCTTTGCATAGATGGTTCCATTGCCTTGGTGACATTCCAGAAATATCTATTTTAATCAAATAAAATCAATAAAAATAAATATCCCTGATACAGAAAAACTCTTTTTTTTTCCTTACGTACGTAATGATTGGATCATCTTGTTCAAAACCATGATATTCTGTACGACTACGTAATAGATCAATATCCAAAGGTTGATCACTACCTCGTATAAGTAGTTCAATTTCTTCAGGTCGGAATAACTAATATATAAAAAAAAAATGATAAATAAACATAAAAATAAAAAGTTAAAAAAAATGATGTTTGATTACTGAAAGAGCATTGCCACCACATATATGATAAAAGCCACGTTGGAAAGCGCCAAATTGATGATCAACACTTTTATTGAGTACGTAGTCCACATAAAGATCCACAAAGTCAAATCGGTTCTTGTTGGTGACCATTATATTCTCCCCACCTGGTAACAAAGGTACAATTTGACGTTCTCCAAATATATTCCGTTCCACCACAAACGTACGACAAAATGTAGATTCTACATCACCAGTAAAAGATAAGAGTTGCTGCAATCCACGAGCCAAACTAGGTTGAAATGCGGCCAAATCTTCTAATCCCACCTTTTGATCCAGTAATTTCTTATAACAAGCCAAAGGAAGATGAATGTCCAGGATAGTGGAATTATATATAGCGAGACCAAGAACTAGGCCCACCAAAAAGAATTGATCTTCATTTTCAAAACTTCCAGGATTAAACCAACAAAGAGTACTTTCTTCTTCTTCATCATACGTAAACATACCATATTGAGGATCAAATAAAGAGCGTACCAATAGTAAAAACCATTCCTTACGTAATCCACCAGCATCTACACCTTCTTCCCCAACAAATTTTATGCGTAGTGATTTCTTGAGATCCAATTCATGTTGCACTAACTATACAGGAATTAGTAACTACGAATTTTCTTCATAGGTAGATATAAATATTTTTCATTTGACATACCTGTCGTAAAGAGTCATCAATCAGATGTTGTCGTCGAATACTTAACGCCAAGTAAGGTAAAGAAGCACGTTGATGAAAGAGCATATTGAAGAATGCCTCTCGTCGTTTGATTTCCATTTGTTGTTTTGCATCCGTTTCCATAATTTGCATCTTGGCTCCCATACTAATCAAGAAAGGGTACTGACAAAAAGCAAATTTTCTATACACAACAAAAAAAAAAAAAAAAAAATAGAAGAGGTGAATTTGGATAAATGCTCAATATCTCTTACCCTGATTGTGATTGCCATGATTCAAAATCCGCCATCAAATGAATGTAATCCACCATGGTGTTGTAAAAGTTGGATAAAGCTGTCTTGGATGATTTTTGATTGGCTGTAACTAAATAAATATAAATAAATACATTTATAAAAAAATGATCAATATATACGCACGATAGAAAAAATCGCACACATTTTACATAATAAGGCCATAACACGAGCAGCACTGGCCACTTTCCAATCTGATTCATACGCCATTGGTAGATCCCTCTTGCTTTTCAATGCACGAGTGATACGATGAGCCATAAACTTTTGTACCAATTCAACTTGTTTCACAAACGTGGCTGGTGAATATCTAAATTTAAAAAAAAATTGAGAAATATTCTTTTCATTCTATATTCAATGAAATATATATATATATTACATTTCTTATTACCTTGAAAACCAATTGACAAGAGCATGATGACATTCGTTGTTGAGGCAGCTGAGAAGACCAAACACGTGTTGCAGGATGTTGTAATGATATTTTGTTTCAGCAGGGAAATTGTGTTGACCTAACAGAGGATTCTAACTCAATAGAATCACTTGATGTTACTGTTTTCCTTCTTGCTTTTCTTTTTTTTTTTTTTTTTTTACCTCCAAAATGATCAAAAGGAATCGAATATCACTCATGCGGCGTAGAGGGACAGTCGGTCGTTTCAATAGTTTATCTGTTGCTTTCATCATGACTCGAATGACATTGATAGGCTAAAACAAATCAGGTTAGCAGCGATCTTATTGTTTGATATATGTAGAATATTACCAAGCTGAGTAAGATTTTATACATTCGTCGAGTATCTTCCAATGCCACACCACAATCTTCAGTAGTAGTTGTGTTTCCCTAAAAAAAAAAAAGTAATAATCAGTAAGATGATATTATGAATATATCTTTGTTTTATCACTTACATTTGAAAAGCTATCATTAAGACACATCCAATTTCCAAAAGTAGCATCGATTAAATCTTCAACTGGTTGATAAAATAATTCCTTGCATGTATGAGTAGTATCCATCTTTTCTTTCCTTTTACATTCATTGACCAATTGTTTGAAGTATCGTAGAGTCAGGGGAGGTTGTAAACATACTTTTTCCAAAGGAGGTTTCAAATCATTCACCGTGCCACATACAGGACAACGAAATCGAGATATTAATTCTGGGTATTGTAGTTCACTATTATCAAACAACACAATTCATTGACAAAAAAAAAGACAGAGGGAAAAAGAAAATTTCGTCACTAACAAATAATAAGATAAAATTCGTCTCTTACCAGTGACAGCATATACATCGACCAGTCGCCTATCATGTCATGACACATACATATTCATATAGGTAAAAGAAGAGAAGATTTCTAGCGTTAGCCTATACTGGTTTTTCCTTCTCAATTGTTGTTTTTATTTCATTGTACCTTGTCCACTTCTGATGACTTGATTGCAGCATCTGCCAAAGCAGCTGGTTCTACTGATAACGGTCGTTGAGTTGGTTGAAGAGCTATAAATGAGGATCTGTCAACTCTATTGAATGATTCATAAACGGAGGTACTAAAATGGTCCATAAAATACACATATAATGTTAACAATGAAAGGAAAAGAAAAGAAAAAGGAACTCTAAAAAAAAAAAGGAGGGTTAAGGATGTTGAACTCCGTCAATGCGTCAAAAAAAAAAAAGAAACTTTATTACAGTTTTATTCAATAACAAATGACGGAATTCAAAATATAGGATAGAAAATAGATGACAGAAGAAGAAAAAAAAAAAAAAAAGAGAATGATTAATATACTGTATCATTATCAGTCATCAATCAATGTATCTTGACATATTCTGAAAAAAGTGGTAATGCGACATCCATTCTGGGAAAACTCCAATATTTTTATTTTATAATATCACGAAACTGTAGGGTATATCTAATCTCTAATATTTTATCTAATCTATCTAAATAGGTATTCGTATATGTTGTGTCAATTGTTCCTATAATAATCATATTAATAAATGATTAATTATCATTGTTTTAGACTTACATAAGTTAAAAAGATAACAGCCGAAGTAGGAGCACTCCTTAAGGCAGTGATACCACATCCACGATAAAACCCTTTGATGCCAGCATCTTGATAGATTGATTTAGCGATTTTTCCAAACGATCGAATAGGACCCTTTCGTAATTCATCATCAGTTTGCATTTGAGATTTGATAACATCCACAGGAAACATTGACATATTATATCCAATTCCACCCATGGCACCACTGATCATCAATTCAATTGAAGTCAAATCCTTTTTTGTATAATGATGATGTCCAGATTTACGACGAAGGAAGGTTGCACAACAATATTCATAGGCTCCAAACCAAAAGATCCCACCAAATGTTTCTCGAACCAATGTGGCCCAAAATCCACGATAATAACCTTGGATCCCATGACGTTGCCATACATTTTTCATCACATCCAAAGGTCCACCATACCGATGATGATGTTGTCGTTGCTTTTGTTCCTGTATTTGAAGTTTGCATTTCACTAATTCTACAGGTGTAAGCACAAATGTTGCCAAAGCACCTGATCCTGCACCTGCCATCATTAATTGTTCCATTGATAATTGTTTGCTTTCATCCAATTGTCCAGTATACATTCGTATCAATCGTTGCATTTGTCGATACCCCACAAATAAAGTTGCATTTTCCATCATGGCTCCAATAATAGGTAATGACATACCCTATATATATATATATTAATATACTCTTTATGCTATCTTGTATGTTTGTCCTACCTTGAATAATCCTTTGACCCCTTCATGACGAAGTGTTTGAGTAATACAATCTAATGCTCCAGTATAATGTGGTTGATCAAGAGGTTGTGTTTGTAGTCGTACTTTGATAGTATCAAAAGGATATTCTACTACTTTGCCAACCATACCAGCTATCTTTATAAGTAATATTTCAGTCAATAACGTACAAAGTAGATATTAAAAATACTTTACCGAACCAAAAACTAAATCTTCAATTTCATGTTGCAAGTTACTTTCCGTATCACCAGTATCGTCCATTGAGTAATATTTGTTACCATACAAAAAGTCTGACAAGTAGGAAAAGAAATTAAAAAAAGAAAGTAAGGAAGAAAAAAAAAAAAGTGGGGAAACGATTATGACACAAAAAAGTGACTTAAAAACTGTCAAAAAAAGAAGAATGAAAAAAAAACCATTCAATCACCGCCTATTTTATTTAACTTTTTTTTTTTCTTCTTCCCCTTCTTCTTCTTCTTGTAAAAACAACCCCGTCCAACTTTCATCATGAAAGAAGTAGATCCTATTGCTGTAAGTTATATATAGAGATATCACTTTACCAAATATTTATTCTATTTTTTTTTGTCTGTATTCTCACCATATAGTTTACCGTCGAACTAGGCAAATTATATGAACTATCCAAAAAATCAGGCAACGTGTCTGTCACTATGAAAAGAAGTAAGTTGAATAAATAGAAAGAAATAAGATTCATCTCTTATTTGATCTCTTTGTTTTATCTTTATTAATCAATATCTGATAGTGAATGTTCATCGGTTAAAACATCTGGTAAGGGACAAGAAAACCATGCCCAAGGGAGGTGATCTTGTAGTAGAAGGTCAATCAAAAGAATACCCAACACTTGTGCGAGCCACTTATAAGAATACAAAACTTAGTACCTTGGTAATCACTCTTTTTTTTTTATTTTTTTTTTATGAAGAGAACTGATTTTTATTATTTATTTTAGGTATCACCTGATGATTTCAATAAATTCCAAACTTCCTATGCTACTGTCATTCGAGCCTATATGGATACATTGAAGAAAAAGGATCGCTCCAAAAAGAACAAGAAACAAAAGAACTAACAGTGATCAACATCATCCTCCTTCCCCCTTTTTATGACTCTTGTAAATAGTATAGTCGTCTTTTTTTTATTTTTGTCAACATCAATAAAAAAAAAACTTTTATTCATAACAGAAAGTTATATGAATATGATAGATAAACGAAATGAAAAAAAAAAAAGTTATTTTATTATTTTATTAAATATATGAAAAAAAAATATACACAAAGTAATAAAGATATATAAAAGATAAAGTGAAAGATCAAGAATAAAAAAAAAAAAAAGAATATACAAAAAAAAAAAAAAATAACTAAACTAAAAACTTACCAAACCAATAATAATAATAGATCTAAGCACCAAACCAAGTTTCCCAACTGTTTTGATTATTTGTATCAGCTGGTTCATCATTACTATTCAATAAATCAGATACCCTTGTTACTGCAGCTGCTGGAGATGTTGTAGAAGGTGGATTCAAAATATTTCGTCCTGAAGGTGCAGATTGTGGTCGATGTTGTTGTGTGTTATTATGAGTATAGTTACTTCCATAAGAGCGATAATTAGATGGAGGAGTGTCATAAGAAGGATAATCCATAGACTGAGTTGATCGAGTAGAGGATGATGGATTGAAGTAACCTGCCCTAGGTCCAGGTGGTAATGTTGTATGATAAGGTGGTGGTGGCGGTGTTGCAACAGGTGAAGGATCGACTGATTTTCCATAGGAATGAGTTGGTAATGATATTGATGTATGATAAGGCTGTGGAGGTGATGATGATGTTGATACTTGTGAATACCTTGAAGGATGATTGTCAAAAGTGGCACCCATAGGAGGCATCTGTTGTTGTATATGTTTGTTGCCATATTGTATCGATGATGCAGGCTGAATCCCTTCACGTCGATGTACTATCTTGTCCAATTGCATTTTTTCTTCATTGTTTTGATAAAAGTTTCGAACTTGGATCATCGTCTTCGTTTTCATTGCATTGGCAATTCTTGTCCAATCTCTTCCAAATTGTTCCAAATAATGTACAAATTCACCACGTTCAGACACAGACCAATAGGATGAACTTGATGCTCGTTTTGGTTCCAAACCTGATTTCTTGCCAAGTATATTACGTCCAGTGGATACCGTCATGTCATCACTAGTCCAATCATCTGTTGAATCCATTTTCCCAGATGTCGTCCTTGCACGACGACGTCCTTTTTGTTGTGGTTGATATGGTTGTTGCTGTAATCCAGGATGATTAGAAGATGGATGCTGTAAACCAGAGGATGTATCGTTGGTAACGGGCGACGAGTAAGAAGTTAATGGTGATGATGTTGTATCCATAGTATGATCCCGACTTCCACCCATTTGAAATAATCCAACCAGAGCTGCAGCTGCATCTTCTTCCTCTGCCTTCAAACCTGTACGTCCAGTTTCCATTTTGATAGTTGAAGTATCAGAGATCATGGTTGTTGTATTTGTTGCTATAGATGGTGATGTTGTTTCCGGTGTAGTTACAAATTCTGAATTATTATCCTCTTCACCAAAAGCATTGGGTCCATATTTTCTTTTGTGATTGAAGTAAAAATTGCGACATTGTTCGTCTGTCTTGGTACCAACCTTGCTAGCCACTTTAATAAAGTCCCTACCCAACTCCTTGAATGCATCCACTGCAGCGTTCTTGTCTTGATCAGTCCATTTTGCCATAGTAGTATTTGATGTGCTACCTTGTGACTTCATTGACTCTTCAGATTGATCATCTTGATAACTGTCACTGGTAAGTAGTGTCGATGATTTTGTATACTCTTGCTTTGATGATAATTTGGTGATGGTTGTACCTTCTACCATTGAGTCTTCAGGAAATACAATTCCAGTATCAGGTACGCTTGTCACAGATGATCGTGGTGATCTACCCTTTCGTTTGTTGGTCTTTCGTTTTGTTGATGTACTATCACTTGTCACATCATCATTGTTTCCAGTTGTCATATTAGTGGTAGTAGTAGTTGTATTAGCTGTAGCAGTAGCAGTTGTTGTTGTTGTTGTTGTTGTTGTTGTTGTAGAAGTTCGATTTGGTGCAGAAGAAGGTCGTTTTGATTTGCGTCGTTCAGCAACACCATCCCAGTAGGCATTGGCTTCTTCCAATTCGCGTAACTCTTTGGATTTGATTTCAGTTTCTTTTTCTTTAGCCCTTCGTGAAACTTGTGCTTGTCCAATATCCGCCATAAGTGCTGAACCCTTGCTTTTTCCTTTACGTGCACTTGTTGCTGCATCCCCTGTGGCCCGTCGAATAGCTGCTGCCAGTCTTTCACGTCGTCTATTTTTCCCACGTCTTCCCTTTCGCATCAATGCCTTGAAGTCGATCTTGGTCTTCTTACGATAATAGAATAACACACATTGAGAAGCAGTCTTAGTTTGTACCGCTGCTGAAATCTTATCGAATTGCTTTGGATATTGCATATAACTTTCCATAAAGGCCGTCATTTCTTGTTGAGTCCATACATCTTCAGTTTCAGTACCAGTGTGATAGTATACCATAGGATTCTCCACCAAACCACTGCGATCATCATAAGTCCTAGCTCGCTCCTTAACGTCCAAAATCATAGGTGGTATGGTTGCTGTTGTTTTCGCTGCACGTAGTTCAGGATTTCGCATTTCCGCACTTTCCAATGATTGAATGATTTCTAATAGTTCAGCTTCAGATCTTGCTGCATCGGATGTCCAAGTACCCTTGCCTCCACCACGTCCAAAAGGAGTTGATGCACCATCTGTACTGAATCGTAATGCATCATGATTCCCAGTGAAAATGATACCATCCATATATTCTTCAGGTTCTTCTTCCACCCCTCGTCCACGCCTTGAAGATGACCTGTAGCCAGTTGAACCACCATAACGATCAGATCCTCGACGTTCTTGATCCCGCATTCGGTCGAGAGCCATGTTCTTGTTCTTCCATTGACTATAGATTTTCTTGAATTCACGTTTCAGTTTCCTTTCTTTTTGCTTGAGTTGCTTTTGGTTGTTTGCCAAGTAGGTTGCCATTGGTAACTTGAGTTTCTTAAACGTATCTTCATTCTCCTTGAAGCTTGGACAATCTTGAATCTTGCTATAGATAGGAGCACACCATTTTTCTTCATCAGACCAATCACCACCATCATCTTCTTTGCCTTGCCATCCATTGATCATACGAGAAGTTTCTTTTGCCAACTGTCGATTGACTGAAATAATAGCATTAGAAAGGGCGTTATCAATATTATCATCATGTGTTCGTATTTGATCCATAAGCACCTGAGGTCGTCGTCGCATCATTGGAGAATCATTAAACGGAAGATTCTGAATATCGGTCATTGGTTGACTACCTTCACTAATCACTTGTAAGGCTTGCTTCTTTGCTGCTGCTTCTTCTTCGGTGTCTTCATCTTCATCCTTTGTATCAGCTGGTGACTCTACCTCGGATGGCGGTTGTTGCTGTTGTTTGCTGTCAGCCTCTTGTTTATTGATTTGTTCCAGCATTTCTTCATACATGGTGATATCGTTTTCGATTTCGTCAATTCGAGCCACAATTTGTTGTTGAGACATAATTGGTTCTGACTTGACTTGAACGTTGGTGTTGGGTTCAGTGTTTTCTTTGCTATTGTCCACCGGTGATGTCGAAGATGAGATTTGCCGAGATGATTCGACAACGATATTTGAAGATGTTCCCATTTCTAATTTGACCTTGGTTGTTGTTAACGATATTTCTTCTTCACTAGTGTTCATTGGTTTTGTTGCTGTTAATGATCGATGTTCAGACTTGACTGACTTTTCATCTGTATATGTTGTATTAGACTGTGATGGTGAAATATAGGTTGACGAAGACTGTGGAGAATTAGTTTTGTGGATCTTTGTATCTGTGAGATGAGCTGGTAATACTGCAGATGCAGGAGATTGAGAAGATAATATTGTTGAGGCCGATGTAGGTGTAGGAGCATCAATATCCATCGTATTATCGCGCAAGCTAGTTGGTAGAGAGACATCAACACGAAGAGTAGTTTTTCTACTTGATTGTTCATTTGATTCATCAGGTCGTATGTTTGTTGGCAAATGAGTTGTCGTTTCTTTTTAAGTTTGAAAAAAAAAAAAAAAAAAAAAAAAAAACGTTAGAACATCATATTATTACTAATGTCAAATTTATTTTATATTTATTACCTGTTTTTTTAAAATTTGTCACTTTTATTTGATCATCATTGTTGTCCTTGTCAGGTATGACTATGAATAAAAATAAAAAAGAGAAGTTTAGACATATAAATATCATCACAATATCTTTTTTTTTTTGAAGCGCTGTAAGGAATACTTACTAGAATCGACTGTTGATGGTCCTTCCACTTTTCCAGTATCAACTATGGAATGAAGAAAGGCAAAGAAGAAGAAGAAAAAATAAGTAAGAAGAAGAATCATGAGGGTTTGTAAGTCATAAAAATATACCTGATATACTATGTACAGATTCTTGATCGACTTCAATATCATCGAACTTTGTATCAGTAGACTTGTTATCATCTCTTGAAGAGGTAGATATAGATCCAGTAGTGCCATAGACAGATTTTCCAGTGTCACGATCCCTTTCACGACTATTTGCTCGCCAAGCGGTTGTATTACGATCCAATCCACCAGTAGTAGAACTAGGTCCAGTAGAGGGTATAGAAGTACGAGGAGGTCTATTACGATAACGATCAAATTCAATAGATGAGCCTCTTGATACAGGTCGATAAAAATCACGATCTTCAAAGCGATCCCTATTATCACGATCATAATAATGAGTGCCAGGAGAAGAAGGTTCACGATCTCTGCCACCAGGTCGATATGAATCACCACCAAACGGAGGAGGAGGATAGGCTGAAGTAGGACTAGTATAAGAAGAAGTATCATATCGTATATCTCGCATACCATAACTATTGTTTATTAAAAATAAAATGAAAATGAGAATAAGAAGGATGAATTCACTTATTTTTCATTATTGTTATTCAACCTACCCATCACGACTTCTTCTATCAAAATCACGACGACGATCGTCATCTCTATAACGGCGATCTCGGTCCCTTTCCCTTTCTCGCCAGTCAGAATATCTTGAAGTATAACTTTCAGGTGCATTTATAGAAGATTTGTTGCTTGATTCATCCTTTGCTTTTGTTGATAAGGTAGATGGACGTTCAGTACTGCCTAAAGATGGATATAATAATAATAAAAATAAAAAGTAATGTTTAACTTTTATTCCGTTGGTTTTTTTTTTTTTTTTTTTTACCTTCACGGCGTAATGTTGATGAAGGTTTATTATAATCTCTTGGAATATTGGATGATGAAGAAGAAGAAGTATAATGATGTGAAGTTGACGTTTCGTCACGATAATAAGGCGTATATCTAATATATTAATAAAAAGTTGGAGAGTGAGTAAAGAAGAAGAGATTTATTATTTATTATTTATTATTAATATTATTAATATTATTTTTACCTTCCACGCATATATCTATCTTCTCTCATCATAAGCATAGATCGATCCCTTTCTCGTTCTCTATCTCTTTCACGATCTCGTAATTCCCAATAATCGTCAATAGCTGCAGTCATACCGCTTCGTGGTCGATAGCTATAAGAATCATATCTTGAAGAATATCTTGGAAGATAACGTCCATCACTGTATGGAGGAGATCTTGAACGTGAAGGCGAGCGTGAATGTGTGCCTCGAGAAGAAGTCGAGCCAGTTGCACTCATGGATTCAATAAATATAATATAATAAAAAATATATTAATATAAAATTATGAGTATATATAAAATATAAAGGAAAAAAAAAAAAGGAAAGAAAAGAAAGAATTTTTGAACAACAAAAAAGGAGTCGGGAGTTAAATATTCCTCGTATCAAATGTGATCACAAGACTGAACAAAAAAAAATAAATAAAAAAAAACAGAATGCTGCGTCAAGCAATTTTACAAAAAATTAAAAAAAATCCGGTGTTCATAATATGAATGTCTTTTTGTTGTTATTGTTATTGTTATTTTTTTTTATTTCATAACATCATCATCATTGTATATGTCAAAATAAACAAAGAAAAAAAAAGGAAAGGATAATAAAAAAAAAAGAAAATGGACGAGATATGGATAAAAAAATGAATGGGAGACAAAAAAAAAAAAAAAAGAAAGAAAAAAAGAATAGGGTCATCAAGGGGAGAAAAAAAAATCACAAGGTGTGAAATATATTATAGTAAACAACTAAACTAAAAGAAGAAGAATAAAAAAAGAATAGATATCTACCTTACAATTCGTCGAATTGACGACCAAGTTCATCCAATTCAGCCTTGGCAGAATTGTATTTTTCCAAAAGTTCTTCATGTCTGGCTTCTTTTTCTTCAATTTCCTTTTGTAAGCTATCCACCTTTCGTTCAGCTTCTTCGGCCTTGAGGTCAGCTTCGTTGAAACTAAATAAAATAAAAATAAAAAAAAAAAGAATGAGTACCTGAGCCAAAAAAAAAAAAAAAAAAAAAAAAACTCCCAACTTCTTTTTTTTCCCCTTGAGCTCGTTCTTTTTTTTTTTTTTTTCTGTAGAACTTGGCATTTTCTTTCCCTGACTTTTTTTTTTAAACATCACCATCATGATTCCTTCCAAGTTCTCCTTTTTTTTTTCTTTTTTATAGAACTTACTTTGTAGAAGTAGTCTTGAGTTGAGATTCAGTCTTTTCCAATTGTTCTTCCAAGTTCTTGACACGGATTTGCAAAGAGAGAAGTTCGTGGTCCTTAGAAGTATGTTCAGATTCGAGTTGCTTCACCTTGGCTTCAAGTTCGTCAGCCCTAGCAGTAGCTTCGTCAGCTTCAGCACGAAGAGCATTGAGTTTCTAAACCAAAATAAATGATGATGATAAAATATGTTAGTTTATCATTTACGTTCATTCCATAAACAAATAAAAAAAATAAACACATATCATAATAGTATATCAAATAAAACTATTACATTAATTCATCTTTTTTTTTTTTGTATATTTACCTCCTTGAACTTTTCCATGTTGAGTTATTTCTTATAAAAGATGAGAAAAAGAAAAAGAAAAGAGAAAAAAAAAAAATATATAAATTTGAGACTGTAAAAAAAAAGGTCATCAGCTAAAATCTTCAGCTCGCATCGGGGACTAAAATAAGGACTAAAAATAGAAGGAGAGAATGACGACGAAAAGAACAACGAGCTCGTTGATACTCGACAACGATGTCCATTAAGGGAAATCGTACTACACGTTCAAGGGACATACAAAGAGAGTTTGGATAGTTAATATTTATTAACAGATTAAAAAGTATATATAAAAAATATAAGACAAAACAGTTACAATACAATAAACTAAACTAAAGACACATCTACATTATCCATTACTTGATCAAAGGCATATTGTAGATCTATCAAAGAAATTAATTCACATTTTGATAATTTCCATTTTCTTAATGTTGGATCATTGGGTAAAAAAAGATGTTGATCCAAAGAAGCCAAAAGAGATGGATGATGGTAATCATTGTATAAAGAGCATCCATCATCCCAATAATGTTTGGTCCATTCCGGTATATTGCATTCTTGTCCGATTTCTTTTGATGATTTCATATCCAATGTTACAAACTGAGGCTTTTCTTCTTCTTGTTGTATATGATGTGATGGGTTGGATGGATTGATTGTCATAAATGTCCATTGCTTTTGTTCTCTCTGTGTTGCATAACGTCCATGTTTCCACCAAGATTGAAGATATGAGAATTTCCAAATATCGTCAATCCAATTTCCCACATGCACTATTACCATAGAGACCAAGGATGATGCAGATGATGATGTCGATTCTGATGATGATGGTGGTGGTGTTGAAGATGTCGATTGTTTCATGATATCTGCTGAGAGTCGATTGGAAGATCGCATAAACGTAGTTTTAATGGTAGTAGTTTTTCTTGTCGTGCCATTTTGATGATTGAATTGAGTAGAAGATGCAGCCGTTGTCATAGGTGAGCTTAACTGTCCCACAAAAGGATACTTCGCCCTTTGTCCAAAAAGTCTTGTCAGTTTCACTTTCATCCAAATAGTAAAAACAATAACTGGTAAAATGGCCGTTGCTGCAGATAATACACCTTTCAAATAAAAGAGTCCTACCATTGTCAACTGGAAAATCAAAAGACCATCGGATGTGTAGCGAGCCATTCTTCGATAGTGTCTTGAACCACCAGATTCATATTTCCGGATATAACAAAATGCATA
This sequence comes from Halteromyces radiatus, assembly GCF_025201355.1. Taxonomy (NCBI): domain Eukaryota; kingdom Fungi; phylum Mucoromycota; class Mucoromycetes; order Mucorales; family Cunninghamellaceae; genus Halteromyces; species Halteromyces radiatus. Next base: position 394,339 of record NW_026251691.1, on the reverse strand, counting down.
TTGATGTCGATACACCACAATCGCCAACCAAAAGTAGAATAGAGCAAATATCAAGATCAAAGGTTGAATAACAGAATAAGTGACAGTAATGACCAGTATCAAAATATGATTGGGATAGTAGTAATAATAAGGAAATGCCCAGGGTGAGGTATATCTTGCCATCTTACGCGGAGTTTTCGAGAATACAGGAAGAGTAAGAATCAAATGTCCAAACAATTGTGATCCCAACTGAAACAATTCCATGCCATGGGTTGCAGAGTTGAATAGAATGTAGTTGAGGAAAAAATTAGCACCTTGTGGTAAAGAGTTGGCCAAAAGTTGGATGATTTTAGCGGGTTCATATAACACATCTAGCATACTTGATAAGAACGAAGTTCCCAACAAGAACACAATCAATACGTTGAAAATGGCAAAATGATAGTATCTACCAAGAACACAATCTTCCAATTCAGAGTAAGATATGAAATCTTGTTGTTTCGAAATTTCTAAATTTTTTTAAAAAAAAAAAAAAAAAAAAAAAAAGATCACGCGTCAATCTCTTTCACATTATTCCTTGATAAGATTTACCTAGCAATATCCATGGTAAAAGACTCATGAATAAAGTCACCAATAAAGTTGGTAAGATGTTTTGAATAAAGGAGCGCACCACCAAAGAAGTATCAAGAAAATAACTGAGAAATCCGAAATGTTGAGAAAGTGATTCAATCGATGTCAATCCAAGAATAAATGAAATAGGAAATAACCAAAATATTGTCAAAGACCTATTAAAAAAAAAAAAAAAAAGATCAATCAATTATCTATGCTTAGTTTTTATTGATACTTACCATACTGCACAGAACACTACCCATTGTCGAATTTTACCAACCATTTTATCTTTTCTTCCCAAACGTAATAATGTAGACCACATAATATCTCTTGGTTCTGGAGCCAAAGTAGTATCAAAGACACCAGGTTTCCAACATGTCACAGCTTGAGCACAAATTTGTGCAGAATGCGCAGATCTTGAAATAAAAAAAAAAAAAAACATCATTAGAATTCTACGTTTTATTACAAGTCTGGAAATATATATATATATATAAAGTACTTACTCAAAGGTCACAAAGGCAGTACCTGTAGGTTTGTAATAATCTGGAGAAAGATTGGCATCACGTAACCGAAGAATTTCATTATCCAAAAGGCGAATATCATGCATCCAAGTCAATAAATCGTCCATAGGTAAACCAAACAATAATAATTGTTTGGGTAAATCCAACCAGAAATCTTTATTACCATCATCTTTTTGTGAGGAAGAAGATTGTTGTTGTTTATGCTGTCGTCGTATGATTTGTCGTGCCAAAAGTATCAATCGTCGTTCGAGTTGATCCACCCATTCTTGTCGTTGTTTTAAAGCACAATCCAGGGCATGACTTGCTGCTCTGTACACTAAAGTGACAGAGGTAACGCTTCCTACTTGAGTGATACTGAAATGATTACGTAGTGCTGCCGTGTTTCTTAATGGATGAGGGATATTGGTGATCAAAATAGACCGAAGATGGATAGAAGCTGGAATTGAACTAGATATTGATGATATTGGTGGAGAAGTGGTTATATTAGATAAACCGTCATCATCATCGTCGTCGTCGTCGTCGTCACCATGGTGATCATTTGCAGTAGTATCGGTAATCATTGTCTTGATAGGCGGTGATAAAAGTTGTGATTGTTGAGGAAGGTTTGTTGATTCGGCCGTTGATGGACAAGTTTGTAATAAATATAGGTGATGCCAGTGATTAACGAATAAAAGCCAGAGCCAGGTAAGGGAGATGAAGTACAGTAAAAAGACATGAACCCATACAATGAGCTGTTTATTGGGAACATTGGCAATAGATAAGAGATACAAAGTGGAATTGCTGTGAAATTGATCCATAGGTCGAGTATCCATTGGTAAAGTAAAATTAGTGTTATTGTCGTGATGGTTATCAAAAGGATTCCAATCAATATTTTGTTGTTGTTGCCATGCATCAGAAGAGCCACTGGACCAATGAATTGCCATAAGAATAGGACATACTATGCAAGATTGTAATAGTAAGAACTGTACAGTCATTCGTAAAAAACGGAGATGCATAGTAGCATCCAAGCCGACTTTTCTGACATAATATTGTTCATCTAGTCCGAAAGAATAGGTCAACCAAGAGAAGGGTCTTTTGAGTAATATAGGTGCTGCATTACTGGAAATAAGATATTGATATGAATATTTTAAAAGAAGAAAGAAAAAAAAAAGAGAGATAAAAAATGAGAATAAAAGAAAAAAAAAAAAGAAAGTGAAAAAAAGAAACCAATAATTTTGAGATACCGTCATATTAATGGATAAAGTATAAAATTCCCTTTCTTTTCTATTACTTACACAGAAAGTCGTGAGCGTGGATTGAAAAGGCATTGCATAGAAGTAAGATGGCGACAGGCTTCAAATCCAAAGATACAACATGCTGTAATAGCGCAGGAAATTCCAAATGTAGTAGATAATCCAAGTAATGTTGGTACATAATACACAGTGTCAATTGTCGCCATCAAATAACAAATATGTATCTAAGTGATGATTATATATTTTTTTTTGTCTATTGAATAAGGATTACATACAAAAAGAGAAAGAAAAGATAATTGAAGACTGGGGGGAATAAAGGATAGCTTGAAGAATTGAAGGGAAAAAGAAAAAGAAAAGAAATCCTTGAAGATTTAAGGAGAAGTAACTGCTTTTTTTTTGTGCTACGGGGAGAAAGGACAGGAAAATAAGGGGTGATGGTAAAATCTGAATAAGAGATACCAGTTTTTTTTCACTTTTTATTGTTGTCAAAGCGGAATGTAGTTTTGATCAAAATTGGACGATGGAACGAAGGTGGCAAAGATATGAACAATCAATAAGATAAAAAAAAAAAAAAGAAAGGATTGCTATAAAAAGACATCATTTAAATACATTAGAATGATCATCATGAGTAGAAACCTTTTTTTCTTTTTATAAACACAGAAAATAGATAAAAAGGATTAAGAAATGACGGGCTTCATGCAACAGGAGAAAAAGGAGGAAACGTGGGTTAACTCCTCTGATGCTTTTTGGAGTCTACCTTTTTTTTTCCACAGACATCTTGGTTCATTTCCCCAAGGCAACAATGGCGTTTTCTCCTAATTCTACCTCCCTTGGCATACGTTCTTTTTTTTTTTTTTCTTTCTTTTATTTATAGTTTATTTTGTTATTATAAATACGAATGATTGGCAACATTAATGATTAGTCATGATGGTTGGTAATGACGATAGTGGGTGATGCGAATGATGAGATGATGAAGATGATGGATGATATGTGATGATAGATAACAGTTGTTAAGAATATTGAAGACAGTAGAAGAACTCTTTTTTATTATAAAAGTACAACATATTTTGATGAATAAAAAAAAAAAAAGTAACTACATAGGCTATTTGGTATAATATATAAAAAGGTGGAATGGAATGCTAGAGAATCATATATAAAAAAAAGTAAAATAAAAAAAAGAATGAGTGTAAAAAAATAAAAATAAAAGAGAGATAGATACAAAAAAAAAAAAGGAAGGGTAATGTAAAAAAGGATTTATTGACAAGTCTTGTTTTGACGATGATTGTTGTTGTAAGATGATGCTGGAGGATATTGTTGATGATAAAGTCGTTTTCTTTCTTTTTCAGCTACTACACCAGGAGGTTCGGAAGTCATGATGACTAGATTGTTGCGATGATGATCATTAGCAGCAGTGGAAACATGATGGACATGATGTTTTCCAGGTTCTTGTTCAGTACACATATCAGTTGTCTTGACCCAATCATCATCCAGTAATTGCTTCAAAGTCCATCGTTTTTGGGGATCCAGTTCCAAAAGACCAGTCATGGCAGTACGAGCTTCTCTTGGTAATAATTTCAATAGACCACGATGTTGAGCAAACAGTCTGAATGACTTGTCACACATGCGAGGAACACGCCATGGGAATCGTCGAATGGTCATACAGATAAAAATAATACCACAAGACCATAAATCTGACAATTGAGCGTCATAGCTTGATTGCGTATATTGTTCAGGGGCAATATAAGGATCTGATCCATAGATGCCTATATACAATTGAATCAAATATGACATGGCCAAAAAAGGAAGTCAATAAAATTAAGTAAAAAAAAAAAAAAAAAAAAAAAAAAAAAAAGAATAAGGTTAAGATTCAATCCATTTTTATTAGACTAAATGTCATCATCTTTTTTTTTTTTTTTTTTTTTACCTTTTGTCATAAGAATGGAAGATTCAAAAGGATATTTGAAAACAGTGGAGCAACCAAAATCAATGATCTTCAATATACCATATTGATCTAATACCAAATTATCCAACTTGAGATCTCGATGAGCAATACCCATAGTATGATGAAGGTATTCCAGGCCATTAATAAGTTGACGCCAACAACAAGCAATTTCTTCACGAGACATCATTCCACTCATGACAATGTTGAAGAGATCATTTGGAGCAAAAGTCATAACTTGATAAAATTGACCATCTTCTTCTTGTATCATGTCTAATGTTTCAATGATATTTGGATGATGTAAAGTAGAGCCAATACAGAACTCCGCCGTCACTTTCTTGGTATATTCTTTTTCACTTTCATGAGTCAGTCGTTTTCGAAATTGTTTGACCGCCAAGATGGATTGATCTTTATTACGTCGAATCAATCGAACAGAACCACCCGCACCTTTACCAATATAACGACCTATTAAGACAAAGAGAAAAAAAAAAAGTTAGGAGACTAGACAAAAATAAATTTGAGGGGATTTTTTCTCTGTGTGTTGGTCAATGTTGAGGGCATTTTTTTTTTCTTTCCTTATTGGCAAATATGCCTCATAAAAAGAAAATCGCGCTTTTGCATAATTTCAATAAAATACTAATAATGAATTTTTACCCCATTTTCCATAACGAGTTTCCAAATCATGATGAAATTGATTGCCAAAAGTGAAATCAGGTGATCTTGAATGACTTGATACAACAGAAGAAAACGATGATGATGATGAATGAATGAGCCGATCTAACCATTGTGTTGTTGAATGTGATGATGAATGATCATGATGCACGTGGTAATATTGATGATGATGAAAATGAGTTTGATGATAATAATCATTGTATTCAGGACGTTTAAAAATAAATTGTTGTGGTAAAGAAGGACAAAGTGATGATGATAAAGGCTGAGAAGGAGAATAACAAGAAGAGGTGGTAGAGGAAGAAGATGAAGAAGTAGACCGACTAGATGTATAAGAAGTTGGAGGAGTAGATCCTTGTTGTTGTATTAGATGAGATCGACGTCTAGGATTGGATACAGCAATTTGTAATCGTTTTGTCAATTCAGTAATATCGATAATACTTGTATCATTGGAATGAAGATGTCTATGTGAAGCTGTTGTATGAGATAAAGCTGGACTTGGTACAACCGAGCGATCAGGGGTCATGATGCCATGGGTATCAATAGTAAGCATTGTTTCTTTTTATAAAAACAATAAAGAAATTGAAAAAAAAAGAATTCAATAATGAATATATATATTATATAAAAATAAATAAAGGAAAAAGTAAAAGAAAATGGGAAGAAAAATAAAAAAAAAGGAAAAAGTGGGAGTTTTTTTTATATAACCCAGAAAAAAAAATTGAAGAGGGGGGTGTGTCCACACATATACATACAAAAAAAAAATACACGCGGGAGGAGTTTGTAATCTACATGATCATCATCATCATCATACCATCATCCATACATTCATTCAATTCAAACTATTTTCTATATTAAGGATATGTGACGGGAGTGAAAAATAAAAAGGATGAAACACAAAAAAAAAAAAAAAACTCACTCATTTACTTTTGAAACTTACTTTGTAACCCTCATTCTCTCCCCCCAATCATTCATTTAAAACTGTCAACAAAAAAAACATCATTGCTTTATCAGGTTATATTAAGTCGGGTTAGAGAGAAACTCTACTGTCACTTTTTTTAACTAATCAGTTTGATCCGTTTTTTCTATTTTATTTATTTACAATTTCCGAACCCTTATTGCCAAAAAAAAATGGATCCATTTTTTTGTTCACGTGGATAAGGTCAGTGCTGAACATAGAAGTTTTTCATCACACATATCTTACTAGTAAAAAAAAAAAAAAAAAAAAAAAAAAAAAAAACCAGTTTTATTTTAGATAATTGGAATCGACAATATACAATCACTAATGATGTATTATTAATTTTGATCACTTATTGTCGTCATATAAGACTCAATCTCCCCTTTTTTTTCTTTAACAAAAAAAAAAAAATAAAAACTTATTTGATTTGCTTTTTGAATGAACCAAGGATTGATTCCCCGCCAAAAACTTTTTTTCTTTCTTTTTCCCTGTTCTGTTTCTTATTTTTTTTTTTTCATTACCTACAACAGCCCCTTTTGTCTCTCTTTCTTCTCCGCTCTTTTTTTATTATTATTATTATATCATATGCTTGGATCGTTTTGGCATGGGTTGAAACTAAAATGGACAACACCAAGAAGACTAGCACAAAAAGGAGATCGTGTAGTGATGGCGATGTCTGGAGGAGTGGATTCCAGTGTATCAGCAGCACTTTTGAAACAGCAAGGATTTAATGTAGAAGGGTTTTATATGAAAAACTGGGATACTCGAGATGAACGAGGTGTATGTCCTAGTGAACAAGATTGGCAAGATGTTCAACAAGTATGTAAAAAACTGGACATTCCATGTACTCAAGTTGATTTTGTGAAAGATTACTGGCATCAAGTATTTCAAGATACTCTGGACGATTATGCAGCTGGCCTGACACCCAATCCAGATGTCATGTGTAATCAACATATCAAGTTTGGATCTCTATTGAATCGTATTCCGGAAGACTGTTGGTTGGCAACAGGTCATTATTGTCGAACGGATGGTTATGGACGATTATTACGAGGAAAGGAAGTAGGCAAGGATCAATCTTATTACTTATCAACGGTACCTTACACAGCTTTACAAAGAACATTATTTCCTCTTGGCGAATTTACATCCAAAGAACAAGTCAAACAACTAGCACATACATTTGGATTTGACCAGGTGGCAACCAAACGAGAAAGTTATGGGATTTGTTTTGTGGGACAACATCGAAAATTTGCTGATTTTTTGGCTCAATACATTGATCAACCTCGTGGTCAGGCGGTGGATCTAGAGACTGGAAAGATCATTGGCGAACATCAAGGCTTATTTGGCTACACGATCGGTCAGGCGGCTCATATTCATCATGGTCCTCATAAATGGTTTGTTGCTGAAAAGGATATGACTACCAATACGTTATATTGTGTACCTGGTTCCACTCATCCTTCTCTTTTTCATAAAGCTTGTATTGCTCGTCATTGGACTTGGATTCATACTTATCAACCCTCTCATCAATCATCATCACCTGTAAACCTTTTGGCCCAAGTTAGATATCGTCAACAACCTCAACCTGCTCAACTTACTCAAGATCCTGATGGACGGTATCGTGTGACATTTGATCAACCTATACGAGCCATGGCCAAAGGACAACAAGTCGTAGTTTGGGAAAAGGATTGGTGTTTAGGTAGTGGTGTTATAGATGAAATTATTCCAGCCTATAGTTTAGTTTAGATTTGTTTATGATTTTTTTTTTTTTTTTGCTTAGATTATTTGTACATTATCATATCATTATCTTCTATTTACCAAATAAAAAAAGTTCTTTTTGATTCCGTTTTTTTCTTTTTTTTCTTTTTTTTTTTTTTTTTACCCCTCCCCCCAATTTCTGTATATGTCAAATCCGTTGTTTTTAATTTAGCCTCATGTGGTGTTTTAGTACAACAAAGGTTATGATCATCTTTGCTTAGGGAAACTTCGTATACATTGTCAATGAAAAAGATCATCGTACAACGTGTATACAGATCTATATTGCTTTTTTTGTCTTTCGTGTGAAAATGAAGTTTTTTTTTATTATTTTTATTTTACTTTTCTTCTTCCGGCCGGAAATGGCGATGTTACAAATATATATATATATATATTTATAAAGAGGGATTAAAGAAAGATTCTTTAGAACAAGTTCAAATCAGAATCATCGTGTACTACCCCATCTTGCTTCTTTTCCTTCTATCCAATTTTGGCAATTTATAGTTGATGATGTTATTTTATTGCATATATATATATATATATATATATATATATATATATATATATGTTTATAAAAATGTATATAAAGAAGAAAGGGAATTGTAAAAAAAAAAAAAAAAAAAAGGTAGAATACGGAAGATAATGATATAAAGACTATGTAAGGGTGATATTTGACTAGACTAGACTAAAACCATTAGAAGAAGAGATAAGTAAACAGAAAGATGACACCACACATGATAGCAACTACTTGAGGTGGATATCCTTCAACAGGATGAGGTTTTTGTAATTGAGCCAAATGTTGATGAACAGCATCCAAAGGTTGCACAGTAGGGGGTAATTTTCGTGTTCCAGCAATAGTATTGTTTCCAATTGCAGTTGTTGTAGTAGTGGCATTTTGACGTAATCGCAATCCTTCCAAATCTTGTTTGCTTTGTTCCAATTCACGTTCAAGTCGTTTGATCTGTTCCTGTGCTGCAACCAATTCTTGTCGTAACTTTTGTTGTTGATCATCCTTATAATCACTATCATCCTTTGTTTCCTTGGCCAATGTTGTTGTTGCTGCTGTTGTTGCTGTTGTTGTTGTTGGTGCTGGTGCGGGTGGTGATGATGAAATGGGTACTGTTGGTAATTCCTTTGATAGTTCCTTTTCTTCTTTCAACATCACAATGGGTTTGTCTTTTTGTATAATATCCCGATCAGTTGTAGTAGTGACAGGAGCAGATGTTGGCTTCATTTCCACTTGATGAATTACTTCAGGTTGCTTGACAACAGGTACTTCCTTGATAAATTCCTCTTCCTTGGGTTTTTCTTTTCCTTGATAAGGTGTCTCCAAACTGCTATTATCTGAGATGGTAGAATGATTTTCCTGAGTAACAGAAGTTGGTTTGACATCTGGTACTTTTTGTTCACTAGTTTCAATGATATGAGGTAATTGAGCCTATATAAAACATAATATTAAGTAAGTACCATATTGAATCAATCTTTTTTTATTATTATTATTATTATTACCTCAGATGTGATATTATCAGTAGTAGCAGCAGGAACAAAAGCACATTTGATCTTATGTTGTTTGATAATAGCTTGTTCTTGAGTTTCAATTCGAGCCCACTATATATATAAAAGAGAAAGGTATTAAATATAATGCCAAGGAATTCACTTTACCTTTTTTTTTTATTATCTCTTACTTACAATATCAGTCACTGGCATAGAATCATATTCGTGTGATTGGACTGGTGCACTTTGAACCAAAAACTTATCTTTGCATTTAAGATCGAGAGGAGGATCAACCTTGAATGGTTGTAAAATAACTTAAAAAAAAAAAACCAATAAAAAAAATAAAAAAATAAAAATTGGATTAGTCTATTTTTTTTTTATTAATACGCTTTTGTAATTGTTTTCATTTACCTTGAACTTCAACTTGACTAAGACCATCAATTCTTCCCGCATTAGGACGAACACAATATTGTTTAGGAGCAGTAGTCTTGACTTTGAAGATGACAGGTTCATTATTAGGGTTTTTCACTAATAATGTTTCTTTGGTGACGTTGGTCAAAGGTCCTAATGAAAAAAAAAAAAATAAAGAGTTCAATAAAATATAGTTAGACGGAGAAATATTTATCCTTACTTTTAAAAGTAAGTAAATCTGAAGGTTCAATAATCAATGACATGATGAAAAAAAAGATGAAGAAAATCAAAGAAAAAGAAAGAAAGGAAAAGAAACAATTGTATGGAAGAAAGGAAAAAAAAAAAATAGAAAACCTTTCTACATTAAAGGTCCGAAAAGGTCATGATGAAAAGAATGAAGGAGATTTCCTACTTATCATATTTATCTCCCTGAATAATGATGAGTTGTTGTTGTTGTTTTTTTTTTTCTTATAAAAGGTTCTTATATTGATATATATATATGATATTAATGTTGATGATTTATATTATTTAACAACGCGATGGAAAATAGTTTATATAACATGATTGGTTAAACTGAAATGGAAATCAAAACGGAGTTGATGTTATTTTGTCCCTAAAAAAAGAAAAAACATGCGATCATTTATTATCAGATTCATTCGTAGTATCAATATCATTAATATTTATATATGTTATACTTAAAAGGATGTTCCTAATTCATCATTAAATATAAAAAGAAAAACAAACTTTCTTTGCATAAACTATGCAGTCGAACCCCGCCTAGTGTACGTTTCGCAAATGGACATGTTTCTTAATATCATCGCAGTAACAAAAAAAAAAAATGGTTAGTGATCTTATTATGAATGTATATCAAAGTTTTCGTGGGAAATATTAAATTCAGTGTGGGGAAAAAAAAATAAATATGAGCGAATAAAAAATAAAAATCGAATAAAAATCTCTCCCTTTTTGTTTATTTATTTCTTTTTTCTTCTTTCTTTTCTTTTCTCACTCTTTTTTTTTTTCTCACTTTTTCAATATGTTCAGATCTAGACCATTATTATCTTCATTATATCAACAAGGACGTTCATTCTCTTCTACTGGTAAATATTTTATTCACCTATTTCCTTGTTTAACTTCTTTTTTTTTTTTTGGTAGCATCCTACAATAGTAACACATCTATTGGACTTATTGGACTTGGTCAGATGGTAACAAAATAAAATAAAATAGTAACTATTCTTATTCAAACATGAATTACAATTATTATTATTTGTTTTGGTTAGGGTCAAGGTATGGCGAAAAACCTTGCTGAGAAAAGTACAGGCAAAGTAGTCGTGTATGATATGAATGTGGCGGCAGTACAATCGATTGTGAACAAATATCCTCATGTGGAAGCAGCCAGGACGGCAGAAGAAGTGGCAGAAAAAGCAAGTACAGTTATGACAATGCTTCCAGCATCAATGCATGTTGAACAAGTTTACAAGGGACTCGAAACTGTAGTAGGCAAGGATCATATGTTGATTGATTCAAGTACAATCGAGGCACAAGTAGCTCAAGACGTGGCAGAACGTATGATGGCAAAACAAGCTTTAGCTTTTGATGCACCTGTTAGTGGTGGAACTGTGGGTGCAGATAAAGGTACATTAACATTCATGGTTGGTGCTCCTTCTCAAGAAGCTTTTGAAAAGACGCGTCCTATCCTTTCTCTTATGGGTAAGAATGTGGTGTATTGTGGCAAGAATGGTACAGGTCAAGTTGCAAAATTATGTAATAATATGTTATTGGGAATCTCTATGGTGGGTGTCGCCGAAACCATGCTTCTTGGTGCCAAGTTGGGTATGGATCCTCTTTTATTAGCTTCTATTATCAACAATTCTACAGGTCGTTGCTGGAGCTCCGATTCTAATAATCCTTACCCAGGTGCCGTTCCAGGTACTCCTTCAGGTCGTGGTTATCAAGGTGGATTCAGTAACAAATTGATGGCAAAAGATCTTGGTTTGGCAATGAAGGCTGCTGAAAGTGCTCAGGCTCATCCAACTTTGGGAACTATGGCGGCTCAAATCTATGCTCAATTATCTAACACAAAGGATTTCGAAACTTTGGATTTTTCAAGTGTATACAAGGTAAATAAAAATAAAAATAAAAAAATAAAAAAATAAAAAAAATGAATGGATGAAAAATCGTTACTCATTTTGATATATATATAGTGGTTGGCCGAACAAGAAAATAACAATAATGATGATTCTTACAACAAGTCTGCAGCTGGCAAATGATAGTGATGATAGTTATTCTTCTTGAATAAAAAAAAAAACCAAAATATTTATCATACCTGAAGTTTAATCTACATGTATTTAGAGCATGATGTTAGATCTATTTTGATTGATGACTTTTTATGGATGATGATGATGATGACGATGGGTGACGATGAATGAAGATGAATACTAAGAAGTGATTGTGCTACTTGATAATGATAATTTAATGGCATTTATAATGATGTTACAAAGATGAAGGTCCTTATATGGCGTAAACAAGATGATGATTGGACTATTATTTGAATTCAAAAGATTTGATTTTTATTATCTTTTTTTTTTTTGTTCTGGGGTAAAAAGTCAAAAAAAAAAGTCTAAATGAATATGTGGAAGGGACTTGACTGTTGAGTTTTTTTTTTTCTTTAATCATAATAGTAACAATAATAACAATAATAAAAATAATAATAACAAGACTATATACAAAAAGAGAAGAGGGGGAATACAAATATTGAAGGAAAAAAAAAAGTACAATACAAGGGGAAGAATGCCAAAAGGATAAAAGAGAAGGAAGAGATTGAAGCACCAACTAAAAGTATGGTAGGACAAACCAATCACGAATAAATAAATTTGACCAAAAAGGAAATACTGATGATGATATTGAGAGATTGATGAAAAATTGATTGATGATGATAATGATGTCGTTGTTGTTATTGATTGTTGTGCATGGAATATGTTGTGTCATAAGAACAGGTAACTACAGAGGTAACAAATTGCCTTGATGAGAAGTAGGGCGCATTAACCATTTAAAGTATTCATATACACTCCAGCTAATAGCAGCACTTGGCATATGAGTCAAGACTCTTGGTTTAAAACCTCGGAAGAAGCCCCGTAAACCATAACGTTCTTTGATAATAGTAAAACCGTCCATAAATCCAGTAGCACCACGAATACGAGCATCCTGACTTTGTCCTCGTGTTTGTAATAAAGTCTTAACCACATCCAAAGGAGTTGTCATTGAAGAAGCTATAGCACCAGCCAAACCACCAGCAATCACGTGTGTTGTAGGATCATAACCACCATTGGGATTCAATACTTTTCTGAAATATTCATAAGTAGCAAATTGTAGAGATTGGAAAGGTACAGACATAGCCAATGTTGTAGGTAAAGAAATATAAAATGCTGAGAAACCTTCTTTAGCGAATACCATACGAGCACATTCCCTAACTGATCGAAAAGTACTATCCTTCAACTGCATTCGTTGTTTGATCACTATAAATAGAAATAATCAGTTCCATATCTATCTATATATAATCTTTTTTTTTAAAATTTACCATCAAATGGATTCATCAAAGTATCATGAGCAAAAGTAGCAGTAGCTCCAGCAGCAGCAGAAGCCAAAGGATGATGACCTTGACGATTGGCACCATAATATTCCTTACAAAATTCATATGTAGCAAAATGTAATGCATGAGCTGGACCTGCGCCCATCACTACAGAGTTGACGCCACGCCACAAATTACGAGAAGCAGTTCTAACCATAGGTTGATTGAGGGCCAAAGTAGTTGGACTTGTTGCAGAAGCAGTTTGAATTACTTGCATTCGAGTCTATAAACAAAACATATAAATTATATTATATAAGTATATTTATCTTTATGTATGAATCTATCTCATTACCTTGATACTATCAACAGGGTACATGGCACAATGTTCAGCTATACCAGCTAAAGCACCAGCAAAAGCATTTTGAGTCATAGTAGTATTTTCACCTAAGGATTCATAATCGTATTCTTCTTCAGCCATGGTAATGTATAAATGTTTTATATTAAAAGGTAATAAATAGAAAAAAAAAAAAAAAAGGTGAAAAAGGGAGAAGGAAGAGAAGGGGAGTAAAAGATATACAAAAAAAAAAAAAAAAAAATAACAAAAAAAAAAAATATTCACAAAGGGCTGACAGCGAAATTGATTGTTTTGTCAGACTTTCAAATGACCAATCAAATCACATCTGATAACAGTTAGTGCTCCCGATTGGCTACCTATTTCAATGATAACCCAAATTTCATATCACCGCGAAAAAGAAGTGGCATTTTGAATAAGGTTTACCTGGCCCCCCAAAAAAAAAAAAAATAATATTACTTTTTGAATCTGATAAACATAAACGTGCTCTATAAAGTTGATACATCACTTTTTTTTTTCTTCTTTTATCACTTGAGACAATAAACACTTGATCATCACATTATATTATCATCTCTTTACTTTAATAAAAACAAATCCTTTATTAAAAATTTAATCGTTGTTTAATAAAAATATTAATCATCATCATCATCCTTTTTCGGGTAATGATTAACCGAGGTCAATAATAAAATAATAATAACAACAAAAAAAAAAAAGCCACTCAAGCCGATAAATGAGCGGCATTAAATAAAGATCAATGTCCTTCCAATGGTGAATGAGGAATTGAAGAAGAAGAAGGTTCACTGATGATTTGTTTTTCTTCATAATAGCATGGTTCAATTTGACTCTGGTCTTCATTGGTAAAATGGCTAGTCTTCATATCATCTTCATCAAATTCCATATCTTCTTCTTTTTTTGCTTTGCGACCATTCTTTAACTGCTTGATAATCAGATAAGAAGCAACATACCCTAAGTGTCGTCATCATTAATAACAAACAAATAAAAAAAAATTATAGTACATATTAGTATTTTTGTTGAAACCTCTAAAAAAAAAAACGGGTCCCTACCAAGTAATATCTTTCACCCCCTCCCCTCACATGCATATCAGTTACCGATATTCCCCTTCCCCTCTTCTTCCCTGATCAACACACACATCCCCCCCGCGCAAAACATCACCCCTGACAAAAAAAAAAAAACTTTTTGGTCTCCGCACTTACAATCAATCGTATATATCACAGGTGTACTACCACCAAGAACTTTAAACATTAATAGAACGCCTGTTAAAATATTGGAAAAACAGACTCCAAAGCTGATTGTCCATAAAAAGAAGAAGAGGGTTATTACTGAATTAGGTAACAGTTTTTTTTTTTCTGTCTTATCACTTACCAATAGATTAATCCTTCTCTAATTAAAGTTCTTTGAATACTGGATCCAAGTAATCGGTAATGTCGATAGATCACTAATAGAAAACATGCTGATAAAAATGTGTTGGAACAAAAATCTAGTGTTGCCTTGATGATAACGATGAAGATCGCTAAAACAATAAAAATAAAAAAAAAGAAAGGTTAACTCAGCGTTATCCCCTTTGATGATGGACCAATGGATGGATGATATGTCAGGATGGTATGATAGGATGATATGATGATGATGGATGAATGGATGATTAGAAGAAGGAAAGAAACTTACGATAATCAGTAGCACAGGCACCATTTTCAAAAAATGAAGTGGATTTTCCAAAGGTGATATTCATACAAATGAAGGCAACAAGACCAAGTAATGGAATAGTACCGAGAATTAAAATGATTTTAGATCGACTGTTTCCTAGAAATGCTTTCCACAAAAGAATCGATTGAAGAGCTATATCGGCCAAATTAACTCCAACTACAGAAAAAAAGAGACGCTATAAAGGAATAATGAGTTTTACTTTTTATTCATCATCTATATTTTTTTTTAAAAAAAAAACTTACAAAAGTACAATCCACTTCAATCAAGGAAGTCAGTAATGTAACAAAAGTTACTATAACACCTAGAAGCGCTTGCGAAAACACAACGGCATGAACGGGCTTGCGGATTTTAAAAAGCATCGAACCTGACTCAATAGTTTGCCATATAAAGCAGCCAAAACCAATACTGACAACCATAATGGAGAAGCTAGTTTCTTTTAATTCTGGTGTCAATATTTGTGGGTTAGTTGACATTGTTATTTTTTTTTTTGTTGATTTTATAAAAGATGAAGATAAAAAAAAAATTGAAAGAAAAAGAAAAAGACAATACTTTTTTTTTTCTTTTTATTTTTACTTAAAATGGATCATCATCAGATTATCTTATTGGCTGAAATCGTCAATAGACAACTGTCTCCCTTGCTGCAAACTAAAGTTTTTTTTTTTTAGTTCAACTTGTTAACAAAAAAAAAAAACGATAGATAAATAATGTCATTTTCATGCATTAAAAAAAAAATAAATATATATTTTCTGGTTTCTTTGTTCTTTCAATTGATTTCCTTTTGTAGTCAAAACAGAAAAAAAAAGTTTTTATTTGATAATCTGACAGGCAAATGATTTCTTTTTTTTTTTTACTTGTATATCGATCACTAATGATGATGAGTGGAAAAGAATGAAAATGATATTGAAAATAATATGGATGATTCCCTTTTTTATATATATATAAACGCTTTTATTGTTGTGCGAAAACCAAGGCAGTGTGTAACATCATAATATGGGAAGAGAATAAAAACAAGATACGATTATCATCATTATGATCATATTCCAATATATATATATATATATATATATATATATATATATAATATGTAATATATAGAATAATAGTATAATTTATGTATCAAAAGTGTTTTATGGATCATGATTGATTTTGACTGTTTCACGGTTAAACATGTGTGTACATTTAAAATGCCGCCAATTCAATGTATGAATTGTGCTCACTTCTTTCTTTTTCTTTCTCCCCTTTGTAATTTTTTAGTCACTATTAGCTCTCCTTCCCCTCTCTTCCCTCTTTTTTTTTTTTTTTTTTTTTTTTAACCCTCCTTGAAAGTCACTCACTCTATTCTCTCTCTCTATCTCTCTCTCTCTCTATCTCTCTTTCTAGTTGGTTCCTTATTTTCCTTTTGTTCTTAACTTATTATTATTGTAGGTACATTGTTGGAAGATAATAAAAAGAAAAAAAAAGTAAAAAGAGAACATCAAAGACTATACAAACTCATCTACCATCATTCTTTTACATACTTTGTTTTCTTTTTCTTTTTTTGACTAGATTTATAATCAATGCAAACCATCAAGTGTGTAGTTGTTGGTGACGGTGCTGTTGGGTAAGCGAAATGATAAAGCAAAAGATAAAAATAACCGAAATATTATAACTTGAATATACTCATTCATCCTTTTTTTTTTATATATGTATAATACATAGGAGTATGTATATTTATAATATTACAAACATATATTCATACTTAAATATACTAATGGACCTTTTTTTTTCTATTATTATTTATTAATTATTTATTTCTTCTTATATATATATATCTACTTATCGCTCGACCATCAATGACATTCATATCTACGTCTAACTGAATTTTATAGAAGTAAGTATATAAATGTAATTTTTTTTTCAATGTAGATCAACCAACTTATATATTAACCAACCTTCTTTTCATCTACTTCAATATAAACTTTTAGACTTGTCTTTTGATTTCGTATACTACTAACAAATTTCCTTCCGAATATGTGCCCACGGTAAATAATATATTATATATAAAATACAATTGGAATATAATTACTGATAGTATTCTATCATTTTGGTAGGTTTTTGATAACTACGCTGTGACAGTTATGATTGGTAAATATAAATACATATAAGAGTGTGGTTGATAATAAGAAAGAAGTCTAGGCATATAATATTAAACTTCATGATTTTTTTTTTGTAGGTGATGAACCATATACTTTAGGACTCTTTGATACTGCTGGTAAGTCTTTTTTTTTCTTTCAAATTCTATGAAATAATTCAAATCATATTTCTTTTTTTTTGATATTTAGGTCAAGAGGATTATGATCGTCTTCGTCCTTTATCTTATCCTCAAACTGATGTCTTTCTCGTCTGTTTTTCAGTGACATCGCCTGCATCATTTGAAAACGTGAAAGAAAAATGGTTCCCCGAAGTCCATCATCATTGTCCTGGTGTACCTTGTCTAATTGTTGGTACTCAAATCGATTTACGTGACGATCCCAATGTGAACGAAAAATTGGCACGACAACGACAACGACCTATTAGTTTCGATGCTGGTGAACGCTTGGCAAGAGAATTGGGTGCTGTCAAATATGTAGAATGTTCGGCCTTAACACAAAAGGGGTTGAAGAATGTCTTTGATGAAGCTATTGTTGCCGCTTTGGAACCTCCTGTCAAGAAGAAATCCAAAAAGTGTACCATCTTGTAGTTCTCTCCTTTATTCTCTCTCTCATATATATCTTTGTTTGTTGTTGATGTTTGCTGAATGGATAATGTTTATCATTCCCTTTATTTTCTCTTCTCACTCACATATTCACTGTTATTTCTCCTTTTTTTTTCCCTACTTTTCCATATATACATAAAATTATCTTTTTTTTTTACACCCCTTTATGCAATCTTTTTTCACCCTCTCTTCATCTCTTATTTATAGTTTAGAAAAGAAGCTTACCCTCATTCAATAAAACACAGAACAAACATGAACTAGTGCAAGTTACTTTATCTACTGATGATATGATATTGAATGGTACGTGATGATGGAATGATTGAATGGATGAAATGTGATGATAATCAAATGGATGAATGCAATGAATTGATGAAGATAAATAAAGATGATATGATAACAAAAGTTCCTCCGATTTTATTTTATTTTTCTTTGATTTGGATAATAATAATAATAATAATAGTAATAATAATGATAATAATAATAATAAAAAGAAAGAGGATGATATATATATATATATATAAAAGAAAGACTATACTACATCCGTAAGAGTAAACTATAAAAAGTATTGGCTGCCCGGTCCAGCCGTATATGAAGCATCGCCCTGAATATCATTTTCCAGAAAAATCCTAAAATCAGATTCCATAATATTGGTTCGATCGTCCGGTACTTTGAGAATAGCTGCCTTGTTTCCACATCTATAACAATAGTTGGGTGCAGACCATAGAGTTACCAAATTTTTATTTGTAAATGGGTAGTTGTAGCCTTCATCCACCAATTGATGACTTCGAACTATCAAATCAACACCGTTGTTATGGCAAAACTAGAATAATGATAAATAAATTAAAATATCAAATTTTAATTATTTTTTTTTAATCCATCTAACTTACTGCATCCGTAGGTAAATGTCCAAATAGATATCCACCACCTCGTGGACTAATAGCCCAAGATTCTACTTGTGATTCAGGATCAGACCATAACAAATCTAGTTTTCATATATAGAGAGTCAATCATACTATTTCTTTCTCTTACATTTCTAAAACTTACCGCATGGCCCACCAGTTTGAGGTAATTCTTGCATTCGAAATAAAGTTCTATATGATAATAAGTCAATATGAATGAAATATCATGTTAATTTTTTTTTCTTTTTTTTTTTTACCTTATGGAATCAATGGAGGGTAATTCAGGAGATAAACCACCATGTACACAAAATACTGAACCATCAATGATCTATTCATAAATCAATTAATATTAGTATCTTTATTTCCTAACCTTTCTATGAATTACTTACCGCTGCCAAGGGTAGATAATCAAAAACTGTACAACACCATTCCCATACTTTTGAGCTTTGATATTTTGCGAGACATTCATCTAAATGATTACAAAAAGAAAATAAAGAATAACAAAGATCAGCTGACTTGTTCATATCATTTACCTTTTTTCTTCAATCCTATCTCTCTACTTTTACATATTTACCATAGAATCCATATACTCTGGTGACTTGACGTGATTCATGATTACCTCGTGTCAAAGTAATTCGATCTGGGTATCTACATATATATATATATATATATATACGAAGAGATATAAAGTAGAAGATGTGAATAACATTTTTGTTTAGTTTCCATACCGTCCTCTTTTTGTAGTCATATGTACTTTCTTTTTTTTTACTTACTTGACCTTCAATAAAAGAAGTAGTGTTAAAGTTTCCAAAGAATATCGACCTCTATCCACGAAATCACCCTAATGAATATGATGGTCATTCAAAAATGAATAAATAAAAAGGTTCCAAAAAAATATATAAAAGTGTTAATTTTTTTTTTGGGAGTCAGTTTTCTTTTTCTTATCGTATTGTAAACTTACCATAAAGATATACGAAGTCATAGTAATATCACCACCAACTTGAAAGAGTTTCAATAAATCGTAGAATTGACCATGAATATCACCACATAAGGTGACGGGAGAGTGAACTGGTACCACGGTTGACTCTTCAGCTAAGATTTCCCGTACCTTGTAACAAAGTTGTCGCATTTCATTTTCTGCAAGATATTTACAGCTCTTTATGGACTCGATGCAAGCATCAATATCCATCATGAGAGAATAGAAACGGATAAATAAGGGCGAATACGAAGGAAGGAAAGATAATACAAAAGAAGAATAAGGAAAGTGACAAGGAGAGGAGAATACGTGAATAATACTAAGAAGAGAACAAGTCAATTAATAAATTGGGAGAAGAAGGCAAAGAAAAAAAAAAAAATACTACTAAGATAAAAATCTATAATTGTTTATTGGAAAGAAAATCCAAGGTGAGGGCGCTCAATGCCTTCGGGCCGTGAATTTTTTTTTTTTTTTTTTTTGGAACTGAAGCTTTTTTTTTTTTTCTTTTTTTGACCCAAACTGCGGCTTTTTTTCTTTTTATTTCTTGTTTGAAATTTTGAAAGCTGGTTGATTAGATCAATATGCCAGCCATCACTCCTCAACAGATTGGTAACTTACAGCGCAACAATAAAAATATACGAAATATATGTATTTTGGCTCACGTAGATCATGGCAAAACTACTCTTTCTGACTCTTTACTTGCTACTAATGGTATTATATCTTCAAAGATGGCAGGCAAGGTTCGTTACCTTGATTCAAGAGAAGACGAACAAGAACGTGGGATTACTATGGAATCAAGTGCTATTAGTCTTTATTTCAAACTGGTCAAGGCTGTACACCAAGAAGGACAAGGTATATTATACTAATATGCATTTTTTACTTCTCCAGTCTCGCGTTCTAATTTTTTTTTTTTTGTAGATATCTCAACACCAGTGGCAAGTGAGTATTTAATCAATTTGATTGACTCACCAGGACATGTGGATTTCTCTTCTGAAGTATCAACTGCTTCTCGATTGTGTGATGGAGGATTGGTACTAATTGATGTTGTCGAAGGTGTATGTACTCAAACCATTTCAGTACTGCGGCAGGCTTGGATTGACAAGGTACGACCTATTCTCGTATTCAATAAAATGGATCGTCTGATTGTGGAATTGAAATTGACACCTCAAGAAGCCTATCTTCATCTCAACAAAATTTTGGAACAAGTAAATGCTATTATGGCTACCTTCTTCACTGGTGATTGGATGGAAGACGAAGCTAGAAAAATGACAAGTAACCATGATGATGATGATGATGATGATCAAGCTGGAAGAACTTATGATTGGAGTATGGAAGAAAGAGACGACTCTGATATTTATTTTGATCCTGCTCGAGGTAATGTCATCTTCTCAAGTGCTATTGATGGTTGGGCATTTAGGTAATTATAAAAAAAAAAAAGATTTTGATTGATCTTCATTACTCATCACATTTTATCGAATGTCAATAGAATTCAACAATTTGCCGTGATGTATGCAAAAAAATTGGGTGTCAAGGATGGCATATTACAAAAATGTTTATGGGGTGATTACTATTTTGATCCAAAGACAAAACGTGTATTACAACAAAAACATCTCAAGGGTCGATCTTTAAAACCAATGTTTGTACAATTTGTACTTGATAATATTTGGGCAGTTTATGATTCTGTGGTAATTCAACAGTAAGTGTCATAACCTTATATATTCTTTGTCAAAAAAGTTAATCTTTTTTTTTTTTTTGTTTTCTTTTTTTTTTTTTTTTTTTTTTTTTGGTAGAAATCGTGAACGGACAGAAAAAATTGTGGCAGCTCTCAACATCAAGGTACTTCCAAGAGATTTACGTTCTCGAGATACTCAAACATTACTCACAGCCATCTTCTCTCAATGGTTACCTTTATCCACTTGTGTTCTACTTTCTATTGTTGGTCAATTACCTCCTCCCTGTGATGCTCAACGACTACGATTACCTAAAATGCTCTATCCTGATTTACAACACAAAGACAGTAAACCTCTTGAAGCAACCAACGATGTGGAAAAGGCATTATACTCTTGTGATATATCCGATCAAGCTCCTGTTGTAGCCTATGTTAGTAAAATGTTTGCTGTGCCAGCTGACCTATTACCTGAAAATCGACGAAAACAAATGACAGCAGAGGAAATGCGTGAACGTGGTCGCCAACAAAGATTATTACGACAACAATTACAACAACAGCAATTGGCTAACGAAGATAATGGAATCCCATTGCAACCTGATGACCTTGCAGCACTTGAAGAAAAGGCGAATGATATGTCCATCAATGATGATCAAGATGAACAAGAGGATGACAATAATACCAAGGCTGAACATTTGATTGGATTTGCTCGATTGTATTCTGGCACCATCCGAGTTGGACAAAAGTTATATGTGATGGGTCCCAAGTATGATCCAAACGAACCTGATCGACACTGCACGGAAATCATTGTACAATCTCTTTACTTGATCATGGGACGGGACTTGGAATCATTACCTGAAGTTAGTGCTGGAAACGTTTTCGGTATTGGTGGACTGGAAGGACATTTACTGAAAAATGGTACTTTGGCAAGTACCAAGAAGGATGTGAAAAACATGGCTGGAGTCACTTTGGATTCTGCTCCTATTTTGCGTGTGGCCCTTGAACCCGAAGATCCTACAGAAATGAACAAGCTTGTGGAAGGATTACGATTACTGAATCAAGCCGATCCATGTGTACAAGTCATGTTGCAAGAAACTGGAGAACATGTGATTCTGACTGCTGGTGAATTGCATCTGGAACGCTGTTTGCGTGATTTGAAGGAACGATTTGCAAAGATCAACATTCACGTCTCTGCTCCAATTGTTCCTTTCCGTGAAAGTATTGTTGTCAACCCTGAAGTATCTATGGTCAAAGATTTGAATACTACTGATGTTGCCCCAGTCACGGTTCCTCGAGGCTCCTTTTCTCTTACCACGACTTCCAAATTGGTGACGCTTCAAGTCCGTACTGTGCCTCTTCCTCCACGTGTGACTGAATTATTGACAAGTAATGCAACTACTATTAAGAACATCATCGATCAAAAATTAGCTAGGAGAAAGATACTTTTGGAGACAACAACCACAGAAGATGTCGAGGATGAAAAGAAGGTATTGGAACTCAATGAGACTGGTTTAGACAAGGTGCTCAGTGCCAAGGAATTACAAGATCAATTACGACAAGCATTTAATGATGCTCAAAAGGAAGGAGGTCCCTTTGCTAGTTTATGGGAAAACATTGTGGATCAGTAAGTAAAAAAAAAAAATGAATATGATATAGTGGTATGAACTGTTTCTTTTTTTTTTTTTGATGATGATGATGAGTAGTATTTGGGCTTTTGGACCTCGACGAATTGGTTCCAACTTGTTAATTAATCGAGTGCCTGGATATATCCGAAAACCATTCTTCGAATCAACAGAAACGACTTTATCTACAACAACAGTAACGGAACAAGATATATCGGAAGATCATGCTGATGAAGTACTTAAAGTGGAACAACAAGAAGATGATACCATGATCAAGGCTCTTTCTATTTTGGATATTGATTTCCATATTCATACTGGTTTCCAACTCTCGACTTTAACAGGACCTTTATGTGCTGAACCTATGACTGGTGTTTGTTATATTGTAGAAAATGTCATTGTGAACAAAGAAGCAATGATTGGTTCCAATGGTGAATTGATGGATGGTAAGATAAGATTGAAAAAAAAAGGATATATCTAATATATATATTTTTCTCTGGTTAGTACGATCGAAATTAGGACTTATTCAAGGTCAGGTTATTTCAGTAATGAAAGATGCATGTAGACAAGGTTTTTTGGATTGGTCTCCTAGATTGTTGTTGGCAATGTATACGTGTGATATTCAAACTTCTGGTAAGTTTTTTTTTTTTTTTTTTTTTTTTTTTTCTCCCTATCTAAAAGAAGACTGATGTTTTTGTTGTTATTAGAGGATGTACTGGGTCGTGTTTATGGTGTGATTTCAAAACGAAAGGGTAAAATCATTTCGGAAGATTTGAAGGATGGTACTCCATTTTGGCAAATCAGTGCTTTACTTCCTGTAGTAGAAAGTTTTGGATTTTCTGATGAAATACGAAAACGAACATCTGGTGCTGCTAGTCCTCAACTTGTATTTAGCGGGTAAGGAAGATATAGAAATAAAAAAAAAAAAAAAAGTAAACTAATTTGATGATTTTAGATTTGAACTATTGGATCAAGATCCATTTTGGGTACCAACAACTGAAGAAGAATTAGAAGATTTAGGTGATAAAGCTGATAGAGATAACCTGGCCAGAAAGTATATGGACACTGTTCGAAAAAGAAAGGTAAAAGAAATAGAATCCTTTTTTTCTTTTTTTCTTTTTTTTATTCAACAGCTTTTATTTTATTTAGGGAATGTTTGTGGAGAAAAAGCTAGTGGAACATGCTGAAAAACAAAGAACTTTGAAGAAAAACTAGATAATCTATATATATATTTACCCCTACCTATAATTTTATGCATTTATCCATTTTACAAAGTCTAAAACAAATAAAAAAAAAAAAAACATTTTCAATTTTCCCATTTTCACTCTCCTCTTCCTTTCTTCCTTTTTTTTTTTTTTTTTGTTACAATGTGTGGTAGGTTCTGTTGTGCTCTTTGTACTGAAGATTTGAAAACAAAATTAGTGAACAATGGATTGAATGTGGAAAACAATGACTGGAAAGATCAAGACAAGTTTCGACCACGATACAATGTTGCACCACGATCGTTCGTACCAGTAGTTCGACAGAATGACTCGGGTCAACTCATGCTTCAAACAATGGTAAAGAAAAAAAACTCTTGTTTTTTTTTATTATTGAATACATTTTAGACTGATAATGATATGTTATATAGAAATGGGGACTAGTACCATCCTTTGCTAAAACGATGCCAGATATGCAGGTAAAACTATCATCATTTGGAGAATGCGCAGTAAATCAAGGAAAAAGAAGGCTGATCCTTTTTTTTAAATATGTTCGGACTTTATTCTAGCCGATCAATGCTCGAGATGATACTCTATTGACAGGATCGCCAATGTATGATAGGATTAAGAGTGATAAACGATGTATTGTGGTAGCAGATGGGTAAGTTATCCAATATAATATATATATATCATCTGATCCTTTGTTTTTTTGTTTTTTTTCTTTTTTTTTGAATAGTTTTTACGAATGGAAAAAGTTGGGCAACGGAAAAAAAGTACCTTATTATACACGACGGAAAGATGGTCAATTGATGTTTTTTGCAGGATTATATGACAAGGCCCATCCACAAGATTGGAATGAACCAGTATTATATTCTACCATCATTGTCACTACCGGACCTTCTTCCTTTTTTTCCTTTTTGCATGATCGTATGCCTGTCATTTTGGACAAGAAAGAAGCTTATCAATGGTTAGATCGATCTATTCGTTGGTCCAATGATTTGATCAAATTAATGAAACCATTTCAAGGCGAATTGGATTGGTAAAAAAAAAAAAAAAAAAAAAAAAAAAAAAAAAAAAAGGATAGAATGAATAACTTTTTTTTTTTGAGTGTCTAGTTATCAAGTAACGGACAAAGTGGGACCAGTGTCAAATGAATCATCTGATTTCATTTTACCGGTGGATACTTTGAAAGGCTCCATTTCTAGTTTTTTTGGAAAACAACCAGAAACTTCCTCCAAGAAACGATCATCACCAAATAAAGATTTCCAGCAAGATATCGCAAAGAAAATCAAGACATCACCTACATCCAAAACCTCTCAGGAAAAACAGCAGAGTCAGGATAGGAAACATATTACAAACTTCTTCAAACAGAAATAAATCAAATAGTTGTGTATCTTTTATTGTTGTTGTTGAATACAAATATGGTGTGTTTTATTATGTATGTGTCTGTGCGTATTTTCGGAAAAGGGATAAACTTATACTACTGCTACATAAAGACGGCCAAAGCAAATCCACCATGGTCACGGATTACTACTTTCCTATATTATAGAAAAAAAAAAGAATCAGTTTCCAACTTATTGAATCATAATCGTTCCTACATATTGTCATATTCCACAGTGACGGTAGGGTAATTTTCTTTTTTATCGGATTCATCTTGATCTTGAAGCGAACGAGAGGCAGTAGCTAAGGATGTAATGAAGGGCGCGTTTTCAGGAATAGCGATGCCACGAACTAGGAAAAAAGAATGGGTTTGTGAATTATTAAAAAAAAATAGGATACATGTAACCTTTTTTTTTTTTTTACCTCCAAGACAAAGACCCATGGTATCAGATATTAAAACACCTTTCACACCTTCTTTACTTGCACTAAGTATGAATGATATATTAGTTTGTAAATATATATATACATCAATCAGTCATTCTTCTTCTTTTTTTTTCTTTACATATTATCTAAAGTTGTATTCAATTCAGCTTCCATATGTTCTTCTTTTTTTTCCGTCTTGTGTGGTTAGTCAAAAGAAAAGTTTAAAAAAAAAAAAAAGAGAAATGACAACTTTCAAAAGTACATATGCTTTTTTTTTTTTTTTTTTTTTTGGTCCTTCTATTTCAATCGCCGTCGGAGAATGTAGATTGTTTCAAAAACCCCTCTGATTGAACTGGATGCAACGAAAAAGAGATTTTACCCAGTTGAGCGATGTATGATCATTGTCAATTTACAGCAGTAAAGTATATCATCATCATGATACAAATAATATGTTTATTAATCACAGCATAACTAAATACACTTTATTCAATAATAAATGACGGAATTCAAAGAACAAGAGTTGAACGCATAATCCAAATTGAATACAAAAAGAAAAAGGAGAGGAGTAGCAGTAGTTCCATTGTGTATTAAGTAATTTTAGAATAACTGAAAAAAATATATATATACTTAGTCAACATATCCATTTTTTTTATATTTATTTTAACTTACCTGTATTAAACACATCTTCCAAAGAGGTGATAACATATTTTTACGTGTTGCTGTTACAGGTTGATTATTTACTTTGAATAGGAAACACCAAAGGCGATCTCAAAAAAAAAAAAAAAAAAAAAAAAAAAAAAAGAGAATGATTAATATACTGTATCATCAACCAATATGTTTTGACATATTCTGAAAAAGTGGTAATGCGACATTCATTTTAGGAAAGACGTTTTATTTTATAATATCACGAAACTATTTTCTTGTGACCCGACAAAAAACTTTGAAAACACTATAAAATCCTATCTTTTTCAATATATTCACATACACATACATACATACATATATATATATATATATATATATATATATATATATATGTAGAACCCCCCGACCTGCAGAGTATAGAATAGTTTAATATTGCTATTGTTTTATAATAGTTGCTTCTTTTTCTTTCAGGAGTCAGTCAGAGGGAGGGAAGATGCTTCATTCTTGTATCGATAGGCCAAAATCACATCACCACTTGATTTCAATATGTGTTGCTTCACAGAGGCCAAGGTCATTGTTGGGGTTAAAACAGTATCTCCACAAAGTAGTTCCAAATCATCCACTTCTGGTAAAGGATCCAATTCTATCTTTTCAGCCACATATTGAAGTAATTTTCGAATGCGCAGTACACGATTGGCCAATAATCGATTGTTGGGTCTATAAAACATATAAATGATCAGAATAATGGATTTTCTTTTTGATTTTTTCTTTTTATTACCCTCCTGGCAATTCTGGTAACTGAGTTTCTGAATGTGGTTTCAATACAAATGTTAATTTGACGGTTTCTTTGCTTGGTGTTTTGTTCTACAAAAAAAAAAAAAAAAAAAAATTAACAAACGGTGGATAATTTCTTCATAATACTTACGTATAATAGGAAAGCCAATAACCAAGAAGGAGCCACTTTGGAAATCAAAGCATGATCTTCACCAACACAACTGGCTTCACCTCGATATAAATCCATACTTGTCGAAGCTTCAGCACTTTCTTCCGCAATAATAATAGAGGTGGAGGAAGGAATCATCAACGGTGGGAAATCTTTTAAATTAGGTGGGGTATATTGATCATTTGTCGATTCATCACTACTGTTGTTGTTGTTGTTGTTGTTGTTGTTGTTGTTGTTGTTGTTGTTGTTGTTGTTGTTGTTGTTGTTGTTGTTGTTGTTGTTATTGTTGTTATTGCTGTTGTTGTTATTATTGTTGTTGTTGTTGTTGACAGTACTCTGTGATTGTTGCTGCTTGTTATCATCAGTCATCGTTGTAGTCGAGTTTGATTCATTTTTCCCGGGTAAGATACCATTTGAAGTCAAGGCAGAGTCAGTCTATTGGTGTCATTGTCATAAGAAGAAGAAAAAAAAAAGAAAGAACTCGATTAGTACTATCTCATCCTTGATATATGTACGGTGATAACTTACATCTCCATTCCCATTAACTGAAGTAAATGAAGTCTGTTTGTCTTCTTCCGTAGTATAGCCTTCCGACTTATCATCACTGTTGGGAACCTTTGCTAGCTTGGCCTTGACTGATAGATTTTTGAGCCGATGCATAAAGTTGGAATTAGTAGGTGATACTGGTGAAGACGAGAGAGCGGCTGGCGGTGGAGGTTGAACTGATGAATGATTCTGAACAGGTTGATGCGATTTAGAGAAATAATCAAAAGAACGACCTGTGGTAGGTGGAGCAGTCAAAGGACCATTCGTCTGTGAAGAAACACTTGTTCCATTTGTAGTGATAACGGATGGAAAATTGGGCGGCGTTCCTCCCTGTTGATCAAGTGGACTATTGGATAAACTGGGGTGAAATGGTGAGCTGTCAGTGTTGGTTGTAACGGCACTAAGAGGAATTTTGAGTGCAGTCACTGTTGGTGTTGGTGGGGTCGGTTCATTTTGAATAGCAGGTATTGTTGGTGTGGCATCAGATGATGTAATTGACTTAGTTTGTTGTTGTTGAGAAGTATTTGTCCCATCCTGCGAACTAACTTCGTGATGTGCTATTTCCATTCCTTCATTATCATGACCCTTGAGACTTTTTTCTTGCTCCTGTAGTTCCGCAGTGACGAATGATGAGAATAGATTGATCAGTAGCCATTTTCCAAGATTCACTAGAATAGGAAGACAAAAAAAAAAAAAAATAGTATGATGATGTCAGGATCCATATAAATGTCAGATAGTTGTATTACCTCTTTGATCTTCACGATATTGATAATCGATAGGGAGGCCTATTTCGTCAGCATACATTTCACAGTCAAAACAATTAGATTCAAGTAATTGCACAGTAATAGCCTATATAAATCAATAATAATCAATAAATTGAGTCAATAAATAAACATCATTGATTTCATTATATAGTGATCTTACACCAATCTTGGTTGTCACCGAGCACCAAGAAGGGAAGCTTTCAATACCACTTATTTCTTGCGCCACTTCTTCAAGACTACGTTGTCCAAACTTCTTGATTTCTGTACACTAAATAGGAAGATTATTATAAATCCAAATGATTCAATTTATTTACAGTCCAACTTACGCGAACGATGTCCCATAAAGCTACATCCCCAGTAGTATCTTTTGTTAGTACATGATGTCGATTTTGTAACACTAAATGAGCAGTAATACCAGGATTTCCTATTTAAAAAAAAAAAAAAGATATATCAAAATGGAATGAACATCATTCGGTTTTGTTCCTACCTTCTATAGTTTGATCAGGTTGCTCACGTAAAGGAGTGAGTGATTCAGTAGAGTCATCATCTTCATCATTATAGCTCATTGGTATAGACATGACGGATCCAGCATAAATTGTCAAACTATCATTGGGTAAAAAGTGTTCAGGTACTTGAGGAGAGAATACAGTTTGAGTAGGAGGTAATCTAACTATAGCAGAGGGTGGAATATCAGGATTATAATCAGATCTTGTAAGGACTTGACGATTTTCTCTTGAAGGCACAGATAACTATACATAAAAAAAAAAAAATTGAGAGATGAGAAAAAGAAAAATATAATGAATGACCTTGTCTATCTATTATGATTTTTTGTTTCTTTCTGATAGTTACCCATCGATTGATACTTGAGCTTGAAGTAGCTGTCCAAATATAAGTATCATCAAAAGCAACAATCTAAAGGTAAAAAAAAAAAAAAAAGAAACAAATTGATTAGTATCAAAGAATGTTAAAGAAGGAGCGCTTCTATAATATACCTTGCCAACACCAGAGTTTTCTTTAAATAAACCAATACATTCACTTTCATCATGTTTTTCGTTCGCACCTTCCCTTGGTAATTCAGTTTTGGTTACCAATCCATCACGAGATCCTGCGTAAAATGTCTTGAGATCAGGATGATCCGAATACAAGGACCAAATTGAATCTGTATGTGTTTCATAGGTTGTAAGACATCGTTGTGCTTTCACTGACCAGAGTTTAATGGTCGAATCTGATGATCCTGATAGTACCTACGTATAATAAAATAATAAAACAAAAAAAAAATGAATAACCTAAACAACCTATTCCTTTTATATTCACTTACATGTTGACCATCGTGACTAATCAATAATGCTCGAATATTATCTGTATGACCTGTTAACTTACTGACCCGTTTCCCAGATCTCGGATCCCAAATACGCACAACCTAAATAAAAGGAAGGGACCATTAGTTCATCACCTCTTCATAGTCCCTCTTTTTTTTTTCTTTCTTACTTACTTTTTCTGGAGAACCAGTGACTAGTAGAGTACCTGAAGGGTTCACTGCCATAGCATAAATAGAAGACTTTGAAGAAGTTCCATGCGATGTATCTATAAATTAAAATACATGTGAATAACAGGATTGACATAAAAAAAAAGAGAGAGAGTATTATTTACTTACTTGATGTATCACCAGAATGATCATTATTGATATTCATCGATCCAACTTGAATAGTAAGAGACGCTTCTCTTTTTTCTAAATCCCATATATTAATTCGTTTATCCAAACCACCACTAGCCACCCAACCTGCTTGTGGTGCATAAGCCAAACATTTCACATAATCCGTATGCCATCCAATGGTATGAGCTTGATGGGAATCTTCACTATAAGGTTTCCATAACTTGATAGTTCTATCGGCTGATGCGGATACCACTATATAAAACAGTAAATTGTTATATATAAACTATATATATATATACTTGTATTCTTTACCACTTGTGCCTTGTTCACACACCACAATATCATTCACCCAATCTGTATGCATTTGTGAAAAAGCATCACAAGTAGCTGGAGTCGAAGACTAGATTATATATATAAGAAAAGAGAGAGAGAGAGAGAGAGAGAGAGAAAGAGACAGTATAAGAATATTTATAAAAAAAAATAATAATAATATTAATAAAACAAACTTACCAATATCTCTTGATCGTGTATCCAAGTATCGTCTTCAAGTTGTTGTTGTTTTAAAGGAATATGTAATTTCCAACCAGCGACTACACCATCTCTACCAGCAGAATAAAGAATGCCACCTTCAGTTATATTATTGTTATAAACAGCACTACTATCAATAGCCAAAGAGTTCACACCTAAACAATGAGCTTTTCTTCCATTAGGCTGCCTGATGACATATGAAACTTTTCGACGTGCTTGAGCCTTCATCTTTTTTTTTTCACAAACTAAATATAATGTGAATATAAAATATATGAAGGGAAATGAGAAAAAATAAAAAGAAAGAGAGAAAAAAGAAATCGGTGGATGAATTATTATTTTTTTCTTTTTTTTTTTTTTTTTTTTTTTTTTAGAGATTCCCATCCATCACCTTCCCCAAATAGGGGGGGAAATTTGCTGAGCTACGAAAAACCTACCCAAGAAAAAAAAAAAAAAGAGTCTTATGCTAACCATGCAAATTCATAGTTTACTAACAACCTTTTTTTTTTATTATTATTATTAAAACCAATCATTTATTATTATTACTATTATTTAATATATAATTTTTTTATAAGGTGATAATAATAAGGGGGGAGAGAACTTTTTCAATTTCGCGTGACGACTGAGTTATTCCTTCCCCCCCTGTTTTCTTAGGATTTTTTTTTCTTTTTTCTTTCTTTTTCTCTTTCTTTTCTTTGTTTTTCTTTCTTTTCTTTTCTTTTTTATATATATTTGTTATGGCAGCTGATGAAAATACCTCTGGTAAATAGTACACTGTAATTCTTTCTACTTTTTTTTGAAGAAATAAAAAAAATTATTGACAAGTTTAATAAACCGCATAATGTCTCTTTTCTTTTTTTAGGTAAACTAGTGATCTTTGGAACTGTAGCTTGGGATCATATTAACAGAAAAGGAAAACCTGGAAAAAAAGAAGAGTAAGTTTTGTTTTTGTTTTTTTGAATCAATCGATTTAACTAAATAAAACTATTTCTCTAGAGATACACTTCTTGGTCCTCACTTGGTACGCGAATTGGTAGATGTCAGGTAAAAGAAACTAGGTTTTTTTTTTTAAAAAAGAAAAAAACAATCGATCTGATATGATCTTATTTTTTTTCAGAGTCAAGAGAGTAGCCACTGGACCAAATTCTTGTCATTCTTTTGTCATCACTGAAGATAATCAAGTTTGGGGTTTTGGACGAAACGAACGTGGACAGTTAGGTTTAGGACATAAAGATATTGTTGAACTTCCAGTAAACCTTAGTGAACAAGTGGATGTATTGAAAAATAAGAAAATTGTGAGAATAGCTACTGGTCGGAATCATTCTCTTCTAGTCACTGGTAAACAAAAAAAAAAATCAAATATTTTAATTACTGAATCTACTCTTATTTAGATATTGGCGAAGTATATGCTGCAGGTGACAACAAGTTGGGTCAACTAGGTATTTCTACTCTCAATGATCAAACCAATTTTGCAAAGGTCACAAGTTTGGCAAATCATAAAATCATTGATGTTGCTTGTGGTGCTGAATTCTCTCTAGTTCTCACTGGTAACTACAAAGAGAAAAAAAAAATGAAAAATATATGAAATTCATCTGTTTCTACTTTTATAGATAAACATCAAGTTTATGCTTTTGGTTCTCAAGAATATGGTCAAGTAAGTTAAAAAAAAAAGGAAAATGGTTTCAAAGATCACTCATCATGATTTTCTTATTCAATAGTTAGGTAATGGAGAAACTGGACAGTATATCAAGTCTGCTGGTCAAATGAATACACAACCTCAATCCATTCCACGTAAGCTTGATTTAAAAAAAAAAAAAAAAAAAAAAGGTAAGGGGGTAGGATATTCATTTAATGCGATCATTTATTACATATGCATATACATAGTTTTGGTAAAAGCATTATCGGAACGCAAGATTATTTCTATTGCATGTGGTACAAGTCATTCTCTTGCTATGGATGATGATGGTTATGTATATTCTTGGGGTTTTGGTGGATACGGTAGACTTGGACATGGTGAACAAAAAGACTTATTGGTACCCAAAGTCATACCCAATCTTTCAAAGTCACATCGTGAATCACGCGCAACCCAAATTGCTTGTGGTTCTACTTGTTCTCTTGCATTAGATGGAAATACACAAATGCTTTTATGGGGAAAATGGAAAACCACTGGTGATGGCAGTTCTGGACAACCATGGATGAATCCACGTTACCTATATGATCTCAATGGATGGAATTTACGCTGTATTGCTGCTGGTGATCGTAGTCTCTTTGCTTTGGCGGAAGATGAAAAGTCAACTATCGCATGGGGTCAAGTCCTCAATGGAGAACTAGGTTTTGGTGAAGATTCTCCCAATAAAAGTGCCACTACCCCACAAAAGGTTGAACCATTAGAAGGTATCAAATCACTACAGTAAGTACACCTACAAAAAAAGGAAAAAAAAAAAGTGAAATGGAATTGCATAACCTTGAAACTAATTTGATTTTTATTATTATTATTTGATGAAGAGTATCTTGTGGATTAGGTCATACTTTACTTATCGTACAACCTGATAGTGAACTTGTTCCAGAATTACCCAAATGGCCCATTTTACCGGAGGTAATAAATGAAATAATAGATCACTCGTATAGACAAAAAAAAATATATTGATCCTTCTATTATAGACTGACGACTGGTGCGTGAAATGTCACAAGGAAGACAACGAAGAACAACTTTTATTATGTGATAAATGTGATAAACCAATGCATTCTTATTGCGCTAATCCTCCTCTGAAAGAAATCCCTGATGGCGAATGGTATTGTGATACTTGTCATCCTCCTCTCAGTGAATCAAAAAGTAGGAAACGAACTGCTAGTCAGGAAACAACGACTGGTAAGTGATTGACTTGAATTGTGATGATGATGATTTTTTAATGTTTTTATTATTATATATAGGAAAGAAAAAGTCAAAAACAACTTGATAGAAAGAAACTGTGTTTTTTTTTTTTTTTGACTCCTAATCAGGCTTTTCTCCCCACCCCTTTATTATTATTTTTTTCTTTTATTTTTTATTCATTGACCTATCACCAAATAAATAAAAAAAAAGAATGCTTTTTTTTTTTCTGTCTTTTTTGTTTCATACTGATCCATCTGACTAGATATGATTATTGATCTCCCCCTCTCCTTTTTTTCGATTGAGACTATTCTAATAGTCTTAGTACATCTGTAAATTATTGTAAACAAAAACATATTTCTAATGATAAACTTTTTTATTATTAATGTTATTATTTCAATACTATTGAGTAATCATCATTTCTATCACTAACTAAACTTTGGATGAGTCATCAAGAGAATTTTCATGAAGTTGATGTTGACGTCGAGCATGGGCAACGACTCTAGCGAATTGTAGATCAGATGATAGAGGATGTACATTGTTTTCCTTTTCTAATGATGATGATGATGATGATGAAGTGACGGATGATGAAGATGTGGATGAGGACAATGCTGACGATAGCGATAATGAAGGCTCATGTTGTTGGACAAGCTGAGAATGTAGTTGATGAATATAATCAATAGCGGCCTGCAATACGGACAATTTGTGAAGGGGTTGATGCATGGATGCGGAAGGAAGGGTATCTGGTGATGGGCAACAGGATGGAATCAAATGTTTTAATTGATCGATCTTGTCGTTGATGCGTTCTCGCCGTCGTTTCTCAATAGCACTATGGGATAGTCGACGATGATGTTCTCGATCATCAGCTGTGGTCCTTTTCATGGTTTTGGTAGCTACTGGTTTGGTTGTTTTTGAATGTTTTTTGGTAGTAGGAGAGCCGGAAGGAGGTGATAAGTGTGTTAATGGTGGTGGTGATGAAAACGTATGAAGTGGTGTGGGTGGAAAATGAATGGCTGGATATGGCATCATAGGAAGTGGTAGGTCAATAGGTGGTAGAACTCTCGGTGAAGTAGGTGGAGTTGTTCCGTCAATAGTATCCTCTTTGTATTCCATAGGTGGTGATATTTGTTGTGGTAAGGAATGGGACGACATTAAGGGCTATATACTGTATGTTAAAAAAAAAAAAAAGAAAGAAAGAGAGAAAGAGAAAGAAAAGGAAAATCAGAGAGGCCGATTTTTTTATATGGGTTTCTATAAAAATAAAAATAAAAATAAAAAAAGATTGACAGCATGGAGTATATCTATTTCCCTATTGGTCGATAAATCATTTTGCTTTAAAGCACATGATCACTTTCGAGTCTGTTGGCTGGCTACAAAAAAAAAAAAAATTAACTATTCTAAAATAATAAAAAAAAAAAAAACGCCCCTTATCTATTCTACATAAAAAAAAAAAAAGAGAGATTTATTTTCATAATCCAAAAAAAAAAAAAAAAATCTAATACTAAATAATGTGTTGAAGTGTAATCTATATAAACTACAATATCTAAACTAAAGATTTTTTTTTTGTTTTATGAACGATCTTTTCCTGATCTAGCCGCACCTATTCGTTTTGTTCTCGATTTCTTGGATTCTTGATACACCATGTGTTTGTCGAACCTACTAATATTGGTAGCATATTTGATCGTCGATGCCAAACTTGGTTCTTCAACTGATGATTCTGAATCCGATCGTTCTTCATCTTCCTTTCCAAAGAGCTTCCAGATAACATCATTTGACTATGTAAAAATAAAAGTATTAAAAAAAATATAATAAAACTAATATTCTCATAAAGTAACTTACCTTATAATATTGATCCAAACCATTACCTAAACATCTTTGGAATGCATACAACGGTATAATCTTTGCTAAAAATACCAAAAAAAAAAAAAAAAAAAAAACCCAAATTAGTAAATCCTTATCAATTATTTCCCCACCCTATTGTTAAGACTTACACCATCGATCCAGTATAAATGATTTTCCGTTAATATCCACTTCGTGATAAGGTTGACCTCCATCTTCTACAGTATTTAGAATATCTTGAAATATATATTCATCATCATCTTGATCCATTGATAACGTTCGAAGTGTATGTATTAATTCATTGAGTTCATTTTGTTCTTGATCTTCTCCCTAATCATAATCTTATCAGTTTATTGCTCCTGATGATATACCGATTACTATTCTAACATTCATTTTTACCTGATCAGTGAGAATCTGTAAGGTTTCAAACATCAATGCCACTGTTTGCCCAGCTGCGGATTGAAGTTTACCAGGAAAATCCATCAAAAGTTCTAATTCACCAAGCATCCTATAATATATATTTTTAATTCATCAATATTTCTTCCCTTCTATTCAACTTATCATCCTCTCCCCCCTTTTTTTTTTTAACTTACTTGTCCATTTCTTCTTGAATGATATCAGGATTAACCGGTCCTTGACAAAATGATATAATAAACATGAGTCCATAGGCATGAGTAACAGCAGTCATCAAAGTATCATTATCTTCATCCTGATCATCATCTTGATCAACATGACCACTGATTTCTTCCTCTACTTCGCCATTTGCAGCAATAATATTATACATCTCGTGCCGGATCATCTGAGCATCAATTTGTGAAGATATTAAATAGGTAAGGAGAGCCAAGGTTTCGTAGCACTATTCAAAAAAAAAAAAAAAAAAATTGATAAGAGGGATAAACATTCGTATATAGTATGATATTCATTATATTACTTGAGCTTTGATTTTGTTACTTTTTGTTTTCTTGGCTTTGTGTCGAAGTGCTCTGGAAGCATCTTGGTATAACAATTCTTGATCAGAATGAGAGAAACCATCACTATGATTGATAAAGGCAAGTCCCAAGATTTCAGTAGCCAAAAGTATTTCACTCGGACTTTCACCATTGTCTATACGTTGTATAAGAGTTTCAACAAGTTCTTCTGTCCGTGACGCTAAAGGTACCGTCGCATTATGTTGTCTTAATATTGATTTCATTCTTTCCAAAGCCTTTTCACGAGTGCTAAGTATCAATCAAAAAAAAAAAAAATTAGGTTAAATTCTAACGAAAGGGGTATATACTTACGTTTGTCGTTTTACATTTAAATCATCGATGGACTGATCCAATAATTCCACCCAAGAAGATCCTTCTTCTTCTTCTTGCTCCATATTTGGGTGATGTGTTCTTCTTTTTCCAGAATGACCGACCATTTCTTTGTATTTACTGGAAATATAATAAGAGAGGAAAGAAAGAAGAAAGAAAAAAAAAAAAAAAAAAAAGAAAAAAAAAAAAAGAAAAAGAAAATTGTTTCGAATTCATGCGTGACTTTTTTAAGAGGATCGGTTGGCCAACAAACCTCCTCCCCCCCCCGCATATTTCGATCGATCAACTGAGTGACCCCTAGAGAAACATCACTATCATCATTTGTCATCATGATCATTTTTATTTCAAAATGAAAAAAAAAAAATGTCTATAATTCTAAATATCTAAACTATATCCAAAATAATAAATCTATTCTTCTTTTTCCTTATCCAATTTTGACTTGGCCTTGATCTTTGCTTCTTCCACTTTTTGTTCTTCTTCTGCTGTGATATCCGGTACCCATTCCATCAAATGTTCTACTGGTAATCGTTTACCTTGATTATCCACCACTATTTTGCGTATGGCTTCACCTTTTTCCTTGACAAGATCTTCTACGTTGGTCTTCGTATCCTTAAACCATCCAAGATTGTCTGCGATCAAATGACGATTCTTACATTCTGGACACTGGATCAATACAACCCCTTTTGTATATGCTTGTTTTGACATGACATGATGTGACCGTACTTCACATACCTTACAAGTGAATCCAATCAATAACTGGTGTTTAGGATTCAATACTTGTGCTTCAGGTTCTTCTTCTTCTTGTTTTGCTCTTTCTAAACAACTAGTTGATACGTGGAATTTTCTATGGTTGACAAAGAGATTGGTACCATATCGTTGTCGTTGGAGACTGTATATCATGGGTAGATTGATGTATTGTCGACGATACCCTAATGTGAGTGGTACTGTGCATATTTTGTTTAATGAATGAAGGTTGCGTCTTTGAAAGAATGATCTCAACATAGTAATAAAAAAAAAAGGACCTGTATTTAGGAATCAGAACAGGAAAGAAATGGCAAAGGAAACAGAAAAAAGAAAAAGAAAAAGAAATATCATCTAGACTGAACGTTTCACTCTCCGGTCACTGGAAATGAATGGCTAAGATTTTTTTAGTAGTTGTAATCCTGTCCCTTTGGTTTATTCATCCAGTCATTTTCCTTTTTTTTTTTTCTTTTGGTAATTTCATTGATTTCTCGTTGGATTATTCATCAAAAATTCGAATCATTCATTGTCTTTGCATTGCAGCATGACATTCTTATAATTTTGTAACTTAGTCAAAAACGATGATCATTGCACCAAATTTGGATTAAACATAGATGAACTTATTCTCTTTTATTTATCTTAATAACAATTTAAATTTTTTTTTCAATTTATAGAATAAATTAAAAATGGAATATCAGTATCGTAATTATCCTAATTGGCATGATATGTACTTTCAAGAAAACAATTAACACTTGTCTTTTCTAAAATAATCCTTTTTCTTTTCATTTCATTTCTTTTCTTTTCTCTTTTTTATTTTTGGGGCTTAATTTAAGATCTTTTCTTGTATGAATTAAATCATCATCATCATCAGTCAGAAAACGTTTTATTATAAATCTGATGTTTTCAAAGGTAACAATTACCTTTTTTGGTCAATTATTCTCGCGTCTTATACCGAAGAAGAGACATGAGTGATAATAATATCAAAGATTATACTTTATAATAATCACTGTCTTTTAGTTCCTTAATTTTCGATTTTCTCATCAACCATCCAGTTGATCTCTATTTTTTTTTTTTTTTTTTACATACATATGAATTTTACTTTTTGATAATGATCAAATATTAATTATGAAATGGGTATAAAATGTGTACTAAAAAAAAAAAAAAAAAAAAAAAAAAAAGACAA
The DNA here is from genome assembly GCF_025201355.1 of Halteromyces radiatus. Taxonomy (NCBI): domain Eukaryota; kingdom Fungi; phylum Mucoromycota; class Mucoromycetes; order Mucorales; family Cunninghamellaceae; genus Halteromyces; species Halteromyces radiatus. Next base: position 355,242 of record NW_026251691.1, on the reverse strand, counting down.
GGAAGTCAGTGAAATTTCTTTTTATTTTAAAAAAATAGTTAAAAGAAGACACAAAATCTATACAAAAAGTTTTGTTTTATATAAGTACGTGGTGAGTGATGTACGTAATACTAATATCATCATACTATATTTAAGATTGGTGATCAAATTTTGTTTTTTGTTTATCCTTATTTATCATTGATGTGATGTTATCATCATATGGTAATGATTTAATCATGATATTTGCCTTGGAGTGTTTATACATTGATATGTATCTTTCCTTTGGTAGTGATTATGGACCATGGAGCATAATGATTTTTAAAGTCCGTATTTTTATTTTTTTACATTTTAGAAGTGTGGTAATTTTCTATTTTCTTTTATTTCTTTCTTTTCTTTTATAACAACTTTAATTATAGTATATCAATTAGTGATCTATAGTAGTCATACTTTTATTTAATAAAACTTTTATTTTTATTCCTACTACTTTATTACATGTTATTATAATTGATTCCATCTTCTGATGTATTTTTTATTTTTTATTTGTGAATGCATTCTTTTTTTTTATTTTATGGGTATGGTTATGAATTACGCTGATACGACATTAATCATATTTAACAAACAATCATCCACATATTACAACCTTAAAATAGCTGTCAAATTTTACTATATATCATCATCATCATCATTAACATCGGTTTACAACCAAGTAATTCAAATTTAAAAAATTTACGGTCATATTAGGATGTGTGATAATAGTGTATATATATCTTACTACAGCAATTGCGACAGTTAGATATAAAAAAAAAAAAAAGATTTCCTTCTTTTTTTTTTTTATACATACAGTATATGTTTTCTGTTCTCGTCAATTAAAAAAAAAAAAAAGGGAGAAGAAATATCAATCATCAATAGTCTTTATTTTATTATACAAAATCGACTACCAAATCTAGTCTACCGAGATTCAAAAAGTTAGTTGATAAGAGATCATCCATTTTATTTACTAAAAGTAAAACTGGTGCTCACTCTACATCATCATCATCATTAATCAATTTACAGTCAAGTAAATCAAAATATATAACCTTACACGAAACATCAAGGGCTAAAAAAAAAAAAAAAAAAAAAAAAAGCTAATGATTATCAGTTGTACCACGAGCAGAATACTCGATGATGATTGGTCAAATTTAAGGAAGTTAAAATGCAAAAAAAGAAGCTCTCAGACGGGGAATTGAACCCCGGTCTCCCGCGTGACAGGCGGGGATACTTACCACTATACTATCTGAGATTTTTTCTTAAAAAATCATTTATTACATTATCAATCTCACGCTAATTTCAGCCAATCAGCGTCGAGTAAAGGTTACACGTTTTCTTTTTGTTTAAGACTAAAATTTAATGCATGTATTTTTTTGCGGGAGGGGAGCTTGTTTTTCCTCTTTCTTCTTTCTTCTTTCTTTCTCTCTTTTTTTTTCTTTCTTTCTTTCTTTTTTTTTTTTTTTTTTTTTTTTTTTTTTTTTTTTCCATCGTATTCAATATATTATACACAAATGCTTATTACAATTTGGCATTATATGTATCCATACATTATTTATTATTTTTAATAAACATCAATGTAACTCTTTCTCCTTTATTTACATCCAAATTCTTTATTTTCTTTTTACACATTCATTTCTTTTAGTTTGAATATATCAACTAGTTATATTTTTTATTCTACAAACTTCCTTTTTTTTATTACTATTATTAGTATTATTCCAATTACTTTTTTTTTTTTTTTTTTTTTTTTTTGCTATATGTCAGTCATCTGTTGGATTCATGATGAATTTCTTTGAATGCATTCCTTTTTTTTTTTTTTTTTTCTTATAGGGACCAATGGATAGACGGTATGATGCAACATTAATGAATAGACAAAAATAACAACAAACAAGATGGATATTATTAATTGGACCGAGGTAATTCAATCAAATGAGGAGAGAGAAAAAAAAAAAAGTAATGGTATTAAGACGAAAACTCATTTGACTTTGTTTTATATTAGGTTGAACATCTTTTAGTATAGATATGTTTATTGTTATTCAAATAAAAGTACGTCATTTTTACATGTGACCTAATATCTCTCATTATTTTGATCTTATGAAAAAATAATAATAACAACAACAACAACAAAATCATCATCCTTCGGAAGATAGAGTTTAAATAAAAAAAGAAGGGGCAGGGAACCATGAGACAGTTGCAAGTGGTATGACATGTGAACAACCCTACCCAATATAAAGAATCCATTGGTTCCTGGTTTTTGTTTTGGATCTTCTTTTCTCCACTTTTTTTTTTTTTTTTTTTTTTTTTTTAATTTCATTGCGTATATATGCGTGTTTTGCTGGTTCAATGTCACTTCACGCTATTGTATTCTTTCTTTTGTTTATGAAGACGGTAACCTATTTTGTAGGACCATCCGCACCTATTGAAGATAATAATGATGCCAATGATGATGATGATTTGAAATTGGATGATCAGACTGATAAAGATTCTTTGTATGAAGATAATCAATATGGGTTACCTTTAGCACAGATGGCGTTGCCCCAAATGCAAATAGGGGTTTGATCAACAATATTAATGATGATGATGATGATGATGATTTCTCTATATTTATGAATACAATATATGTATATATATTTGGTCTATCGCCTTTTGTTTCTATATAATTCTCTCTCTCTCTCTTTTTTTTTTTTTTTCTTTTTTGTTTTTTCATTATGTATATACAGTATGATTTGATTTTCCATTTCGTTCCTTCCTTCACTCTTGAGCTGGAATTATTCCTCCAGTCCGTGCAACAAATACCTAAACACAAACATGAATATATATATATATATGTATTTCAAGTCAATAAAAAAAAATAACGATGATGATGATAAAAAAATGATAAAAGTTATTTCTTCAGCTTTTTTTTTTTATTATTTTGTACGTTTATTATATACTGTATATATCTACTAATCTACATGAACTATCCCACCACTATTGTTCTATGTCAAGATTTCCACACCAGTTTCAGTCACCAACATTGTATGTTCAAATTGTGCAGATCGTTTTCCATCCATAGTCACTGCTGTCCAGTTATCAGGCCTAAAGTATCAAAATCAAATTAAGATGAGTTAATAATAATAATAAAGTAGAATCTCTTTTTTTATTTTCAACTATTGTTTTTACCATAATTGATCCCTCCATGTGCCTTCACAAATCATAGGTTCAATTGTAAAGACATGACCAGGTTTCATAATACCAACGGCTTTGTTATCTATTTAAATATACATCATAGTAAGAAAACAATAAATAAAGGAAACGAATAGGATGGAAAAGAAATGTTGATCACTTACTAGCATAATGTGGCACATTAGGAGCACAATGGAAAAGTTGATTAATACCATGTCCACAAAAAGTACGAACCACAGAGAATCCATTCTTCTTTGCATGATCTTCTATCACCTTGCCAAAATCACGATAACGAACACCAGGTTTCACTATATGAAAAAAAAAGAAAGATAAGATTTCATTTGTTTGTTTATATTTATTTATTTTACCTAACGCAATAGCCTTTTCTAAGCATTCTCGGGCTGTTTTCACCAAAAGTCGACCTTTTTCATCTACATTTCCAACCAAGTAGGTTTCATTCAAATCACCATGGAATCCACCATAATAACAGGTCACATCCAAGTTGACAATATCACCATCTTTCAAAGGACGTTGATCAGGAATACCATGACAAATCACTTCGTTCACGGATCTAACATCATTTATCCATAAAAGTGTTAAAGTGATGATCAATCCTTTTTTTTTTTTTTTTTGACTTACGTGCATACAGATTTGGGGAATTTATAATAGTTCAAAGGTGATGGGTAGGCACCTCGTTCAATAGTAGCTTCATGAATAATGCGATCTATATAAATAGATAAAGAAATATGGTAGGAATCAGTCATCAATAACAAAAAGAAAAAAAAAGTTAATCCAAACTTACCAATTTCATCCGTAGTAATTCCAGGTCGAATAGCAGCAGCACCAATATCTAATACTTCACGAGCTATTTTACATACTGCACGCATACCTTCAATTTCCTTGGGAGATAAAACCTTAATAGCATCTCCTCGAGCTCTTTCTTCAGAAACAGGAATGCTGGTTTCCGCATAATCAGCTATACAACATCAAACAAAAGAAGAAGGATTACTTGTTGTGACACATGGACTATGAAACTTTATTTTTAAAAAACTTACGTCGTTGAATTCCTTCAGGTACTTGTCTAGTAGCTGACAAGGGGTAAACTGCACGGAGATCACCGGTGTAAGAGTAATTGGGAAAAGGATTATGAGGTTGACCTAATATAAAATATGACAATAATAATAATAAGAAAAAAAATGAATGAAAGAGTAAAGTGAAAGAAAAAAGAATGGTTTATTGATCTGATCTTTTTTTTTTTTTTTTGAACATACTTTCCAATTTAGCCTTGTGTACAGCCTTATGAGTAGTCTATCAGTACAGCCAAGAATAGACAAGTAAAAAAAAAAAAAAAAAAAAAAAAAAAAGTGAGTCTAGTGTATATTTCTTCCATGTATAACTATTCAAGTGAGTTCCTTACCCAGTTTTTCTTGAAGCAGTCTTGTGAACAGAAGAAGGATCCATCAATCTTGAGTTTCAAGCAAGTTGGGCATTGTAACTTGGCAGGTTGACCACAACCAGGTGATTTGCATTTTTGGTTTGATAGATCGGACATGATATTCCTGTTCAAAGTAGGTAGGAAAAAACTGGTGAATAAAAGAAAAAAGAAAGAAAAACAAGTAGGTTGACCTTTTTTTTTTTTTTTTTTTTTTCTTGAAAAGGATTGGATTTGAGAACCCGCTTTTGTCTTTTTCTAATTGTCGCAGCTTTTTCCTTTTTTTTCCTTTTCTTTTTTATCAATACTATACTATTATAATGTCAGCAAGTTCCAGTAACTATAAACCTTGTATGGATGGCATTAGTCTTGTCAAAGTCCAAGAACGAACATACAGGATTCCTTCAGCGTCATTGTTAGCATCACGATCTACAGTGGAACGTCGTAAGTTGTCGAGTTTATTAGTATTGTTTATCTGATACTTGACTTTTCTTCCTTTAGCACCTGTACCTTCCTATGACACAGACTCTATCGATACAACTACAACCATATACACCGAAGAAATTGTCACGCATTATCATTCGGTGCATCGAACATATCATGGTCTTTTGATAGGTAAAGGTGGAAGTACACTCAAACGGTTGAAACTGGAAACGGGGACAAGAATTGATATTATGAATGGAAAGGACTCTGTCATGGTCAAAGGAACTCAAGACAAGGTGGATCAAGCCATCAAGGTCATTGATGCTTTTATTCAACAGGTAAATTATACATAATAATAATAATGATAATAATAACAAAACCTTCTATGCATAGGCATTTGAACGTGCGAAACCAACTCACTTTTTATCTTTACCAACCTTGTCCACCTATACAACAAGAAAATTGGAAGATTTTTACAAAGCTATTTCAGCATCCACTTTCCATAGCCGTGGTTTGGACAAAGATATGTTAATACCATCTGGCAAGCTACATATCACTCTTGGTGTCTTCAAATTACTTAGTCCTTCTGATGTTGAAAATACTTTACAATTTTTGAAGGACGAAATCGTGAATGTGGTACGTGATTTTATGGATCAAGAAAAAGTTCTTTCCGTTCGACTCAGGCGATTAGCTATCATGCAAGACAATCCACGTAAGTTTAAACTAAAAGTTTTTATACAGGATCATGTCATGTCATCTTATTCATTTTTTTTTTTTTCATTAGAGAAAACGCAGGTACTATATATTCAAGTACAAGATGAAACAAAGAACAAGATATTGGACAAACTTTGTGGTACGGTATCTATCATTTTTTTTTTTCTGTGTTCACTTTTTCCAAAAAAAAAAAAAAGAAAGGGTTTAGGTTGATTGATATTTTGTTTTCTTTTAATAGATACTATTAGGAACAAAATGCTGGATGCTGGATATATGCAAAAAGAAAATAGGCCATTGAAGGTAAAGAATGGGAAAAAAAAAAAAAAAAGAAAAGGGGACGACATGACTGAATCAAAATCCATTAATTCTTTTTTTTTTTAGATCCATGTTACACTGATCAAGACCAAGCCAAAGAAGTCAGAGGATGGACAAGAAGAAGAACGACCTACATTTGATGCTCAACCCATATTGAAATCACATGGAGATCTTGATTTGGGCGTAGTACATTTAGACAAGTTACATCTGATGAAAATGTCAACGACGATAATCGATGAATATATTAGTGAAGGATCCATCCCAGTAGAATAGAAATAATAGGATATTCATTTATTTTTGTATTTTTATTTTTAATAAAAGAAGGTGATAAAGTAAAATAAATGTCAAAAACTAAAGTAAAAAAAAAAAAAATACACAAGCAGGATCAGGAGGATATAGAATAGGTATGAGAATTACCAAGAGGATGGAGGTTGTGATGGGTTTGTATCCGATGTGTAAGTATTATTTGATTCCTTGATCCCATTGGCACGTAATAAGGCTTCCAATTCAAGTATACGATGTTGTTGTTCTGATACCTGTTGATGAAGTTGTCGAATATGATTGACGGAATTGAGTAAAATCACTCCTCGATTCAATTTTTGTCGTTGTTGAGGTTGTGGTAATAGACTACTTAATTCATCGATCCGTGCGTTGATATTATCTCTTCGTCGTCGTTCTACTACATTATGTGATTCCCGTCGTTTTCGTTTCTTTTCAAATAATCGATTCATTCTAAATAAAAATTTAAATACATAATTTGTAGTGAAATTTTTTTTTTTATTACTTATCAATACTGAGTTCTCCATCGGCATCCAATTCTTCTTCTATAGTGGAATTGCTACGACTACTACTGAGATGACGAGTGGGTGGAGAAGGTTGAGGTAAAGCTTGATAAGGACTTGACGGAGAAGTATTGAACCGACTGAAAAGTAACTTGTTAGGACCTGGTGGGGTTGGAGGATTGCCATAGTGATGAGAACTGACTTCAAGTTCACTCGGAGCTGGAGGAGGTAAAGGAAGACTATTAGGTGTATGTTGAGTCATTATCTATTATACAAAACTGAATAAACAAAAAAAAAAAAAAAAAAAAAAAGAGAGGGAAAGAAAAGGGAAAAATTCTATCATGTGAGAAAAGAAATGTAAAATAAAATAAATAAAGTATAAAACTCGTGATTCAATGATCATGGGGCTCGGCTCCTCCGAGTATTTGCAAGGAAAAAAAAAAAAAAAAAAGAGGGATCGGAGTGAAGCCGAACGAAACATGTATATATAAAAAGTATCAATGATAATGGTCTGGATTTTTTTTTTTTAATTCAAGTAAAACGTGTAATCAAAACAACAACAATAAAATAGTACAAAAAAAAAAAAAAGAAGAGAATGATGATAAATAATAAATATGATACATGACTAAATGAATAAAAATAAAATGAAAAATAAAGATATATATAATGGACTACATCATCATTTCATCATCATCATCACCAATATGATCAGGATCATCCATATTGATTTGCATTTCATCCAACATTTCTTCCAAAGAGATATCAGGGAAGTCTTCTTCTTCTTCTTCACCATCAGTCATCATATCATTGTTTTGAATATTGTTATTGGCTTGAGATTTGAAAATATTGACAGTAGCTCGGAATTCAGGATCTTCTTCAATATCACGCATAAACATTTCCATATCATGTTCAATTCGAGCTTGATCTTGTTTGCGAGGTAACATTTCATCCACTTCCTTGCCCAATTGTTTGATTTTCCATTGACGTTGTTTGTTTTTCTTGCGGCGAATAGGATAGGATTTACGAACGAGCACCACATCCGGTAATGATGAACGATCCAATTTGTCAAATTCTTCATTGTTGAAATTGGAACGAGATAAATCATACCCTAACACTGTGTCACCAGGATTCAAGATGGCACCCAAATGAGATCGAGCAATATATTCATCATCATTTCGTCCAAAATCAGATGCACGCGCTACATGGATATCTGCCAACACATTCTTGCCACGCACTGGTCCCAAAGGTTCCACATCCAATACATAATATTCAATCAAAGCCTTAGAACTTGCCAAAGGTAAAAATGGTGATCGCCAATAGATGTTGTGAGGTACTTCGCATGTGTTGAGTGTATTGTTATCGATCAAATGAACAGCATTACTAATGCGAGAACATAAGAGTAATTGATTGCCTCCACCCATACTGTTAGCTAACTTTTTCGGTAATACAACTAAATCATCACGACAAATAGGTACAATTTCAACTATATATTAAAAAGAAAGGAACTTGTTAGTGAACATCACCATCATTATTATGATATTCTTTTCATGTTCTTACCAGAGTATGTAAATTTGTAATTGCTTGTACTTGTATGAATATCAGTAGAGATCAATTGTTCACTAGTCTTATACCTAGATTTAACAAAAAAAAAAAAAAAAAAAAAATAGAGAACATCAGACAACATGGTCAAACTAAAAAAAAAAAAAAAAAAAAGAAAAGAAAAAAAACAACAACTTACTTCAAGGGCACCACAGCAGCTAAGAATTCCACCATCTTGATAGCATGAGCACGTTGACCATAATAGAAATCAATACCATCCTTTGTTTCCTTGATATTGGTAGTATCCTTATGAGCATTGTGTTTAAGAATCAATTGTTCTAGATACAAAAAGGTACGTTTGTGTTCCACCTTTTGACGTACTTGTACGACAGCCTTCCAAGTATTTTGAGCAGCAAGCCGAGTACATTCATCACATTGTTGACCAGAGACTACATATTCTACTTCAAAAATCTGTTGCAAGATGGTATTGGCGAAGACTTCCTTTTGAATCGTCAACTTGACCTTGATACGTCGACTGTGAGGTTCTGTCCAAATAAATCCTGCATCCACAAGTCGTACTTTATTTAATCCTTTCAATTTCTTCAAACATAACGTAAGCAATTCTCGAGACTCCAATGCCGCAGTAACCCAGATTCCAGGAGGTTGGAGGTAACGTTCACAGTTTTTACAAAAATGGATGGTTGCTTGCTTAGGAATACCTTCAGTAATGTCCACTTCATTTCGAATACAATTCACACACATATTGGCTTGATTGGGTGGGGTAGGTGCACCACATCCTGGACACTAAATCAAAAAGAACATAGAAAAAAGTCAATAAAGGGAAAGGTATTTGTCAGCTTTTGCCACTTTTGGAAAACTTACAAGACTAAATTTAAATAATAATAAAAAAGAACATAAAAAAAAAAGGTAAGTTTTTAATTAGTGATAAAGGTAATGAATAGAATGATATGAGGTATTTTACATGAGTTGTTCGGTGACTACGGGATGATATTCCATGATCTACGAATCTTTTTTTTTTATTGAAAGAAGAAGAGAGAAAAAAAAAAGGAACTTTTTTTTTTTAAGAAAAAAGCTAGAGAAACAAGCCACAACAGGCCAACAGACCGGAATTAGAAATTTTACCTCCTGCCCTGCATGAATTCAGACAAAGGAGACTACTAAGAAATTCTCACAATTTTCTTTTCGTCCTTTCTCTTTTCTTTACTTTTTCACTTTTTTTTTACTCTCACCTTTCTTCTTTCTCTTTTTTTTATATATTACTACTTCTTTACTGACAACAATAATGAGCGAATACTACGAAGATCTTAAAGCTGATCGTACGTATACCAACGTATATATATATATTAAACGAAAAAATACAATTCTAATTTTTTTCATTTATATTTTAATTATTTATTTAAATAGCCAAATCTTTTTTCTCTAAGATCAACAACGCATTGAGAAAGGGCAGCTATCGTGGGATATTTAAAAATGGCTATATCTTTACCCAGATAATAACCGGTGGACCTCAATATGAAATTATGGGTGAACAACTAGAAAGTTCTTCATCAGCAGCATCGTCAGCCAGTCAGCAACAACAAGAACAACAACGACAACAGCAGCAACAGTAGCGGTAGCACAGTTTTTTGAAATGGCAGCGAAAATCGAAGAATACCAAAACAAAGCAAAGGAAATGACAATCACCAAGGCGGCAATGATGTTCGTATACTATAAACGATTTTACTATTTCAAAGAGATCAGCAACCTTACATATTCTGCTTTTCTTAAGAATTGTGGTAAGGAAAAATACATAAAATGGTCAGGAAAGGAATGTAAAGGGCTAATAAAAAATTACTTTTATATATCCATCATAGTCGAACACCTACCCCACCAAAACCAAGACGCCGCCGCTACCACGATCAACAACATGGTGAAGTGATGTAGTGTTTATGGCGACCTTGTGGAGGGCGCTGATGGTGCTTGGATTCTCTGTTTGGCAGATCTGTACCCGGAGACATACATCAACAAGGTAAAAAGAAAAAAAATAGATAGTCATGGCCTGTAACATATATGTATATATTGGTAGATCAGCAAGGCAATGATGGTGCGAGCAGCTGGGTCCTTGAATATTGAGGGACTGAAGAAGGAATTTGGTTCGCGTCTCCCTGGTCTTTTTTTTACTGAATAGTATATACCTTTTTTTTTTTTATCATTATTGTCATTGTTTTTATTATCCAATATGTGAATTATCAAAACTTGATAGATTATTTTTTTTTCTTCCCTGAAGATGGATCTATCTGAAATTTTGTTCGTTTGAAAATTTGGTCATTTGAACTTCTATGCTTTTCAACCTTTTTTATTTATTTATTATATGACTAGTTTTTTTAAATTTATATATATCCTTCATATCTTATACTTTTTTCTTTGTCAATTTCAATGTATATTTTATTATTAATAAAAATACTTTTTTTTAAAAAAAAAATCAAAACTCGTTATTATGGCCATCCCATTGGATCATCATCCAAGGCTTTACCATTATATCTATCAACCATCAAAATTGTTATGGGAACCCGTATTGTACAGCCTCATTGTACTACAACATCAATGAGAGATGACTTTCCATTTTCAATCTTTTGTTTTCTTATCATATATACTTTAATTTTTTTTTTTTTCAATATAAATAAAGAAAGAATAAAAAGCATACTTTTGATCCGGAAAAGCGGACAAGATATCCACTTCTTTCCATTGTTTGATATGCAATATGATTGGCTTTGGATTTGTCATGGTCAGGCCTCAAAATGAGTCAATCCTGGGAAAAAAATCCCCGCTTGAATCCTTTTGAGCTTCCCCTCTCCCAAAAAAAGCATATAAAGTAATTTTGACCCTCTTCTTTTTTTTTTTTTTTTTCTTTTTTTAACTTGCACTATTTATCCAACTTTCCCACACTCTTTTTTTTTATTTATTTATGAAATATAGAAACAATGTCTTTTGAAGTAGGCCCTAAAACTATTAACAATGTACGTCGCCACAAGGAACGAGCATCGTATGATTATGAAAGTGTTCACCGTGCTTTGGATGAAGGATTGTTAGGACATGTTGGCTTTTGTTTGGAAGATGAAGATGGTGAATCAACTCCAGTGGTCATTCCTATGGTATATGGACGTAAAGATAATTTTTTATATCTTCATGGTTACGTATCTGGTCGATTGGTAAAACATTTGGCTAAAGGTAAAAAAGTGTCAATGGCGGTGACTGAACTGAATGGGTTAGTATTGGCTCTCTCTCCTTTCCATCATTCTGTCAATTATCGATCGGTCGTGGTATTTGGACGTGGTGAGCTGGTGGAAGAACCTGAAGAACGTTTAGAAGCTTTACAAATCATTACGGATCATATGGTCAAGGGTCGATGGGATCAATGCAGGGACAGTACCAAGATTGAACTTCAGACAACGAAGGTCATCAGGGTGGAAATCGAATCGGCAAGTGTCAAAGAAAGTAATAATAAAGAACCAAACGATGATCCTGCGGATTATAAAGATTTGGCTTTATGTGAATCTACTTGGTCTGGTGTGGTAAGTTTTTTTACAAATACAATCCATGGTTGATTTTTTTATTGATCATTCTGCTTTTTTTATATATATATTTATTTTAGGTACCAATGAAGCATATCTGTTTAGAACCTGTACCTGCATCTATCAACAAGCAACCTCTTCCTGATAATATTCGTGATTTGTGGCAGAAAAATCAACCTCCAAAATGATTTATATTTAGTATTAAATTAGTTTATAATAATAAAAAAGACGGTTATATATAATTGAAAAGAAGTATTATTTCTTTTTTTTTTTTTTTATTTGGTATGGGTTCATCATTGATAAATAATTAAGGTAATAAATAAGGAGGAGATTAATATATATATATTATAAAAAAAAGTAATCAAAATGGAGGGAATCATGAGTTCTATAAGATACACATGCCAAATTCATGTCTTTGAGAGACAAAACTAGCAGCAGCGAGATAATGCCACCAGATACCACCGCAAACAAACAAATGCCACCATTGATGAGAATGACCCCAATGATCAAACTTACCAGGCCAAATCCGTTCAGGAAATTGATTACCATAAACAATCACACCTAAACCATAACATGCTAATGATTTCAATACAGGAGCAATCCATAAACCAACTGGAGCAGGACCATAAACAAAAATAAGATGACCAACTGGAAATATACTAGAGGAAGCTAAAGCAACAAAGAATCCAATTCGAATCCATCGAGAATCTAACAATATTCATATGAATAAAGTAAAAATTAACATTCTTCTTTTTTTTTTTTTTTTTTTTTTTTTTTTTTTTTTTAGTTACCTGGATGATCAAACCATGTCATAAAAGGCATAGTGACACCAACAAGAGCTAAAGAACCAGTTCCAATCAAATAAGTATTTCTCCATGATTCATTACAATAGAAACCATAATATTCACATAATAAGACACTTGCAGAAATCAAGGTACTGATACCAACATAATCCAAACAAGCCATTCTAGTAAAAGTATGATAATCATTGATACCTGATAAGGTATGCCATACGGTTGAGCACATGAGACATTTACAAGCCGCCAAAAAGAAGATGGTCATGATGATCCAATCAAACATAGGAACATCCGATAACAAATTTGAATAAAATAATTCATAGATACCAATACCAAGGAATACCATGAATCCAATCAAATGAGTATAAATATTACCAGATTCATTGTGAAGATAAAGCCAAGAATGAAAACAATCTGCTGGTGTAGATAAAAATCGATAACCTGTATGAATATACTATATATCAAAAAAAAATTAGTTCAATGTCTTTGATTATATATATATATAATCTATTGTTACCTTATTATTTCGCCAGGGCACAGGTAATTCTTCATAATCAAGTAAACGTTTGGCACCATAAGTAATAGCAGCTTTGAGGTGATCCATTTGTTCATGAGCCATACCAGCAAAGTCATTGATCTTTTCATGAACTTTATGTCGCATTTCAGAAGCCTTATCTATAGTATCACCAATACAAGTATCGATTTGTTCAATAGAAGACATGAGCGAGTCCATAGTATCGTCCAAAAAGGTATAATCGAAATAATCACCTTGTATCTGTTCCAATTGCCGATATTTTTCAGATAGTTCCGAGAAAGCTTGTTCCAATTGTTGTAAAATATGTTGTTTATATTGACTAGTTGTATTCTCTAATTGAAGCAAACGCCATTGTTCGTCTATTGTTTCTAATAAACATGTTGCTCGTTGTATTTTATTGCGAGTATAGTCTTGTAATCTTTTGGAACTTTCCATATGATAAAGTTGAAACTTGACTTTTTGTACTAAAGGTGTAAGTCGATGTCGAATAAAGTCATCCAAATCCAACATTTCGTCTTTATATGTTGTTTTGTTAATGGTCAACAAGTTTTCCATCATTTTTTCGGTGGGTAATAGGGTATGATTAAATAAAAAAAAAAGAATGTGAAGGGTCGGGTAAAATAGGTAAAAGAAGGAGGAGGAGGAGAAGAACAAGAAGAAGAAACGATTACTTTGGTAGACCCTATATCACCTAAAGTTTCAGAAATTGATAAAGAAAAAAAGAGGTAGTAAAATTTTCTATTTTTTTTTTTTTAAAAAAATTCGTCCACTCAGCCAATCAGACTCGAGTATGAATAAAGTGTATTCATAGTCGGAGGATGTTGGTTCAGTTTTTTTGCCCCATAACCCCTGTTGATTTCTATTTGGATAAAGTCATCTCTCGTATTATTCATTTTTGTAATTCATGAAAAAGAGATCACTTTTTTTTTTTTAATTCATGCTATTTTATTGTTTATCTAACTTGTATCAACCAATCATTTCAAGGTTCCTTTTTTTTTTTCACACCTGCATTGTTCTTTTTCTCGGCGATTGTTAGCTGAAATAAACATTCATTACCTTGTTCGAACAACTTGCCATTTCCGTCTTGCCGATATATACCAAAAAAAGTAAGTCAGTGCTTTACTCTCCATCTTCCGGACCTGATTTTTTTTTTTTTTTTTTTTTTTTACATCTCCACGTTCTTTGATCATATATATCATCTATCGTCATCATCCATCTTCCCACCCAAATAATTGGATAGAAAATTGAAATAGTTTAATTGGAAGATAACCAATGCGGCACTAGAATATTTTTTTTTTTTTTTTTTTTTTTAGTGGAAAAAGAATAATGATGATAGGATGATTTGATTAGCGGTTAAAATAATTTTAGTATGCAAGTTGAAAATCATTGGCAAAACAAATCATCATCTGGGAAAATAAGGGAAATCTGGACACTATATAACGTCATACTGTTGGTTCAAGAGAATAAATTGGGATGATCTAAAAAAAAGGTGGGAACATCTCCGACAATAAAGATTGGATGGGAAAAGCTGGGGAAATGATATATGGGGTTTCCGTACCATTCAAGGTGGGATTGTGGAGACAATTTAAGATTCAGTAAGTGGGGGGGAAAAATCAGAATAAAAATATTTGTGTAGCATATTATCCGTCATTTCTTGACTATAAAAAGATCAAATTTTTCTTTTTTTTTTTGTTTTCTTTTTCTTTTTATTTTTATTTTTACTTTTTTTTTTTTTTTTTACTCTAATTTCTTTTTTATTGATACATAATGAAGGAATCTAATGAAAATGCCTATCCTTCTGATGATAGAGTAGATGTTAGTGATTACCGAGGATCAAGTGGTTTAAAGGGTATGGTTGAAAATCCCTATGTGTTGGCTACTGCTCTATTTGCATCTCTTGGTGGTGTCTTGTTTGGTAAGTAATCATCATATAAGGATCATGATCATTTATTAATTTATACTTTCTATAGGTTACGATCAAGGAGTAATCTCTGGTATTCAAGAAATGGAGGTAAGTTATTTTGAAACATAAAAAAAAAGATCATGATTCCTTGTGATGAATCCTTGTGATGATTCTTTGTGATGATTCCTTGCCACGATTTTTTTATGATGATTCCTTGTGATGATTCCTTGTGATGTTGATTCAATAAGACTGACACTATATTGTTTCATAGACTTTCAAAGCAAGATTCGATATGAGTACAACAGAAAATGCTTTTGTAGTAGCTATTCTTACTCTTGGTTGTTGGGTTGGTGCACTTATAGTTGGATACTTTGCAGACAAGATTGGTCGTAAATACTCTATAGTTTTGAATGGTATCGTTTTCTTAATTGGTAGTTCTTTCGTAAGTGATCATGGGGATACAAAAATGGATTGACATCTGGTCTTGAAAATTTACTGTTTCCAAGGTCTGATGATGAACTAACTTAATTATTTATTCTTTAGCAAGGTGGTGCTCAAACTGTTCCTTATCTCATGGCAGGTAGATTTGTAGCAGGTTTATCTATTGGTGGTCTTAGTATGCTCGTACCTTTATATCAAGTAAAAAAAAAAAAAAGGAACCATAGCGGACTGTCAATCAGTTTCAGTCTAATTTATATGTGTATAAAGTTTAGTCAGGGTCTGTATTAATACTCTTTTCTTCCCGCACTTTTCTTTTTTTTTTTAGTCTGAAATTGCTCCTCCCGAAATAAGAGGTTCTCTTGTCTCACTTCAACAATTGGCTGTTACTTTTGGTATTCTTATTTCTTTTTGGATTGATTATGGTTGTCAAAACATTCCTAGTGAAGCTCAATGGCGAGTACCTTTTTGTATTCAAATTGCTCTTGGTCTTCTTCTTGTTATCGGTATCTTCTTTTTCCCTTTCTCTCCTCGTTGGTTAATGGCTCAAGGTCGTGACGATGAAGCTCTTCAAGTCTTATCTAAATTGCGCCGTGTACCTATTAACCATCCTCGTGTGCAAGAAGAATATCGTGATATCAAGGTCACCGTCATCTTTGAACAACGTGTTGAAGCTCAACGTTTCCCTGATCTTAGCAATGGTACCACTATGGATCAGTTTAAGATTGGTTGTTACGGTTATCTCGATTTATTCAAGGCTGGTATGTTCAAGCGTCTTTTCATTGCATGTGCTCTTCAATTCTTCCAACAATTTTCTGGTATCAATGCCATCATTTATTATGCTCCTAAGGTAAGAAACCAATGTCTTTTTTTTTTTTTTTTTTTTTTAAAAAAAAAAAACATAACAACTCAAATCGGTTTCTTTTTTTTTTTTTTTGATAGATTATGAAATCACTTGGTCTCACTGGTAACTCTGTTTCTTTATTGGCTACTGTAAGTATCAATTATCAAGTACCACAAATTTAGTAAAAGCTGTACTCATATTTACATATTATTTTAGGGTGTGATTGGTATTATCAACTTCCTTTGTACTTTTATCACTGTGTTATACTTGGATAAATTTGGTCGAAAGAAATTCTTGTTGACTGCTTCAGTCTGTCTTACTCTTTGTATGGTGATTGTTGCTGCTATAGTTGGTGTTTATGAAGATGATTGGCCAAACCATATTGCTCAAGGTTGGGTTTCTGTTGCCTTCATTTATTTCTATATTGCCAATTTTGCCTATTCCTTTGGTCCTTTAGGTTGGGTTATCCCCTCGTAAGTATTTTTTTTTTATTATTATTTTTATTCCATCTGCTGTACCATTCTGATTCCATTTGGTATTTTTTTTTTTTTATTATTTCAATAGTGAAATCTTCCCATTACGTGTTCGCTCCAAAGCCATGTCCATCAGTACATCAGCAAATTGGTAAAACAAAGAAAGATAAGTAAATTTTTGATATGGATGACTCATTTTTTTTTTTAATTATAGGATGTGTAATTTCATCATCGGATTGATTACTCCTATCATGTTAGATTCTATTCGATTTTATACCTACGTCTTCTTCGCCATCTTTTGTTTTATTTCCTTCTTCTTTGTCTTCTTTATGATTCCTGAAACAAAAGGTAGAAGTTTGGAAGATATGGATGCTGTATTTGGTGGTCAAACTGCTGCTGAAGATACTGCCATTTTGGATCAAGTCAAAACCGAAGTGTATGGTCAACAAAGTGCTACCAAACCCTCTTCAACTCAATTACAATACGAAAAGGAGGAATTTTAGTTATCTTTCCTTTTGATCTTTTTTTTTTTTATAGTTTAGTCACTCTTCTTATTATTATTGTTACTATTACTTTTTTTTTTCCTACTACTTCTTGTTATTATAATTTTTTCAGTTTATGTGATTGTTATTGCTGTGCAAATAAAACATATGTGTATTTTTGAATAAAAACTTGGAAACCGGAAATCGAATTTATATCATTTATGGAAGAACATTGTTGTTTATACGAACGAGATAAACGAGAGGATTGATAATATTTTGTATACGATCAAATATGATAATGATGTCTATAATTGGTGTCAATGATAATAATAATAGTGGTAGTAATTTGAGGATATGAAAAAGTGGATGCTGAGTGTGGATATTTGACCAAAAGCAGCATATACAATGTAAAGAGGTACTGCATATAGATGTTCGGTCACTCTTAAAGAAAAGCAGACATCTAATTATTATTACTTTATCAAAAGAGGGTATCAAAAGAAGGTCTTTGGATCAAAGTGATGATCAGCGCATTTTTAACATACACCAATGACATTTCAAAATATTAAAGAGTATCAAATGGGTAAAAAGTTAAATGATCTTTATTTTCCAAAAAAAGAAGTAGTACTATCAAAACAACAATCAAATGTCAAAGAATCAAAAAAGAAAAAAAAAAGGGGAATCAACTAAAAAAAGAAAAAGGGAATCAAGTACTAACTATTATTCTATTCATTCTTCATAAGAGGCTTCATCTTCAGGTTCTAAAGCAATTTCGTTATCTTCCAAATCATCATAGTCTTCGTCGGCAGCTGCATCTTGATATTGTTGATATCTAATAGTGTAAAAAAAGAAAACATTTTTAGAATATAGATCAATATTTTCTTGATGCATCATGTCGATCTAAACAGAACTTTTTATTGACTTACTCCGTAACAAGATCGTTCATATTGCTTTCACTTTCAGTAAATTCCATTTCTATCCAAAAAAAAAGAATAAATAAATGGTGAGTCAATTTAATCATATATATATTATTTTCATCACTTTACCATCCATGCCTTCACCAGTGTACCAATGCATGAAAGCCTTGCGTTTGAACATGACGGTGAATTGATCATTGACACGTTTAAACAAATCTTGAATAGCAGTACTATTTCCAATAAAGGTACCACTCATCTTCAAACCAACAGGAGGAATATCACAAAGTGAGGTCTTGACGCTACTGGGAATCCATTCGACAAAATAGGCAGAATTCTTTTGTTGCACAGCCAGCATTTGATTTTCCACTTCTTTTGTTGAAACACGTCCACGGAAAATGGTTGCCACTGTGAGATAACGTCCATGTCTAGGGTCAGAAGCAGCCATCATATTCTTGGCATCAAACATTTGAGCAGTCAATTCAGGAACACTAAGATTACGGTACTGTTGAGAAATCAGAGATGTTAACGGAGCAAAACCAACCATAAAGAAATGAAGACGTGGGAATGGTACTAAAAGAAAAAAAAAAGATCAATCATGTCATTTTTATTTTTGATTCGTTTTTCTTTACCCATATTAACAAAAAGTTTTCGTAGATCTGCATTCAATTGACCAGGGAAACGTAAAGAGGTAGAGACACCAGACATGACAGCAGAGACCAATTGATTCAAATCACCATAACCAGGATTAGTAAGTTTTAAAGTTCTGAAACATATATCATAGAGAGCTTCATTGTCAATACAAAAGGTGGCATCACAATGTTCAACCAATTGATGAACAGTCAGAACAGCATTGTAAGGTTCCACTACAGTGTCAGAAACTTTTGGAGATGGTACCACGGAATAGGAACACAACATACGATCAGGGTATTCTTCACGAATTTTGGATAACAAGAGAGATCCCAGTCCAGAGCCTGTACCACCACCAAGAGAATGCGACATTTGGAATCCTTGTAAACAATCGGCATGTTCGGCTTCTTTTCTAATGACATCCAAGACTGTTTCTACCAGTTCCGCACCTTCAGTATAATATCCCTATAAAAGAAGGATAAATATTCTTTTTTTTTTTTATTATTATTTTTTTTTTTTTTTACCCTTGCCCAAGAGTTACCAGCACCTGACTGACCAGATACATAGTTGTCAGGACGGAAAAGACCACCATATTCACTACTCCGAATAGTATCCAATACAGCAGGTTCCAAATCAACAAGAATAGATCTTGGAACATATTTTCCAGTGGAGCCTTCATTATAATATACATTGATTCTTTCTAATTGTAAGTCATTATCTCCATCATAAGATCCTTTAGTATTGATACCATGTTCTTGAGAAATGGTTTCCCAAAATCTTTGACCGATCTAAAAATAAATAAATAAATAAGTATGTGCATGAAGATGTATCATGTAAAGAAGTGACATAAAATACGCCACAAACAGGTTGTTGTTATTGGGAATACAATAATATTTCTTTTCTTTTCATACCTGGTTTCCACATTGACCTTGACACGTACATTAGCAAAAAAAAAAAAAAAAAGAAAAAGAAAAAGGAATGTTAGTAATGGAGTTGTCCATTTATAAACATTGACATAAGGTATGAATCACTCTATGTTACCTGCTTGAACATGAATAATTTCTCTCATGATGATAAGTACTAATAAAAGAAAAAAAAAAAAAGAAAAAGAGGAAAAAAAAAAAGAAGAGAAGAGGAAAGTGAGGGATCAGAACAAAAAAAAAAGAAGTGGGAAAAATCTCCCACTTCTTTTTATATGAGGTACAATTCAAGCCCCGTGCATGAAAAAAAAGAAGCAGATGAAGGGCCTTTTTCAACATTTAGGATTCTAAATTTTTATTAAAAAGACAATATAATAATGATATATGAATAAAGTAGATAAGAAGTAAAAAAAAAAAAAGAGGAGGGAGAAAGAAAGAGAGAAGAAGAAAAAAAAAAAAGAGGAATAGGGAATATATAGAATATAAAATAATACAAGAATATGTACAATATAAATATGAAGATATCAATAAGAGATAAGGATCAGAAGAATTCTTGCAAGTCCTTCAAAGTCACTACGCCTTGCCATCGTCCAGATTTAGTAAGCACCGGAAGTAAGGGTAAACTTTTTTCGCGGAGAGATTTGTTGGTCATCAATTGTAAAGCATCCAGAGCTAAGGTATTGCTTTGACAGGTAATTGGATTTCTAGTCATGATGTCCGCAGCCCGAATATTGAATATACCATCCTTGTCAGAAGATTTCAAGATTCGATGTATATCTCCATGTGTGATAACACCCACCACTTGACCATCCGTAGAATCATCTTCAGAAGTTGTTGAACATGGAGGAGTTGGTATCATTGTCATATCTTCATCATCATTATCTATCACCACTACACCAGATGCCTTGGGATGACGAGTCATTTCCATAATCACCAAGTCCAATGAAGCTTGAGGTGACACTGAACCAGCTACTGATGTCGTAATCATAGTATCCGATACCTTTAATAAAAGTCGCCGTCCTAAAGATCCACCAGGATGATTAAGAGCAAAACCATCTGTAGAAAATGAGCGCAATTTTGCTAATGATAACGCCAATGCATCCCCAAGAGCTAAAGCCAAAGTAGTTGAACTTGTTGGTGCTGGTACAGTTCCTGCTTCTCTATCGACATGTCCATCTAACCATGCTTGACATTCCTTGGCTAATTTGCTTTTTTCATTACCACCTAATCCAATGATAGGTACTTGTCTATGTTTGATACTCGGTAAAAGAGCCATCAATTCTTCAGTATTACCAGAAAACGAAAGAGCCAATACAACATCATTAACTTGAATGACACCAAGATCGCCATGAAGTGCTTCTACAGGATGTAAAAATGTAGCTGAAGTGCCAGTAGATAACATGGTTGCTACTATTTTTTCACCAATCTTGCCAGATTTGCCTACACCTGTAACGACAACTTTTCCACCAGCTTCGAGAGATTTGAATATCAATTCAACGGCATGTTCATATCCTTGTCGAGTCTCCGTATGTTGTTGTAAACGTTCTGCGCATGCTTGTATTGCTCTAGCTTCTTCCATTAATACTCGAGAAGCATCTAAAAGGATATCGTTTTTACTTGTGTATTTCATATCGTTGTTGTTCAATGAATAACCGATCATGACATGTCAAAAGAAAGTAAAAAAAAAAAAAATAAAAATAAAAAAATAAAGAGCTTATTTTTATACAAAAATAGATAAAAGAAAGAAAGAAAGAACAAAAAAAAAAAAAATTGGTTTGTGATAAAGGGGGACAACGGAATCGGTTTCTTTTTTTGAAATACAGCACGGAAACGAAATTCGGTAAAACGAATGGGCAGGAAAAATCTCGCAAGCCACGAATATAGGGAAAAAGCAAAGAGTTTAAATTTGATAGGAGGCGCGCCCAATCGGAAAATGTTACACTAAGAAATAATTTCGTTTACTCTTTGTTTTATTGCACCATTTCTTTTTGATATGATTTCTCTTAAAAAAAAAAAGAAACTTTCATATATTATATATAATTATTTATGAAAGATTGTCTTATGTCTATTCCTTTTTTTTTTTTTCTAGATAATCAAAAAATGAATAAAAAACAAGATATATATATATGCTATTCTTTAGCCTGGCATAGATTGACTCAGTTTCTGATTGGCTGGAATTGGATATCCGTTGAAAAGCGCTGACAAATTTCATTTTTTCTTTCTTTCTGGATTTCCCTAAGTTTTTCCCCAAATTTGCCTGTTTTTTTACTCATGGAGAAAGATCACCCTGTTCAACAAACTTATCCAATGCCTACAACTGAACAATTATTAGATAATGGACAAGGTGTTATTGATCCTGATGTCTTTTTTAAAATGAATTCTCCTCCTGCTAACTTGAAAGACTTTGAAACAAAGTTAGAACAATTTGTGGATTATCATCAAGAAAAAAAGACACGTCTGGTTTTTATTACAGTAAGAAACTTTTTTTTTTATTTATTTAAATATTTCAATAACTCTTCTTTTTTTTTTTTTAATAGAGTGGAGGTACTATTGTACCTTTGGAAAACCAAACTGTTAGATTTATTGATAATTTTAGCAATGGTCATCGTGGTGCTTGTTCTGCAGAATATTTTTTAGAAGCTGGTTATGCAGTTGTCTTTATGCATCGTCAATTCAGTCTTCAACCTTATCATCGTCATTATACTCATAATCCTTCTATTGGATTTTTGGATTATTTGGTACAAAAAGACGACAATATTCAAGGTAAATATGAAATTTTCTTTTTAACAAAAACATATTGATAATTTTTTTTTGTTTTGTTGTAGTGGATCAACAATATAATGATAAGATGAAAACAGTATTATCCAATTATCAAAATGCCATCAAAAATAATCGATTACTTTTATTGGATTTTGTCACACTTTCGGATTATCTCTTCAAATTGAAAAGTGGTACTCGGATTCTGGCTCGATTACAAGAAAATGCCATGTATTATCTAGCAGCGGCTGTGAGTGATTTCTTCATTCCTTCTGAAAAAATGGTAAGTCTATTTAAAAGTTTATATTTCAACACTCATCTTTTTTTTTTTTTTTTTTTTAAAGCATGAACATAAGATTCAATCTGGTGGTGGAGCATTAACTTTGACATTGGATCAAGTTCCCAAGTTTTTGACACCTTTAGTCAGTGTATGGGCAAGCAAAGGATTAATTGTTTCCTTCAAATTAGAAACTGATGTGAATCTCTTGGTACCGAAAGCTCGACAAGCACTTACACGATATGGTCATCAGGTTGTTGTTGCCAATATGTTAAGTACTCGAAAACAAACAGTTACCGTGATTACCAAAAGTTCACAACAAGTTTTATCTCTGACTCCTGAAGATATCGCTCATCATGTAGAAATCGAAAGTCGAATTATACCCCAGCTTGTACATATTCACGATGGTTGGATCAGTTCTGGAGCAACAAAAGCCTGTCAACAATGAAATTATTTATAACTAGTAATTATTAGATAAATAGATAGTTAGTTAGTTAGATTAGTTAGACTTTTTTTTCCTTGAATAAAATACTCTGGTATCCCATTGAAAGTTCTCAACTTCAAAGAATTGGTGTGGATGTCTATCTTTTTGTTGAAAATGTGTGAACTGTTGAATTCTTTTTTTTTTTTTTTTTTTTTTTTTTTTTTTTTTTTTTTTAGCGACGGTAATCATCCATTATCCAGTCATGAGAACAAGAGTAATGGATACAACGTTATTAGATAAGCCTAGACTTTTTTTTTTTTTTTGAGAGGAATCTAATGGTAGTAACTTTATTGGATTGCGATCATCATTGGATAAGGGACGATGATGTTGGATGATAAGGTATACACTATCAATTAAGTCAATTGAACGAGAATGTTTTCATTTATGTTCAGTCCAAATTTGGTGCAATGATGATGACTTTGGAGTGAATGACAAAAGCATGAAAGGGTACATGTTACCCCACGTGATGTTACAGCATATGAAAAATAAAAAAAAATATTGTAGATCGAATTTCTCTCTCATTATCTATTGTTAGGTTACTTTTTTTGAGAGGGATCTAATATTGGTAATTGCGTTGAATGATGATGACAATCGGATGAGGAATGATGATATTAACATTTACTACTTAGTTGAGATATTCCATTACCATCATCAATATTATCATGATCGTTTCTTCTTGTGTTTTTAGAGGACATAGAGCTTATGTTGTACGAACGTTAGATGATTCACCAAAGATTTTGAGTTGTTATTGTCGCTCATTGATAGTGATGTTGGTGTAACTTGGAAATGAAATAGAATTTTTTTTTTGTTGACAATCACAACTATATAATAGAAAGGCAGATGACTCAAGTTTTAGATCCAAAGTTACGTAAGGATTTTTACTCATTTATATTATATTATATAAAAATGGATTGTTGTTACTCACCTGATGTTACAAAAATGTCAACTCCTGTTAATGTTGCAATGAACCATCAATTCAGCGCCATTTTCCTAACTAGATGGATGAACATCAGTCATTGGGATAACGAATAAATGGATGAGTATGCTATTTTTGTTAGTGGAAGAGAAAAAAAAATCAGATATACAGCGTTTTCAAAGTTTCTTGTTGGGTCACGAGAAAATAGTTTCGTGTAAAGTTATAAAATAGAATATCAAGCTTTCCCAAAATGGATGTCGCATTATCACTTTTTTAGAGATGTTGGTAGAGGTGATTGATAATAGAATGATGCATCAATGTTGGTGATGATGATGGAAAAATAAAAAAAAAATATTGTGAGAATCAGTGACACTGTTTTTTTTTATTTGAAAAGTATATTGAAAAATGAAACATAGTGTCTCTTTTCTTTATTGATACAATGGATCATCATTAGACTGTTGATTCATCATTGAACGTAATGGTTTTCAGGATCCATTTTTCTTTCCTCATATTTTGGCAATGTATTTTTTTTTTTGGGTGTAAAAACAATTGATTTTTTTTTTATTTTTTGGAAGAATGCCTATAACTAGAAGAACTATGAAAACTAGGTGGGCAGGGGTATCTTGTATCAATTTGTTGTTTGAATTTGAATTCGGTCACAACTGGAATATGACTATAATAATAATATAAAAGAATATATTAATAAATCAGTAATAGATCATCCATAACTTACTCAGAGGGAAAATGAGGATTGGGAATACCGACAACATTTGACATATAGACAGGATCTAAAGGGCCAAGTACGGAAACCACGTCCAAAGTTTTTGTTGTAAAAAATATATAATCCAAGGTACCTTTATAATCAGGAGTAAAGTTAGTAAAATCCAATTCTCCAATATAACTATATCCGCTTTTCAAAGATAAGTCATGTTGAAGTCCATTGGCTGTAAATGATCCATACTGACATTGGTTGAATTCATCATGATCATGATCAAGGTTGCCTTTGGTGAGATATTCGTATAGACCTGAGTTTGGTTCAGAATTGAAGTCGCCACAAATAAGTATTGGTATAGATGTTATGGAAGTGTACTGTTGTTTCCCATCAAGATTATTTTTGGTGCTTTCAAGTATCGTCCGGGATGCAAATTGACAAAGTTCGTCCATCATAATTCCTATTTGTACCAATTTGACATCAGAAAATGCTGGATCCCATGTTAGTTGCGAATTTGTCACTATCACCATGTTTTGTGTCTTAATATCTTCCAATAGACTAAATATCGCAATGTTGTCCTTGGGCATCAATCGATTGTATGTATCCTTTGAGCTTTTAAAGTCGGGTCGTTCCAAACCTTTCTTGTTGAATTCCACAAATAAATGATCCACTAGTTTATATCTATTAAAAAAAAAAAATGGAATGATTTTGATTATCTTCCTCCTCTTTTTTTTTTTTTTTTTTTTTTTTTTTTTTTTTTTTATTTCTATATACCTTGATGATTTAAAAAATGTGGCGCAACCATCCACCCATTTTCGATCATTTTCAGACATCGTTTTGGCTCTTGATTTGGGATAAAAAATTCCATCATAGTTTCCATGGTTTTTCAGATAGGGAGTAAATACAGATTCAAAATCATCCATAGCGACCTCTTGTAGGCAAAGAATATCAGCATCAATATCGTTGATTTCAGAAAATAGGAGTTCTTTTCGGTAATCCCATTCCAAAGCCCATGCTGGTGTATAGCCGTATTTTTGATCATTGACATACTTTGGGCAAAGTGTATTGTAACTAAGTACCGTAAATCGTTCTGATAATGATTCCAAAAAAAAAAAAAAATGGTTGATTAGTTTTTACCTATATTTTTATTCCTGTTATCATCAGTTCCATTTCTTCTTCTACTCCTTCTTCTTCTTACCTTCTGCTTCTGAATCGCTAATGTTTTCATTATCTTCAATCGTTAACCATTCTCTTGAAGGTGGAGGTAATCCAACTAAATCAAAAAAAAAAAAAAAAAGAAAAAAGAAAAAAGGTTAGGGCCATCGGATCGAAACCAAGCACTTTGTTTTACCTGGCATATGTTCCCTAAGCGAACTGATCAATCCTTGAGTTCCTTCATTCATTATCAAGTTTTGTAAATCGTTTTGGAGTGGATTTCCTTCCAAACCCAAAGTTTCCAACCGATAGAGCATTCCAATTTCGTTAGGTAAAGTGACGATTTGATTATCGAAAAGCAATAATTCCTTGAGAGAAGCGAGTTGACCAATACCAGGAAATACTTCAGTAATGTTATTGCCAGAACAGTCAAGTATTTCCAGATGAGATAACTTTACGATATCAGGATGAATATATGTCAATTGATTGTGGTTCATATAAACAGCAGTCAGAAAATCGTAAGCGAAAAGACTAGAAGATAGATGCTTCAGGCCTAAACCACCAATATCCAAGACGGTCCACAGTTGTTGGTTGCTATTTTTATTGTCTTCCTTTCGTTCTTGCTGTTGAGTTGAACTACCATCATCAATAGATTTCATTGTTCCCTGATTTGTTGTGGTTCGAGAAGATAGTTGATTCCTTGCCAAAACAGCTGCAATTCGTGCATGGTAATGAGGGGAAGATGCTTGCCTTGATTGAATATGTTGGTCAGTAAGAGCGTTGGGAGCATTATGAGATACACTAAGAAGGGAGACGGCGTTTACAAGGTTCGACGTCGTATTGGTAGAAGAAGGAATAAAAGGACGTTGGTCGTTTCCATTGCCGTAATCTTCATTCCAATCTTGGTCATTGTACTTTGTAATATTGCCGTTACTATACATGATGGAGATATAGAACAATAGCTAAATAAATTCTTTTCAATATGTCAAAAGCGTTCAATAGAATAAAAAAGTATCATTCAGTAAAAGTGGTAAAGAGAACAAAAAAAAAAAAAAAAAAAAAAGGAACAAAGAAAAAAAAAAAAACAAAAATTCGGTGTTGAAAACGTCATGCGTGAAAACATATACATAGAGTTCAACGGAGTTACCTTTTCAGTTAACACTCGTTCCTAGGCACCATTCATTTTTTGCCCCTGCCTATTGACATTGATTGAAATGTTCATAAAAAAGCATGCACTTTTATGACAGATCTATATTGCAACATTGTATACACGTGATAAGAAAAAAAAAAAAAGGTCGAAGGTTGTTCAATGCTCATCAGTAACGTTGATTGGCTCATTTCAAACTTGCAATGAAATTACATGTGTGGGGGTGAGTGATACTCCTCCTCAAAGTGAACATCCGGGTAACGAAATATACTGAATTCTTGATTGCTTGTTTGTTTGTTTGTTTTTCCTTTTTTTTACTTTTTTCTTTTTTCAAAAATGAACTATGAATATCCATCATAGTTTTGCAATATGAAAAAGGTCAGTTCAATAGATAAATGATGATTTTCGGTTGCTTGCTTTAATAAATGTCAAAAATGGGATCTAATAGTCCACAATGTTCGCGGGGTTTGTAATCTTATATTGTATCGTCTCATTGCAGGCACATAAAAAAAAAACTTAGTTCCCTGTCTCTTTCTTTCTTTTTTTTTTTTTTTTTTTTTTGCCTCCTTTCCCTCTATCTCTATCTTTCTCTCTTTCTCTCTCTTTTTTTTTTCTTCTTCTCCATCACTTGGTTGACAATGACTTCCTCGATTTCCCTTGACCCTCCTTTTGCTTATAATCCAGGATGCAAACCAACAAAAAGTATTCTAAAACAGCGAGCAACGACTACCTCTACATCTTGGCTTGCAAGATTATCCTCTACCGATATCTTCCCGCCACCTCAAACACCAATACCATCACAACAACAGCAACAACGCTCGTTTAGTCTTTTCCGGAAATTGATCAATAGTACTTCTAATGCTACAACCATACAAAACTCATCACCGGTATCAACAAATACGACTCCTTCTGTCAATAGTCCAACTGAAATAGATGAATTATCATCTGCCGAACTGAAACGTGTGCGATTCTCTGTCAACAAGCTGACCACCGAATACTTTCCTTATTCCACTGATGACAATGAAGATAACAACAATCCTGTTACCAATAATACCGAAATTACAACATCTCCTATTCCCACCACAACGTCTGACAAAACTGATACGACACATACAACCGAAATGACAACTCCCGAAAAAGTATTATCATATTATGAAACAGCCTGTAAAAATAAAGAGGAACCCCTATTGGACGCATTTACGTTTTCTTTATTGGTAAGAAGTATCAAAATAGTAGACATTTTGCCTTATTTAATTTTTTTTTCTAACCATCACTTTTTTTTTTGATGACTTGTTTATAGTCTCATCCACAAACTTCTATCTTGACACATATCGATTTGTCTAATCAAGAACTCAATCGACGATCCGTGGAACCTTTTGCTGATGTGCTATGTCTTGATCTTGGATTGGAAAAACTAACACTAAGAAATTGCCAGTTGGAGGATGAAGTAGGTTAATTTTTTACATAAAGACTTTCGAATTTATTAACCACTGACGCTGACACTTTCTATAGAGCTTGAAGGTGATTCTACATAGCTTACTAGTCGTTAATCAATTGAAACATTTAGATCTCTCGGACAACAAAAAGATTCAGACGAATGGATTTAAATATATATCGATCTATATCAAGGAAGTAAGTGTTAACTGAAGTAATAAGTATAATAAAATTTAATGATATTCATGGTATTGCTTTCGATGTTCCTTTTTTTTTTTTTTTTTTTTTTTTTTTTTTTTTTTTTTGTTAGGCATCTACTTTGGAAGTTCTGGATCTGTCTGGTACAAATCCTGACAAGAAATCTATCAACTACATTTCTCAGGCACTCTCTCATGCATCAACACGAACGACAACATCTAGCTTGAGTAATTCCGGATTACGAAAATTGATAATGAATACTTGCAACTTGCGACAAACTCACCTAGAAAGCTTGGGGAATGCTATTCGAAGATCATCATTATTATATTTATCTTTATGCAATAATCGTATTAATCAACAAGGCGCTATCTATATTGGTGTTATGCTTCGAGATTATGATGATCCTGTTACTCAAACGAATGGAAACATACAAAGTCTTCGTGGATTACAACATTTAGTACTAGATTACAACGATCTTAGACAAGGTGTACAGTATATAGCTCAGGCATTACGAAGGAATCAAAGTTTACGATCTCTATCTATGACGGATTGCAAATTGGATACACAGTGCTGTGTCTCAGTTGCAGAAGCATTGGTAAATAACAAGACAAAAAAAGAAAAAGCAATGTTGATATGGATTGATATCTTGTTTTTGCTAACAAATATTCCTTATTTATTTGAATTGAAAACAGAAATACAACCAGTCTCTTGAAATTCTCTCATTATCCTCAAATCCACTCTGCAATGAGCAACAACTAGAAGGGGTATGCCACAAACATATTGTCATTATGTATTTGCTGCCTTGATTCTAATAGTTTTATTTTATTTTATTTTAGATTATTTCTTTGAAGCAATCACTATATTGCAATCACTCTTTATCTGAACTGAATCTGGCTGATACTGGACTTGGCTCTGAAGGTAAATAATTAAAAAAAAAAAGTGAATAGATTGGAAGAAAGAGTATTGATAATGATTGTTTACTTCTATATTAACAATTTTCGTTATGCTACAGCGGCTGTACAATTGGCTGAATGTCTTCCAGAAAATACCAAATTAGCCAGGCTCGATCTTTCCAGAAATTCAAGCATTGATTTGACTGGCTTGATGGCTCTGATGTCCGGATTACAAATGAATTCAACTTTAGTCTTTTTGGATGTGAATATACCTGTAAGATATCACTATATTCTGAATATTGGGAAAATAGCGTACCAATCCAGTGATCCATCTTTTTTTTTTTTTTTTTTTTTTTTTGCTAATAGGCGAAAAATCGTGATATGGTCAAGGTACAGAGCGAAATGGCAGCTTTATGTACACGGAATGCACAAGTCGTTGATAATAATAATAATAATAATAATGTATCACGTACTCCTTCACTCAACTCAATTGATACCAATCACTCATCCATTACTACAACTCATGCGACGGCAAGACTTACTTTACAAGAAAGACTGGCCGCAGTGACCAAGGGAAAGAATTCTAGAGCTAATTCCATTCGATCCATGAACTCTGTAGAAAATTTACGACCAACATCATCACCAGTATCAAGATCAACGCCAGAAGTGCCTAGTAGAAATAGAAAGGTGCAAACGAATTTTGATGTGGAAATGAGTCAAGTTGGATTACTTGAAGAAATGCTTCAAGCTGAAGAATCAACAGAAGAAACACAAGATGACAATGATATTCGACGCCCTAACGACGCTATTGTAGTAAGTAAAGAAAGTACATTTATCTTTCTTACCTCTTTTTTTTTTCTATTTATTGGATAATTAAATGATACCTTTTTTTATCCCGTTATTCAGCAAGTATATCTTCAATGCAGAAAAGGCCTTCTCAATTTGAACAACAGTATACCTCAACTCATGGACAGTGATCATCTAAGTAAGTCTTTTTTCGTTTGATAAAAAAAAAAAAAAAAAAAAGAGGAAGGTCCATGAAAGAATCGGGACGAGACAGAATATCATTCATACTTTTTTTTTTTTTTTTTTTTTTTTTTTTGCTAGTGGATCTTTTGGGATTGAACGACCGCCTGACTTCAGCTATTGCTAATTATGAAGAAACCTTCAACAAACCACCAAGGATGCCAAACCGACCTACCAAAACGACGCAATCGCCCATTGACAACAGTAATTCCATTGACAAAGAGCGATCTGAGTCCCCTTTTGAAATAGGTGAAGATGATGAAGAAGAAGAGGAACAAGACGACGTGGATGATTCAAACGTATTAAATGAAACGGACAGCAAGGATATTCATGAATTACGAAAGGAAAAAGAAGTGGAAGAAGGGACTGCTTTCAAGCATGCCAAGGATACAGAGGATACCATATTATGATAGGATAATATATGCTTTGTAGTTAATTCTTTTTATTTATTTGAAATAAAACTATCTTAGTTTTTTCTTCTGAACATGATGATCTTGTAAAATAAATGTTTTACATAATCATGGTTGCTATGATTCTTGTACTATTCGTTCAAAGTGAAACGGAGTATGAAATGCATAAGTTTTGTTGACCGGGTACGGGTCGGACGGAATAGGAAATGAGAGGATGGGGGTGAATATGATCTCGTCTTTGGAGATAATTTTTAGGTTTCCTTCCTTCCTGATTCTATCATAACCACAAATGGCTCCTCAACAGAAGTCCGGTATCGCCGTTGGTCTCAACAAGGGCCACATCACCACTCGTCGTGAATTGAAGCAAAAGCCTTCCAACCGCAAGGGCGTACGTATCAAATCAAAAGAGAAAAAAAAATGGATGGATGGATGGATGGATGGATGGATAGGATGGATATGACGAAATGGAATCAATACATCAACTTTCTCCCAACATCATCAATTAGAAAATACATTTTTTTTTAAACTTATCTCTGATCATATGAATGTGATGAGGAAAGCGAAAAAGATGGATGGATGAATGGATGGATGGATGGATAGATTGGATTGTGGAAAAAAAAAATGAAAATAGGAAACGGGGGAACCATTCCATCAACTGGATCAACTTTTGGAAAATGATTATTGATCTATTTCTTTTTTTTTTATATATATTTTTATATATTTTACATATGCATTATAGGCTGCCTCCAAGCGTGCTACTTTTGTTCGCAACATTGTCCGTGAAGTTGCCGGTTTCGCTCCTTACGAACGTCGTGTCATGGAATTGATCAAGAACTCCAAGGATAAGCGTGCCAAGAAGCTCACCAAGAAGAGAGTAAGTTTCAAATTAATATATATATATATTATATACATACAATATTGTCGACCTCCTTTGTTATTGCAGTGATAATAGAAACGACGCTGATATAAAAAAAAATGACATGATACACTGATACAATTATTTTTTTTTTCTTTTTCTGATAGCTCGGTACCTTCCTCCGCTCCAAGAAGAAGATCGATGAATTGACCAACGTTATTGCTTTGTCCCGCCGATCTTAAGCGATATGCTGTCATCCTTAATTTTCTTTTTTAGTGGTGTCATCATTGACCTTATCTGTTTGTCTGGTTCTTAGTTTAATACTATATGTGAATAAAAGAATTTTATACACTTTATCTTTTTTTTTTTTTTTTTGTTATTGTTGTTGTTTTGTTTGTTATGATTGGATTTATTGATTTGTTGCGAATCCATTTGTTTTGGAAGGGTTGATGATAAAATAATAGAGACCTTTATGCAAATCTGTCTTGAGAGAGAGAGGTGTGGTTTACCTGTACTCACTGGCAAAACCCCGAAGGATCAGACCTTTTTTTTTTTTTTTTCCTTTCTTTTCCTCTTTCTTTCTTCACTTTGAGTATACATTTTGAATAGAAAATGGAAATACCCGAAGAACTTAAATACTTGGCGCCTTATATTCAACGTGGACAAGAACTCGATAATAGGGAACCGATAGTGGCATACTACGGTAAAAAAAAAAAAAACATCAGAAAACTCATCAGGAACACGTGTGTATTTCGACATCATGATTCTTATCTATTTTTCCCTTTTTTTTTTTCTTCTTCTTTTTTTTCTTTTTCTTCTTATATATAGCTTACTATTATGCTGTCAAATTAGCTATTAGTCGAGGACCAAGTAATAAAACTACCAATGCATACCTTTCACAATTATTGGATTCCTTGGAAGTGGTAGGGTTAT
Source organism: Halteromyces radiatus (assembly GCF_025201355.1). Taxonomy (NCBI): domain Eukaryota; kingdom Fungi; phylum Mucoromycota; class Mucoromycetes; order Mucorales; family Cunninghamellaceae; genus Halteromyces; species Halteromyces radiatus. Next base: position 322,166 of record NW_026251691.1, on the reverse strand, counting down.
CCTTTTATGTGTCATATGTCTTGTGATTAAATTTTGAAACTAACTAACATTATTGTTTATACATGGTGATAGAAAAAACAAGCTCTAGGGTCAGATAATGAAGCTATCAAAGATGATTTGGTTGGTTACGCTCATGTTGAAAACTTCGCTCTCAAGGTATTCTTGAATGCTGATAATGAAGATCGAGCTGGACGCGCAACAAAGTAAGTGTTAACTTCTGTTTTAAAAAACACTTATCTCTGATTGTATACTTTTATCAATAGGAAAACTGCCAAGACTTTCTTGGCCGCATCTGTATTTCTGGAAATATTGAAGACATTCGGTGATCTTGATACTGAGGTAGCGACAAAACAGTTATCGTATGATATGCTTGACTTAAAATATTTATATTATGATAAAACTTCGTATTTAGGTTGAAGGTAAAATCAAATATGCAAAATGGAAGGCTGCCGATATTATCAAAGCTTTACGTGAAGGACGTGTCCCTGCTCCTGGCGCTCCTGGTGAACAAGAAAATGAATCAAACGATGTAGTGATGACTGAACCCACAATGACAAGAATAAGCGATGCAGATGTAAATGAATCACAACAAGCAACTTCACCACAACCAGCGTGCGTTCCTCCTTCAATTTCTGATTTCCCTAGTCCTCCTTCGAATTATACAGCTCCTTTACCATCTTCTTCTCCATATCAAGGCGATTCCAGTGGTATCCTTCAGCCCTCTCCAACATCACCATCCAGTACTACTGCATCAACGACTCATCATCACCACCCTCAACCACCTCCTTCTTCTGATGTTACCGCAAAGGCACCTTCTCCTAGCCAATCCTTTAGTGCTACCCAATCTTCGACTCATACACAGCATCTGGAACCAGCTCCTCAGCCCAAGACAATCTTGACACCATCATCATCTATTCCTCAACCAGCAAATATATCAACTGTTACCCCATCTGCAACAACAACGACGGTTGGAAATACGGAAATTGCTTCTGCGCAAAAGCACGCTAAATGGGCCATCAGTGCTTTGAACTATGAAGATATCAACACAGCTCGATTACAATTATTGAATGCATTAAATGATCTTGGTTATAATTCGCAGAACAACTTTGGATATTGAGATGATTGATTTTTGTGTATTACTTACCCTTTTCTTATGTTAGTTTTAGTCTTTTTTTTTTTTTTTTTTTTTTTTTTTTTTTTTTTTTTTTAGTTTGTCTAGTATATCGGTATTATCATTAGCATTGTTATAAAAATAAAGTTTTTTTTATCTTTTTCTTTTTTAAATGATGATTATTGTATTTTGATATGTATTGTAGATAATGGAATGTGAATAAAAGTCTTTACTTTGTTGATATCAGATAGAAAAAGCGTTTATTTTGACGTGTTAAAAAAAAAAAGAGACCATTAGAAGTTGCATGGACATCCGGAGAAAACATTGACTAATATGACATTTCTACGTTGTACAATAATTAGCCAATATAGCAACATAAGATTGTTTATTAGCAAATAAAAACCATAGATTGGGGAACGAGGGATATATGTATGTATGTAAGTAAGTATGTATGAGGTTGCTATACAGTAAGAATGGTATTTGACTATGTAGCTTTTCCAATAACTGTCCTACAGAGGTTTGTGACATTCGTAGACCAAGTATCTAAAACTTCGTACTTGCGAGCATCCGTTGATCTATTCAAAATAAATAAATAAATAATCAGTTTGATTCATCTCCCTTGTCTCTCTTTCTTCATATCAGCTCACCGTTGATCCAATTCTAATCGATTAGTGACTTGATCTATTTTTCCTTTCACTTTGCCATCCAGAATCAATCCAACCAAGAGTTCTTCAACCTCTTCACTAGATATATTCAATTGCTACATATTCGATTCGAGAGAAAAGGTAAAGAATATCAATTCATATAATCATATTTACCATCTTTCAATCTCCAGTTACTTACCTTTGCAATAAAACTGATTTCTACTCTAGTATAAGGTTTGATAAGCTTGATTAGGACTTGTGTTCGGATATTCTTGAGAACATCATCAATATACGTCCTGATGAACGGATCATCATAGATGTAAGAACGGTTCGCTAGAATAGAAGAGGATGAGTAACAGCATGACACTTATATATATATATATGTACCTTTCAGAATCTTTTCAAATTCGCCAATTTCCTTTCTTTGGTAAGCCATCACTAGACTAGTCATAGCAGCAATTTGTTTGTCATTCTTGTATCTACAAATCAAACAAAAAAAAAAAAACATATAAATACTTATTTATATTCTCTGATCAATCAATACATTCACTTACGGTTTCGTTTCTTGAGAATCAAATGGATTGATTTGTGATTCTGTCAGCATATTGGCCAATACAAGATATTTAAGCACCTGAATACGTTGTGGACTACCGGCTTCATCATAATTCTTGAAAGATTCAAAAAAGTCAGTCTGAGCTTTGTCCCAATGTTCTATAATATGATTTTTTTTTCAATAATATAAGTATAAATGGTGAATCATATAAATAGACATTTCATTGTTGTACTTGATGATGATTGTGTATTTTTTTTTAACTTACTTTCTGTCATATGCATTTTTCCTCCACATTCCCTAATAACACCCATGATTCTAGGATGAGGTATAGCTGATCGTACATGAAGACATTGTTGATACAATTCCTTTAATTTCTTAGTGTTTTTAGTTGCTGTATGCATTTGAATTTCGAGAGCAAGAATTTCTAATAAATGAGTTCCCTTTCTCTGATCGTCTGTCCCATCATCCTTTTGACATGCTGTACGTAATTGGCGAAGAATCTAGATAATATATATATAAAAGTATTGATGAATAAATAAAATCATTTTCTAAAAATTTCAACAGACAATATAATGAATGATAGTTATAATCCTACCTTGCTTAGTCGTCCATATTCCTTTCGATCTAGCCATAGTTTTGCTAACTTCAAATTTGTCTTGACCCATAATCGTTCATTTTTCATTTCCACAAGAGATTCCAAAGTAATTTCATAGAATGTTTCCATAAATGACAAGTTGTCTGCTGTTGATGCATAATCAAGAATGTTGTTGATAGATTTTTCACTATAATTTCGCGTTACCGCCGATTTCATATATGTAAGAAGTTGCTTATAGTATGAAAGTGTCTATTAAAAAAAAAAGGGTAAACTATTTATGCATGTTTCTTTTTTCCCATCATCATGCAAACCCCCGCGTTTTTTTTTAAATACATACATCTTCGTACTTGTTGAGTTGAAACGATATCTTAGCCATTTGCTTTAACGCTTTGAATCCCCTTTAATCCATTGGATAGTATATAAGTTTGACATTGTAAAATAGTTAATCGTGTTTCAAATCAAGATATTGGTTCTTACCATTCGCCTTTTTCTTCCTCAGTATCCACTACAAGTTGGAAATCATTAATAGCACCTTCAGGGTCATCTTCCTTTTTGGCTACAAGAAAAGAAAAAAAATAGAGTTTCAATCTATTCATAATATATGATAATGAAAATAACTATTACCTTTGGCATTGTAATATTTATTTTCTAGTCCAACGTCAGGTTCTTCATCCTCGTCGTCTTCATAATCAAAGTCGTAGTCCTAAGCCAAAGAAAGAAAAAAAAAGTAAACTTTCATTAAAAAACATAAGTCTTGTACTTATAGAATACTACCTGTTCATCATCTTCGAGCATAAAGTCATCGTCACTCATATTAGTAAAATGGAGGTAAATACGAAAGAAAGGTTAAAAGAAAAAAAGGAAAGTCAAAAAAAAAAGTACGAACCAAGCTCAACGGAGAATGAAATTGTGCGATGTATGTCACGCAGATTTTTAGAAGAAAAAACCTCTTATTTCCCTTTCTATCTTTTTTTTTTTTCCTTTCTTTCTTTATATTCCCAATTCTTCAAAATAATCTAAAGTGTATTCAAGATATCATTCAGTATGTAATACCTTAGAAAAAAAAACAAATAAACAAATAAATAAATGGATATGTACATATAAAAAGGTGACATCTAATCTCTCTCTACTTTTTAAAGTTAGTTTTTTTCTATCCCATTGGACCATGCCTATAGCAACACCAGTGATAGCATCTGATACCAACGAGGATGCAAGAAGCACTAGTAGCACTCTTGTTAATGGTGAAATAAATAATAGAAATGAACCAGATACAACAACTTCTGACGAACAACCACAAGATAACAACAATTCTACAATACGTCATGGTTTTGATCAAGAAATATTTGAAGAAGATATTATTCGGTTTTTATATTATTCTGAAAAACGACATGATACCAATGCAAAACCTCACCCTATTGGTCGTAATACTTTACTTGACTGGGTAAGTTAAAAAAAAAAAAAAAGGAAAAATGTTAGTATATACAAAACTTATATGTCATTATTCATAATAATAATAATAATAGCGATTACGTGAAAGAATCAAAACTGTCTCGGGTAATGAAAACAAAATAGGGGTTAAGAATGAAAAAAAAAAATAACAATAACATATATGTAACCATCGTTATATTTTTTTTTTCAATTTTTTAAGGTTTACTTGTGATATGTCTGAACATTGGTACGGATCCTCCTGATATTGTTAAAACGAATCCATGTGCAAAATTAGAATGTTGGATTGATCCTTTTCTTGTTATACCTCAAAAGTCTTTGGAAACTATTGGAAAAAATCTACATACTCAATATGAAAATATCAATAGTCGTACTCGATTTAAACTCTCATTGGATCCATCTGTGGAAGAAACAAAAAAGTTATGTTGTCAAACTCGAAGAAATGCCAAAGAAGAACGTATTTTATTCCATTACAATGGACATGGTGTACCAAAACCTACTTCAAGTGGTGAAATATGGGTTTTCAATCGAAACTATACTCAATACATACCTGTTTCCTTATTTGATTTACAATCTTGGCTTGGTTCTCCTGTTATTTATGTTTGGGATTGCTCCTCTGCTGGGAATATTGTGAACGCTTTCAATCGATTTGCTGAACAACGAGATAATGAAGCATTACGTGCATCACAACAACATCAAGGAACATTATCATCATCGTGGAGGGATAGTATTCAACTAGCTGCTTGTGGACCAACTGAAACTTTACCTATGAGTCCTGATTTACCTGCCGATGTATTTACTTCTTGTTTGACGACTCCTATTGAAATGTCTTTACGATGGGTCATCATGCGAAATCCTTTACTAACAACAAACATTACTATGGACATGGTATTACGATTACCTGGTTGCGCAAAAGAACGAAGAACACCACTTGGCGAATTGAATTGGATATTTACTGCTGTTACTGATACCATTGCTTGGTGTGTTTTACAAGGTCAACCTGAACTTTTCAAACGACTTTTTCGACAAGATCTTATGGTAGCCTCTATGTTTAGAAATTTTTTACTGGCAGAACGAATCATGCGATCTTATCAATGCACTCCCATGTCGACTCCAAAATTACCTGATACACATGATCACCCAATGTGGCAAGCCTGGGACCTAGCTGTGGACATGTGTCTTTTCCAATTACCTGCTCTCCTTGCTGCCGAAAATGGTGGAACTCCTTATCAATATCAACCAAGTAACTTCTTCGCGGAACAACTCACAGCATTTGAAGTTTGGCTCTCTGAAGGTGCAGTGAATCCAAAGATACCCGAACAACTTCCTATCGTTTTACAAGTGCTTCTCAGTCAAGTTCATCGTCTTCGAGCATTGATTTTACTTAGTCGCTTCTTGGATTTGGGACCGTGGGCTGTCAATGCAGCTTTATCTGTTGGTATCTTCCCTTATGTACTCAAACTTTTGCAAAGTCCTGCGGCAGAATTGAAGCCTGTACTTGTATTTATTTGGGCTCGTATTCTGGCAGTGGATCGATCTTGTCAAAATGATTTACTAAAGGATCATGGTTATGCATATTTTATCAACATTCTTACACCAAACAATGCAATGCTTAGTATTCCTCATGTATCAGAACATCGTGCTATGAGTGCTTTTATACTTTCGGTCTTTTGTACAAACTTCAAGATGGGACAACAGGCATGCTTACGGGGTAATGTCATCACAGCTTGTCTGGCACATGTCAAGGATCCAGATCCACTATTACGACAATGGGTATGTCTCTGTTTGGCTCAAGTATGGATGAACAACAGTGAAGCAAAGCAAGCAGCAATAGCGGAAAATGGACATGAAAAATTATGTGCACTTCTTAATGATAGTGTACCTGAAGTACGTGCTTCGGTGATGTATGCACTTGGTACTTTTCTTGGTGATGCCAACAAAACAGAACAAATGATGAATATTGAACACAACATAGCTATTGCATCTCTGGTGGCCATGTCGGATGGATCTCCTGTGGTACGAAAAGAATTTGTTGTTGCCTTATCTCATATTGTACATCAAGCAGGTTCTAGTAAATTTTTGGTGGCAGCCAGTCAAACAATTGATGAAGATCAACAAACTCAACGATCAATTAACAATATCAACACAGGGAATGGATTATCAACAATGAATGGAAAAATGAAATCACGACCCAACCATCGACAATTATCAACCATTTTAGCTGAATGGCGCGCGAATAAGGAATCTCATTCTGGTTCAACAAGTTACGATTCTGTTTATGCTGTGATTTGGAAGGCTTTATTGAATTTATCAGTAGATCCTCATCCCGATGTGGCGAAGGCTGCTGCCATTGTGGTCGATCATATCAATGCTATGTTATTGGATACTCCTTCAGTTGGTGAATACGTGACATCTGTGATTCGTGAATCTCTACAATACCAAGCAAGTTTGGACCCATCCATCCTGTCAAAGAGTAATTTGGACAGTAACAACAATTCACCATCTGTTTATCATTTGAACGAACCATCATCATCATCAGCAACAACAGAAGTAACAGCAGCAAGTCGACCTGCCAAATTGACACGATCAGTATCCTTTGCTTCAACACTTCGAACTATTTACAATTTTGGAAATACTTCACCCTTAAATCCTTCAGAACCATCCAATATAGATAATGACTCACCATTAGTATCAACGGCTCATCGACCCGATCCTAGATCATCCACAACAATAACATCGGCAAATACAACTACTTCCAATCATGCTAGTAACCTGAATAATGGAGCATCGAATAATAGAAATAATGAGTCAACATCATTTTCCAACAACAATGACAATGTTTTACCGGTATCATCAGAATTTTATGATTGGAGTTGTGAATATTTTACAGAACCTCAAATGCGGGTAAGTGGACCAAAAAAAAAAAAAAAGATTGATTATTTTATTTATCGAATGATATATTTTGATTTATAATAGGCTGCTGAATCGGATGAACCTGGTAGCGTAGTATATACCCAACGAAAATGGCGTCGTAGTCGTAATGAAAAGATCCTCTTAGAATCGAATTCTACCAAGGCAATGGCAGGAACCAGCCGATGGGAAGATCAGATTATCTCGGTACATAATGAAACTGAAGCAACTAAACTTTTATTTCATCAATATGAACCTCATCTTGTGGCGGCTGATGCATACAATTGTTTAGTGTAAGTGGATGAATGGAAAGAAATGAATAAGAATATTGATTTTTTTATCCTTCTTATGAATTTTAGAGTATGGGATTGGAAAACAGGTGCTCCTCTTAGTGTAATTGATAATCACAATCCCTCACAAAGTCGTATTACTGATATGAAGTTCATTAATGAAGACGACGTTGCTCTGTTATTGACTGGATCAGGTAAAAACAATCAAAATACACATATACATTTATATAGTAAGATTGATTGATTGTTTTTTTTTTTTGTCGACTTAGATGATGGTGTCATTCGATTGTACAAAAACTATGATGGGAGTGAACAAGAAGAAGCGATTTTGGTTAGTTCATGGCGTGCACTGAAGGATATGGAAAAGAGCAATTCTAGGCAAAGTGGACTTGTTTGTGAATGGCATCAAGGAAGAGGAGCTCTTTTTACAGGAGGTGATGCACGTGTGATTAAGGTTTGGGATGCTCATCAAGAAATGTCAGTCATGGTAAAGTTTGTTGGAATTCCTTGTCAATGTTCTATTCATTTATTTATTTTTATATTTTTTTTTTTTTCAATTAGGATATTGCTACTCAATCTGATGGATGTGTAACAAGTATTACTAGTGATCAAACCAGTGGTAATATCTTGATAGCTGGATTTGGTGATGGGCTGATCGGAGTATACGATCGACGTTTGAAGAATTCTTCTTCTATGGTACAACGATGGGATGAACACAATGCTTGGGTGACTGGTGTCCATTTACAGCGTGATGGAAATAGGGAATTAGTATCTGGTGGATTTGGAGGTGATATCAAGATTTGGGATATTCGACAAACGCATTCTATTCGAACCATTGAAGCTCATACTCATGCAGACATGACTTCATTGGCAGTGCATGACCATAGTCAAGTTATAGTTAGGTAATATTAAAAAAGGAAACTGCGTAACACAATCAAACAAAGGATCTATGAAAAGTTTCTCACCTTTTTTTTTTTTTTTTCTTTTCACACTCTAGTGCGGGTGATGATCAAGTTATCAAGTTTTGGAATGTAGATGGAACTAGATTATCAACTCTACGACCTTCAACAGGATTTTTAGGACAAAAGAGTTCTTTTACTCGTGCATTAACTTTCCATCCAAATCTAATGGTTGTGGCTGCCAGTAGTGATGATGGTTACATTACGGTAATATATATACATATTATATTTTGATACATATCAGTACGTGACATTGTTTGAACTAATATTGACCTTTTTTTTTTTAGTTATATGGTACTCAATAAAATATTTTATTCATCCTTTCACTGTATTTTTTTTTCCCCATTTATAGTGCTTATTATTATTATTATTATTATTATTATTATTATTATTATTATTATTATTGTAGTAGTTAGTTTATAGAATAGTTTGTTTTATTTCAAGGGGATTCGTTTTATATATCACCTTTATATCAATTTAATGGCGTTTTACTATCTAAAATAAAACGAATTATTATATTTATCGCATAAAGTGAAATGCAGTACAATGATGTCAATTCTTGAAACAAACCCGTGTTTGGTAACTTTTTTTTTTCCTCATGTTAGGGATCGTCGTTTTAAAAATGAAAGAACACTGATTTTTTCTTCTCTTCCTTTCTTTCTTCTTTTCTTTCCAATTTCTTTATTCATTTTTTTTGGTTTTATCTTTAGTTCTATTTTCTTCTTCTTGATATCTTTATTGTCTTTATGGGAACAACCTATGTTCTCCCCAAGTTACTCTATGTTAGCTTGTACATGCTTTATGGATCGGCCATCGGGTACATTGCCATCTTTTACGATGAAGAATTGAATATGACGTCTCAAGAAATAGGATTATTATTGGCCACACCGTACTTTGTTCAGGTATATATATAAAGGATTATTTATTTATTTTGATATTTACAATAAATTCTTATAATTTCTATATAGATCATCTCATCCCCGCTTTGGACAATGATAGCTGACAAACATCCTCATTTTCAAGGTCGATTGATGTCCCTTCTTACTTTTCTTGGTGGCTCCAGTGTATTGGCTCTTTTATTTCTAGCAGATCTTGTAAAGACTCTTGCTGGACCGATCGTTTTTTGGCTCGCAATGTGTCTTGCTTTGGCCTTCTCCTTCTTTGGGTCTCCATTAGTGGCATTGGTGGATAGTTCTGTATTGAAGATATTAGGGGATCAAAAGGTTTTATATGGTAAGTTATACACTATATGTGGGATGATACTCTTAACACATTCTTTTTTTTTTTTTTTGATTACATATATAATGTACAAAACAGGCAATCAACGATTATGGGGATCTATATCCAATGGTGTATGCTTGTTTGCAGTGGGCATTATGGTTAGCAGTGTTGGTATTCGATCATCTTTCTATCTCTTTGCAGCTGGTATGGCATTATTGATCTTATTCTGTTCAATGACCAAATTCGATGATTATGATGCCCTTTTGGAGGAACAACAGACATTACTCAGTAAATCCGAAGCACGAGGGAATTATGCATACAGTCCATTACAAGAACAACGTACTTCAAGTGACATATTGGATGATGATCGACAATCAAGGCGATCTTCCATTGTTACGACCCATACAACTTCTGCACCACCTTTCTTCCAACAACAACCAGTAGATCAGTCTAGTATTTGGCGTCGAGATAGCATTGCAAGTCATGCAAATACATTGTTATTGGATGAAGACGATAATAGAAGATATCATCAACTTTTACAAACCATTACAACAACAACTACATATGCCGCCATGGGTGCACAACAAGAAGCAAGTCAAATAATGTCGAATTTAGATCAAGATGAATATCCCTCGGTTGGTCTTGTGCTTTCCCACATCCCTACTGTTGAAACCTCTTTGGCAGCATTCGCTTTGGTGGGTCAACAAGATAATCTTCCCTTGGAAAAATCTACATTGAAATCACTTCGTGTACAAACCTTTATGATGATGGTACTTCTCTTTGGATTAGGTTATTCTATGATTAGTCAATTCTTATTCTTGATTTATCGTAATGATATTGGTATGAATCCTTCTTTGATGGGTTTGACTGGTCCATTGGCTGGGGTGGCAGAAGTCATGACTTTTTGGTTATCAAAAAAGGTACACACATCCAATGCATCTTTTTTTTTTCTATGCTTTGTATACTTATACTATTATTATTATTATTATGTATAGCTCTTTGATAGATTTAGTGTTACCACTCTGACTACAATGGCTCATCTATTTTTCGTAATTAGAAATATGATCTTTATGATGTTGAAATCAAATGATACTTTATCTATCACTTTAGCCTTGGGATTACAAATAGTCAATGGTAAATTTTATTTATATCTACATAAAATTCATTAACTTTCTCTTAAATCTATAGGTTTCTGTTATGCAATGATGTGGTCAACTGCCGTGGCTGAAGTGGATACATTCTTTCCTGAAGATCAACGTGGTTTAGCACAAGGGATTCTTGGTGTACTCTTTTCTGGTCTTGGATATGGTTTGGGTAGCGTACTTAGTGGATTTGTATATGATCAATATGGATATCGGTATTTACTTGGTGTCTCAGCTTCTATCACCTTGTTTGGACTCGCTGTGTTTTATATTGGTAAATGGCAACCTCGTGGTAACCCATAAATTAGATAGAGTTCTTTTTTTTTTTTTTGGAATAAAAACTTCTGAACCTCGTTATTTTATCATCTTGTCATCTTTTTTTTTTTTTTTTTTTTTTTTTTTTTTTTTTGCCACTCCTGTCTTTGGGGTATCTCTGGGGTATATAAATTACGTATTTTCTGGGACAGTGTGTTATATTCTCAGGGGAAAGGAATCTCGAAGAACATCAACCTATTTATTTATATATAGAAACAACATATGTTTTGATCGATAATAAATAGAGACAAGTGAGCACACATGTGTCCAGAAATAGGGATCGACCAAGGTTAATGTTCACTAAAACCTTATTTTTATCAGCTTTTCAAATAAAACCTAGTTTCTTCCATGCATAATGAGATGATGGCGGAGTCATATCTTTTCAGAAGAACATGATCCCTAAAAAAAAAAAAGTGATGTCTAAATCTATCTCATACATATTCCCCCTTATAAGGTATCGATTTGTACTAGAATGGAATTTACCATTTTCAAATCAAAATAACATGACACGTACATACCAACTTCCGTATATAACTCACTCTTTCTTTTTTTTTTTCAATTCGCTCACTTCGAAAAAAAAAAAAAGAGAACAAAGACAATGGGGTTTCGAACTCAGAATGCTTATATATAAAAAGTCAAATCTCTTTCTTCACTTTTTATCATTATCACAAGTATGAAGACCTCTACTTTACCTCCAATTGGTCAAACACATATCTTTTTAGCTGCTACTCTGATTACCAAAGGAAAAATGGAACGACATTGTTGTTCCATATGTCATCGACGGTTCAATCGTCCCAGTGCTCTTCAAACTCATATTTATACACATACTGGAGAAAAGCCATTTAAATGTAATGTGTAAGTATGATGAAATATTTTCTAAGCGCTTATTCATAATGATTCTTTTTTTTTTTTTTTTTTTTTAAAAAAAAATATATATATATATATAGGATTGGATGTGGTCGTCGATTTTCAGTGGTGAGTAATCTTCGAAGACATTCTAGAGTTCATGATCGAGCTGAGAATTTGCATCGAACACGATTATCATCTGATGAAAGAAATTTGTATGTCCAAAAGTTGATTGAAAGAACTAGTCAACCAATCAACATAGCACCTCAACAACCATCATCATCATCAACATCGCCCGTATCCAACTGTCATCAACAATCACGTACCTCTCCATCCTCTCGACTATCTGTTCAATGGCTTACAAACCAAGATATCTCTTCTTCCTTACCCCATACACCTTGCAATAGTCCTAGTCCATAAATGATTTTTTTTTACTATTTGACAACAATATTTCTCTACCCAATATTTATATAGTTATGACCTATGGATTAGTCTCTTTGATTTTTTTTTTTGATTTCTTTGTCAACCAAATTTTATATGAATATATGCCTTATTATTATGTCTTATGTATATGTTTCTTGTTTCAAAATTAAAAAGCTACGGGCGGAGTCCAAACCAGACCCTCTTCCTTTCTGCTTCATATAGTTTTATTTTTACCGTGTTGTTGAATCTTTTCTTATCTCTTCCTTCTATTTTTTATTTTTTTTATTTTTATTTTAAAAGCAATATGAATGTGGGGACTGATTTTATTCATGGCTTTCAAACAATGACTTCTACTCCACGACAATTCCCTGATATTCAACTTAAGGACATCAAGGTATATATGATAACAGTTTATTTATTGCTAATTATTATTATTTTCTTTTAACAAAAGGGCAATAAATTGGATATGAAACAATTGGCAAAGGATTATCGACTTATTCTTCTTACATTCAAAAACTCATCTTGTCCTGTATGTCCTCAACTTTTACATATTTTGAACTTATATGGTGTAGACCCTCATAGTACTACTTATCAAGATCCTTTTACATTGGAAGAATGGGAAATTGATGAAGCAACAAAGAAGGTAAAAAAATGTAGTCAACATAGAATACAGGTGTATTCATCTCATACTTATCTTTTTTTTTTTTTTTAAAAAAAAAAAATAAAGTTCTTTCGAATATTATTACGCCAGGATGCCTACTTTGTTATACTCTGCCCAGGTCCTTCTAATGAAGTTGCTCATATTCAGAATAAGACCAACTTTCCATATCCTTTTATTGCTGGTGATCAAGCTTTATCATTAGGCAAGGCTCTGAAAATGAATATGTCTGATCGAGACCTCTGGCCTGCTATTTTTGAAGTAACCATGGATACATTGGACGTACATTCTATCTATGTTGGACGAAGCCCAGGTCATTACTATCATCAAACATTACTCAAAATGTTAGTACGAGGACGTGGAAAATGTGAAATGAAAGGAATTGCTTCTATGCGTGATGCTTATGACACCATCGATCGATTGAAACGAAAATCAATAAAGTGTGAAAAGCAATCATTGGCAACGTGGATATTGACATTACCAACATCAAGAACAGCAAAATCACCACAATTACCAGAATCAACTTTATCATCACCCTTACCTTCACCCTTACCCAATGTATGCAGTCCCATTGGAAGTACAACTGGTACAGTGACTATTTTGACTTCACAACAAGACCAACACATATCAGACGATGTTACTACTCCTACTACTGATACCAAAGATACACCTGTTCAACAACTTCCACCTGAAATTCTTGAATTGGCATTATCATTTATTCCTGATACCCGTTCTCTTGTAGGTGTGGCTCGTGTCTCAAGGTTATACTACGTCACGGTATGTAACATTGTGGGGAAACGATTACGAATCAAGATGGATCAACTTGCATTGGCCTTACCTCAAGATGAAAATGGGAACAAGTTGGTGGATGAAACAGATGTATTTAGTAAATATGTGGATCGATGGGGTGATGATGATCAAGCTATAGGTTATCGTGAATTGGAACGAAGGGTAGCAGAATTAAGACATTTAATCGATGATATTGGAAAATGGACAAGATGTTGGTCTCCTCGAAGAAAAGCGATGAATGATAATCGAACAATGACACCAATTCTTTCAACCACTCCTCTGATGTCTCGTTTACCATTTCAAGCTCCTTTTGATGACAACTTTGGTAGTTTAGCTTAATTTATATTATTGTTTAATTTAGATGACTAGTTTAGAAAAATTGATTTGTATTTATCTCTTTGATGAAATAAAAAAAAAAAAAAACCATATCTCTCCTGTCGAATATTCATGCAAATAGATCTTCCCCACCCTTTTTTGGAAGGTTCTTTCCAAATGTCTTATTTTTGAGATACCGCTTGTGGCTTTTTGACCTTCAATTTTTTTTTCCCTTTTTCTTTTACTTTTCTTTCTATCGTTGCACTTTCTTTTTCAACATGATTTCTGCAATTCATTGGATTCGTCAAGGTGTTGCTGCTCAACACCCTGAAAAATATAATTTGGATGACAAGGAATATGATCGTATTCAAAAATTGGCTGCTGATCAACTGGAAGATGCAAGAGAAGACTTGAAAGCTGCTGAAGCTATGTCTGTCGATCAAAAAGAACCCACTACTACTACTAATGATGACGATGACTTGGCTAGATATAATTTGGACACTTATGATGAAGAAGTAGAAGCTGACAAAGATCGACGTATGTGATTCTTACATGTTTTTTTTTTTTTTAAAAAAAAGAAAAAACTTTACTAACTTGTACCTTTCTTTGTAGAGGTTGGTGTTTTCTCCAAAATCAAAAACTTGACTTATTACGATAATGACGATGAAGATCCATATGTTACCATGAAAGACGATGCCAAAGAACAACTTGAAGAACAACAAGAATTGGAGATTCTTCCTACCGACAATTTACTATTAGCCGCCAGAACCGAAGATGATATTTCTCATTTAGAAGTATATGTTTTTGAATCCAATCAAGACAACTTGTATGTACATCATGATATCATGTTACCTTCGTTTCCTTTATGTTTGGAATGGTTAGATTTCCACTGTGGCACGAAATTGGGCCAAGCTTCTAATGGCAATTATGTGGCTATTGGTACTTTTGAACCTGATATTGAAATTTGGAACTTGGATACTATCGATGTTATGTACCCTGAAACTATTCTTGGTCATACCGATAAATCAAAGAAGCGATCAAAGAAAGTCAATGCCAATTATCATGTGGATGCTATCATGGATTTATCTTGGAATAAAAATCACAAGTAAAGTTGATCACAATATATATCTTTTTTTTTTTATAAAAAAAAAATACTAACTCTTTTTATTTTTATTTTATTTTATTTTCTCTTAAAAAAAATAGAAACTTTTTACTTTCTTCTTCAGCTGATGGTACTGTGAAAATGTGGGATTTGACTACTTCGAAATGTGTTCAATCATATACCCATCATTCCGATAAGGTGCAGTCTGTTGCCTGGCATCCTACTGAAGCGACAGTATTTATGACTGGTTCTTATGACAAGACGGTATGTGTATTGGATGCTCGTTCTCCTGGTCAAGTAACTAGATGGCAATTAGATAGTGATGTGGAATCATTACGCTGGGATCCTCATCAACCTACCAATTTTTATGTCGCTTTGGAAAGTGGGTTTGTACATTATTACGACGTACGTAACAAGAATGGTGAACAAGGTGGTAAACCCTTATATATCTTACAAGCTCATGATGGTCCTGTAAGTGCCTTGGATGTGAACCCTTTGATTCCTGGATGTATCGCTACTGGTGGAACTGACAAAGCAATCAAGGTTTGGAATACGACTAACAACAAGCCTAGTATGGTGACCACTCGTAACTTTGATTTGGGAAAGATCTTTTGTACTCAATTCTGTCCTGATGCTGCCTTCCAATTGGCCATTGCTGGATCTAACGGTAAGATGCATATTTGGGATATGTCAACCAATGCTGGGGTACGACAAGCTTTCAGTCATATTCAAGGTTTAGCTGGTCCTGCTCCTGCTGTGGAAAAACAACCTATTACTATCTTGGATAGTGCTGAACATGAAAGTGATGATGATGATGATATGGAACAAGATGCTGCTGGACATGGTGACGACGATGATGATGATGATGATGAAGATGACGATGATGAAGATATGGATGAAGAATAGATCTCCTATTTTTTTTTTTTTGTTATCATTATTATTCTTATTATCATTATACTTTCTTTTTTTATATATTATTATTATTATTATTATTAGCATAGATCAAATATCATCTGTTTCTTCCTTTCATTATTATATTGTTTATCCTTTGTACCACATATTATTCATTTACTATTTTTTTTTTTTATTCACTCATTCTTTCCTTTTTTTTATTATATTATATGATTCAATTTGTATATCAAAATAAACGAACCTTGTTTAACACTATTATACATTCACTCTAACAATTGAAAATTAGGTACTACAATCATTGTCACATTCAACAAGAAGAATCTATTTTATTGACATAACTCTAAAAAAAATTAACTATATGAAATGGAATTCAGGTGTCTACATTGATCAATAAAATACTACAATATACAAATAGAGGAATGTGGTTATGTACATCCGGATTATTCTTGTTGCAAAATAAAATAAATAAAAAAAAAATAAAAAGTAGAGAGAGAGAGAGAGAGAGAGAGAAAATCCATGAATAAAGCGCATTACATTTCCTCTTAACTTAATCTGTAGGTCTTTTTTTCTTCCACATTGATTGCTTCCATATCATTGTTGAAATAAAGTGATTGCCGCAAACTAAAAGTAGTCCTATATGTGTTGTTTCATATCATTGGCTTTCTGTTATATTATAGTACCATGGTAATCTACATTGAAAAAAGAATTGTTTCAAAAATCCCGAGGAACAAAAATAAAAAAAAAAAAATGGCAAAATTTCTTGCTGGAGTTGAAAACAGGATGTTCCAGCGAGGTGGAATTTTTATTCACGCAAATAAAGAAAAATGCAAAGAACTCTTCCAATATACAACCTACGCTACTAATACTTTTCCATAACGTTCTTGATATTTATTTATACAATGACACAAATCATCACATTGTTATCTCTTGTTTTTGATACCTTTTTTATCAAAAAATGCTCGCAAAAATGACCATCATTTTCGATAGATTTCTAAAAAATCGATTTCAAGCGCTGGGGGGATAGCACAATTGGCAGTGCGTCAGATTCCAGATCTGAAGGTTGGGAGTTCGAGTCTCTCTTCCCTCACAGCTCTTTATTTTTCATCTTTTTGATGATCTTTTTTTTTTTTTTTTTGCTCCTGTTATGATTTTTTTTTTGTACTTTGAGTGGATGATTGATTTATAGTGTTATAATTTTTTTTGGGGGATACAGGTCTTATTTCATTGAGCAATCAACTACATTTGTTTCAATTTCAAAGTCAGTCTTTTTTTTTTTTTTTTGTCTTTTGTTTTTGACATTGTTATCTTGATAAATTTCATCATCATTACTGTATTCAGTCATTTTCGGTTTTCACCTATCCATCATTGTGGAAATCCTTTCTTATTTTTTATTGTAATTATGATTCAATTAGAATGAAAAAGAAAATCCCAGTGATGAAAAACCCAAAGTTGTCAGAGTGATCATCTATCATATACATCTCCGCCTGAATGATAATGAACAAGAAGGGTGAAATAAAGCGCATAATTTAATGATCAATATGAAATAATCATGAAAATGGATAGTTTTAAAAAAAAATTGGTTTAATTCTATAGTTGATAATATATATATATATATTTTTCGTGTTTCCCAAATAAAAATGAGTGGTGAAAATTTGTTTGAAGAAATTTTTATAAATATTATCTATTTTATTTATTTTAAACTTTCTTCGCCGCTCTCTTTTTTTTTTTTTTTTTTTCTTTTCTTTTCTTCCCCCCATACCTTTCACTTTTTCTGTTTTATTCACATAGATTTATTTGTACTTTTATGACAACGGTATTACTTCCAAAGCAACATTTTGGTATCAACAACAATATGGAAGAAACCGAGATACCCACAGCTTCCATTAATTCAGATGACCACATACGCCATTCCGATGAAACTTTTGATGATGTTGAACAACCCATGTTACCATCAACTTCTTTTTCACCGAGTAATATTATTCTTGGTAACTCATTGATTTTGAAAATCCTTTATTTGACTTTATCTTTGGCTGGGTAAAATATATCTTTTATTTATAAAAAATTGGAATTGACTTGTTTTATTATTTATTATTTTCTTTACTTGGTAGGTTACAATTTACCTGTAAGTAATAATATATAAAAATAGAAAGGAAATGAATCTACATTTATATTAACTTTTTTTTTTTTTTTTTTTTTTTTTTTTTTTTTTGTTCTTCTTCTATACATTACAGGGAGTGTGGAAATGGCATATGGAACACCTTATCTACTTTCACTTGGCTTATCAAAATCACACATGTCATTAGTCTGGATAGCTGGACCTCTATCTGGTAAAGATCCTATAATATTGGTGAATATTGGTCTCATATTCTTTTTTTTTTTTTTTTTTTTTTTTGTAATAGGTTTAGTGATGCAACCAATTGTTGGTGCTTTTTCTGACAAATGTACATCAAAATGGGGTCGACGTAGACCATTTCTATTGATTGGAAGTATTATGGTGGTGATTAGCTTGGTGGTCATTGGTTGGACAAGGGAAATCACAGAATTTTTTGTTAGTAGTGATGAAATAGCCTCGGTAATGATTTGTTTCCACATGTTGGTAGATGTATCGACTTATATTCCATATTTTTTTTTTCTTTCTCTCTCTTTTTTTTTTTTCAGTTCAAGAAACTGTCTATTGGTATTGCTATCACGGCTATCTATATTTTGGATTTTAGTATCAATTGTGGTTAGGTATCTCCCGATTTTTATTTTTATTTGATGAATGATATCTTTTGTTACTTATTTTTATTATTACTTTTTGGTTAGTGCAAGCATCTTGTCGTGCTTTGATAGTTGATTCTTTACCACCATCTCAACAAGAAAAAGGAACTGCATGGGCTGGACGGATGGTTGGTTTGGGCAATGTTATTGGATATTTCATGTATGTCAAACAGAAATAGATATTTCTACGAATGTCATTTTATTCATTTATAATATTTATTTATATAGGGGTTATGTTGATTTGGTCAAGATATTTCCTTTCTTTGGAAATACACAACTCAAGGTTTTATGCGTGTTTGCGTCTATTGTACTACTTTTATGTGATGCTATCACTTGTTATACTGTAAAAGAGAAGGTGTTATCCAAGGAACAAGAGTAAGTTAGCAATTTATCATCATCATTAATTATATGAGTTGATCTTTTTATATGTTTTAGATTGGAGGGTAAAATATCACATTTCAAGACATTTACGGATATTGCTTCCAACCTTTGGTATTTACCTTTGACTGTTCGACGAATCTGTAATGTACAATTCTTTGCTTGGATTGGATGGTTTCCTTTTTTATTTTACTCTACCACATGGGTTGCGGAAATCTATGACAGGACAGCCTTACAACATCAACCATCAAATGAAAATGGGTCAGTAGACACAGTGGGTCAAGCAACGCGAGCAGGTTCTTTAGCATTTTTGGTATATTCCATGGTATCACTCTCTGCATCCTTTTTTATACCTCTTTTGGTGACGTCTTCTTATAACAACGACGATGATGGAACTAGTCATGGATTTACAGTTAGGGGAAAACACTTTACAATCTCACCATCCAAATATATACGTTATTTACAATGCGTTTCACTTCCTCGAATGTGGACAATTAGTCATTTTATATTTTGTTTCGCCATGTTCAGTACGGTTCTTGTATCAGATGTGGTTGCGGCGTCTCTTGTTATTGGAATATGTGGTATCAGCTGGGCAGTGACCATGTGGGCTCCTTTCTCACTATTGGGTGAATATATAGCGCAATGCGAACAAATGCAACAACAAGATAACAATCAACAACATAGAAACGATCATCAATACAATCCACTTGGGATGCAACAACAGGAAGAAGCTTGGGCATCAAGGATCAATTTGGCTACTGGTAGCGCTGGAATGGGATTATCTGGTAATCTCTATCACTTGGTGGAAGAAGGGAATCCTTTGTTGGACCGGGATGACTACATACCTCTACAACCTTATAACAAGCACGATGAAGATGGGGATCGTTTGAATATACCACGACAAGAAGGTCAGGAAAATCATGTTTTATCTATAGGAATACCGTCAGCATCATTATCTTCATCGTCATCCTCAACTTCATCTTTATCTTCACTCTCTCACCATCAACAATCAACACAAAATGACTTATCAACCATTCCATCAGCTGGGATTATATTGGGCATCCATAACATGTATATAGTGTTACCACAATTTCTAGTGACATTTTTTAGTAGTTTGTTATTCCACTTTTTGGAGAAAAAACCGACCGACATTGGTGATGGTGTTCCTTCTGATACGATAGGTGTAGTCTTACGATTTGGTGCTGTGATGGCTGCTATAGCGGGATTCCTTAGTTTAAAGTTGGGTAGATCAAAATAGTATATGGGTATTATTATCTTTTTGAAATAAATCAATTGTATACTACGTGGTTGAGTACTTCCTTTTTTTTTTTATGCGTATTATATAGGATAGAACAGGAATTCAAACTCAAAAGTGGCTTGTTACCAATCCAGGATTTCTATTTTTCCCCATTTCAATCTCTGTTCTTTTTTTTTTTTTTTTTTTTTCTATTTTATATCATTCATTATGGCAAAAAAGATTGTAGAAAAAAAACCGACAATTAAACTCGCAAAGAAGAAGGATCCAGTAGAAGAAAGTGATATGGAAGATAGTGGTAGTGATATGGAAGCTGATGTGGAGTCATCGGATGATGATATGAATAACAGTAGCAGTGATGATATGGATCTCGATGATACTACTGGTAAGCAAGACATGGTTATATATATATATATATATAGTTTATCTCAGTTTTTTTTTTCATTTTATTTTATTGATAGAGCAAACAAAGAAAAGTGGGTCAGCTACAGCATTCTCGGAAGCTATGACAAATATTCTCGGTAGTACATTGACAGGTAGCGATCGAAAACAACCCATTCTAGCACGGTCCAAAGGAACAGAACGCAAATTGGAGGATGAAAAATTGGAATATAAGACTCGAAAGATGTTGGCGGCTGAAAAGAAAAAAAGAAAGGATCAAGGGCGTGTGATTCCTGATTATACCTCTTTTGAATATGAAAAACGATTACGCAAAGTATCAACTCGTGGTGGTAAGTTGTTGTATTGTGAAAAATAAAATCATATTGATCTTTTTTTTTTGTAGTGGTCAAATTATTCAATGCTATTCGTACTCAACAAAGAGTTACTCAAGAAGCAGTAGAACAAGCAACAGCAACAAGAGGCACACAAATTGCAAAAGAAAAGGCTAAAAATGGTAAGGAAACCTTTTTTTTTTTATATAGAAAAATAGAGAGAATGATGTTGATTCATATATATATATATATATATTTATTTTCTTAGTATCTACCATGTCAAAATCAAGTTTCTTGGATCTGTTGAAAACAGGAAATACCACTACATAGGGTAATCTTCATAATTGCCCTACATTGACAATATTATAGTTTGCAGACTCTTTCTTTTTTTTTTCTTTTTCTTTTTATTGTACCATATTCCATTCATTTCATTATTATCATTATTATTATTATTTTCAATAAATCATGGCATCCATTCTCATCAAAAAGTGTTGTCAATTCGGACGTTTAAATAATACTAATTTGGGATTACCAGGTGACGATGAAGATGCTATTTCCTCCCCAATAGCAGAAAAGTTTCAGCTTGCGTTTTTGTTCTTTTCTCTCATCATTCATATTTTTTTTTATACTTCCATCATGTTATCTAATCTATTGAAACGAACATTGAATTTTTCATACAACTCAAAAAGGGTAAATGAATTAGATTTTCTAGTTATTATTGAACCAACAAAAAAAAAAAAAAAGGAGAACGTGTTGCCCTGACAGTTATTGAAATGATCTGAATATGTTATTATTATTTTGGTGGGATATACATTGAACTCTTTCTTATTTTATATATGGATAGTTGTTTTATACTCGACCTGACATAACCATGGGTTGGACAGATATTCCTCAAGCACAGAATCTCATTCCTTTTGTAGTAGAACAAACGGTAATATGCTTAAAAAAAAGAAGAAGCATGAATTTTTTTTATTTATACTACTCATTTAGGGACGTGGCGAACGTTCATATGACATCTTCTCTAGACTATTGAAAGAACGCATTATCTGTTTGAATGGCCACGTAAGTCGTATGACCAAAAAAAAGGAGGATTACCGGTTTCGGATGATAGTATATTTGTTTTTTGTTTTCATGATGGGGTAACCCATTTTAACTTGTCTCCACAACAAAAATACTTCTTTTATGCATTATATGTGTGTGAATATCAAAAGGAAATCAACAAACTCAATTTTTCTTATCTATAGGTATCGGACGGTATGGCCTCAGTTATTGTTGCTCAATTATTGTTTTTGGAGGCTGAAAATCCAGAGAAACCTATTCATTTATATATCAATTCTCCTGGAGGCAGTGTTACTGCTGGTATGGCTATCTATGATACGGTAAAAAATAAAAATAAAAAAAAAAAAATGGAAAGCGAACCTTATCTAATATGATGATCTTTTTTTTTTTTCTCTTGATGACCTCCTTCTTTCTCTCTATCCTTCTCTAAACCTATATAGATGCAGGTAATTAAAAAAAAAAAATAAAGACATGTATTCACATGTTGAGATAGAAAAAAAAAAAAGAATATGTACTAACCAACCCTTTCTATTGATGAAAATCCCAAAGTATATCCAATCCCCCGTGTCTACCTTGTGCCATGGACAAGCGTGTTCCATGGGATCACTTTTACTGGCAGCAGGTAACCTTAATGAAAAAGAAAATCAACAATAGAACATGTGTGTGTGTGTGAGGTTTTTTTTTTTTTTTTTTTTTTTTTTTTTTTTTTTTTTTTTTTTTTTTGCTTATGTTACTGATGTTATCTTTTATGTATGACCAAATAGGCGAACCTGGGAAACGATTTGCTTTACCTAATGCATCAGTGATGATTCATCAACCATCTGGGGGTGCGGCTGGCCAAGCCTCTGATATTGCTATCCATGCTCGGGAAATCTTACGGGTACGTGAACGATTGAATAGAATTTATCAACAACATACAGGTATCAGAGATTTGGAAACGATTGAAAAAATGATGGAACGGGATTATTTTATGACCGCGGATGAAGCCAAGAATTTTGGTTTGATAGATCAAGTGTTAGAAAAACGAATTTTGAAAAAACAAGATGAATAAACATTTTTTTTTGATCCTATTGTTTTTACTTTTTATGATGTTATTTCTTTTTTTTTTTTAAAAAAAAAAAACGAATTGATTTAGATTGATTTACCGTTTTTACTTTTTTTTTTTCCCACAGGACATCCCATTTTTATCTAAATGGTGATCGTCCAACCAACTAGAATGTGATATCCATTTTTCTTGTACTCCATTCTTTTTCTTATTGAAAAATTCTTTATTGGATAAAAAGTAAAGGTTTTTCAGACTAGATTCATAAATCATAATAATCATACAAGAGAGGTAGATGACTGTACAAAGAATAAATTACAGATAACAAAATAGATAAATAAATATATAAAGATAATTGATGGAGATCATGATTATGATATGGGATGTTCGATAATGAGAATAATGAGAATGAAAATGATGATGATTTTTTTGATAACGATGTTGATATGACTTCAGTACATGATTTCATGCTTTGTTTTTTTACTTTTGTTAATGATCTAAAAAAAAAGGATGATCCAAATTAGTCCTACTTTTCTTGATGATCATTTTTTTTTTTTTTTTTTACCTGCTAATGAAGTAATATATGGATTCTTTTTTTTTTTTTTTTGTTGTTGATGATGAATGAAGAAAGAAAGGATCAAGCACAATCAGGACACCAACTTGTTTCAAAATATCTTCGATGAACAAGACAATAATTCTTGCCACGAGCATGATCATGCTGAGGAGTCTCTTTTTTATTAGGGACACTATTTGACGGCATCATTAAAAGTATGAAGAGAAAAAAAAAAAAAGGAAAAAAGTAAAAGGGGTATTTAAAGTCATGGTCGGGGGATATGCACATTTCAAAAGAGTGACACATGGACTGTGCTCTAGTTCCCATTTTTTTTTTTTTTACTTTGGTTGGGAATGAAGGACGTTTTTGCCCGCTATCTCCATCATCTAATACTTATAAAGTATCTTGTACCACGACCCGTGATCCCTTTTCATCGATATGATTTCTTTTTTCTTTTTTTTTTTTTTTTGTTGACCATTTCAATCCGAATCCAAAGAGTTAAATTTCGACAAATGCTGTGCAATATGTATATATATAAAATCTTCTTTTTTTTTTCTTTTTTTTATTGGTGTAAATGTATAGAATCAAATGTAATCATCATAAAGAATCAAAAATCTAGAATCAAAAGTATAAATATAACTATAATATATAACAATTCCTATTCTATCACTATTTCCGGCCTCTTGTAGCTATGGCCTTTGCACGATTGTCAGCAAATAAACTTTTACTAACAATTTCAATCAAGTAGGAAATACCAAAGTCAAGTACCATACAAAGAGTCAATTTATCACGGAACTAAATAATCATTGAGTTAGTAATACGCTCAAATATATTATCAAAAGAACTTACTGCACTAGGGAATGGGACTAAATTGATTTGTTCGTTCACTTCAGGGAAAAGCTCTGTAGCACCCGCAATAGCAATACCACCCACACTCATCAAGCCGTAGTACAATGTCTTGTTATCTTGAATTCTTTCTCTAAATGGATGGCCCTACAACCAAAAATAACATTGAAGATGAGTAAACAAAACTCTGTTCATCAGCTGATTCTTCTTTTTTTTTTTTCCTATTTTAACTTACTTGGTAATTGATAGCAAACGTTGACACCTGCATCGCAAGTTGAATCAAATAAACACCACTATTCAATAAACTGGCTTCAAATTCCCCTTCTAAATCAACTTCTTTTGGACTTATATATATAAAATAATAATAATAAAATGAGTTCAACCTATATATATACTAAGAAGATCCATTCACTTACGGTTCATAAAATTTAGCAAGATTGTTGATATATACCAAGGCAGCAATATGGACAGCAAATTGACCAAGGACAGAGATAATAATATAAGGGTTGAAGATATTGGGTTGAGGTCGTTCTTTAGACAATCGTTCAATAGGTTTGCCACGAGAGATACACAAGAAACATACAGCCATCAAAACACCAGAAATTGTCATTTGGGTGTCACTTTGCTTGATACCATCCAAATACAATACAGATAAACTGTAAGCTGAAATCAAACAATTCAATGCTAAAATCTTGTACATTTGAATGGTGGCCACAAGAGTACAACGTCCTTGACGAATGATGTTATTCACTATTAAATATATATATATTAATATATTAATATAAGAATGAAAAACCAAGCCTTTTTCTTTCTTTCTTTCTTTCTTTCTTTTTACCTGCAACTACATTTCGAAGTTTGGACGTGAAAGGTGCAGCAACGGAAGCATCACCAAATTTGATCGTAGGGGCTTCTTCCATATCCATATCTTCCAATAACTTGTTGGCCATTTTTTCCATCTTTTGTTTGCTTTCATGTTGACGACGTTGTTGAGGTGTCATGTTTTGTTCTAATTGAGCACGATTGGCAGCAAATTCAGGATACAAATGAGCAATTGCAGGAGGTGGAGGAGGTACTGGTGCGTTGAATCGAGCTGAGAGTTTCTTTTGTTGTTCGTACATGGCTTTCATTCTTTCAATACGATTACGTTCAGCGATCTTTTGCAAATCTTCAGGAGTTCCATCCAATAAAGCCACACCAATATGAGCTTGTTTCAATGCACCTACATCATTAGTACCATCACCAGCCATCAATGTTGTATAACCATGTTCTTTCAAACCAGTCAATAAATATTCCTAATTTAATCAAGAGTCCAAAAAAAAAAAAAAACATTTAGCCAAAAACCATTCTCCTTTTTTTTTTTTTTTTTTTTTTTTTTTTTTTTGAATACATACCTTTTGAGAGGGTGAAACACGAGCATAAACCCAAGTATGTTCCAATAAAATATCCATATTTGGTTTCTTCATAAAAAAGTTCATAGCAGACCCAGTCAAACAGATATCATACTTGTCCAATAAATCATTATCTAAAGGTTCATCAGGATTGACTTCAAGACGGAGTGATTCATCAACAGTATGGAATACCACAGTATTATCAGTATCATTGCCTTCTTCCTTATCCACAATAAGTACTTCCCGTTCCACAATAGCAACATCACGAGCAACAGCACAAGCAGTCAATGGATTATCTCCAGTAATCATAACGCAACGATGAGAAGATTCATTCAATTCCTTGATACAAGCAATGGCATCTTCTTTCAAAGGACAGGTAAAAACAATGAAGCCAGCAAAAATGAGATGGGATTCCACATCTTCGCGTTCAAGATTATTGATCTATATCAAACCAAGTAAATAGTTAGCGTCATCGATCTTCATTATATATATATATATATATATATATATATTATCCCTTTGTGGTACTTACTTGATCAATATTCATTTCATCATCTAAAAACTTATAACCAAGAGCCAAGACCCGACTACCCTTACGAGTAAAGTGTCGATAAGTTTCAACATAATCAGCAGGAATATCCTTATACATAGTCTGGAGGGTCTCAGGAGCACCTTTGACAGCCACAAATGTTTTGGTTCTGGGGAAGTGAGATCGAGTCACGGAGGAGACAGTTGATTGTCGTTTCAAAGCAGATGAGAATTGGAAGCGACGACGAATATGTAAATTATCACGATGATTGCCTTTTGATGCTACAGTATCATGTTTGCCTAAGTGCCAATCCAATGCCTTCAATGTTTCCTTTTCCATAGGATCACCAACGATACCATCTTCCAATTCTACTAAAGCATGAGCAGTTGCAAGAACCCACTTGGTTGTTTCGTGTACTTCTGTAGCCGGGAAAAGATCAGTAGACTTTCCAGTAGTACTTTAAATATTAAAATAAAAGTCAGTCATACAATTTTCTTTCAATATAAATTAATATTCGTTTTTTACTTACGTCGCGGAAGAAACACCTTCGAACACTAAATCTTCACCAGTTAAGGTACCAGTCTTATCAAAACAGCAAATATCCACACGACCAGCAAATGGAATACGGAAGGGTTCAGTACAGAAGATGGCTAGAGATACAAGATAAAATAAAATAATAAATAAAAAAAATCTCCAAACATATTCAAAAAGAACTTACCGAATTTTGATAAAGCCACTAAACTACTGTTCACAGCCAAACTAAGTTCCATAGGCAATTCAGGAGGTACAACAGACGTAATGATCAAGATACAATCCAAAAGAAGTTTCGAACGTTTACGATCATTTTCAACACCCTTTGTCCAAACATACCAAGAAGCAGCAATAGCGAAGACCAATAAGAAGAGAATAAATAATAAGGCTTCAAAGTTATTGGCAGACACACGTTCAGTAGAGAAAATCATGGTTCGAACTAATTCACCTTGAGAGGTACCAAATCCACTACGAGCCACTACACAGATACAACCATTATCAGGAGCACAACCACTTTCAGGAGAAGTAACCTGAAGGATCTTAGTACCGCCATACAATACATTGAGTTTATCAGCACCAACCAAATCAAATTCATCTTCAGGATGTCGCAAAGCAACCGATTCCTTTTTAATACAATACATCAAAAAAAAAAAAGAATAAGAACCTGTTTCATCTGTTTACGTAGAAATGTACTTACCTTGAGTAAAGGAGTAGATTCACCAGATAACATCGCTTCATTGACAATGCAAGAACCTTCGGAGATAACCAGATCACAAGGAACACCTTCATCATCCTTTGTACGAACTATTATATGATTAAAACAAAAATGAAAATCAGTTCGTCATCACACACACACAGACAGATAAATATATAAATCCTTTTTTTTTCACTTACCAATAGACACAACATCACCGGGAAGTAGTTCATCTGTTTGTACCTGGATCCATTTCTTTTCACGTTTGACATAAATAGGATAAGGCTTTTGATTCATACCACGGAATTCACCAATAGTGCGGAGACGTTGGAATACCACGGTACCTTCAAATACCACAAGCATAAATAAGGTGAACAATGAGTAATACCAGTATTCATCCAGACACCAGAGACCGACACAAAAGATTTGGAAAACGAAAAAGGGAGCAACAGCATGTTCCTTGAATAATTCAGTGAATGTAGGCATTGGGATTTCAAATCTATATGAAAAAAAAAGTAATAAAATATATTAATAAGGTTTTGCTTTTTTTTTAATATTGTCACCACCATAAATCCATTCTTTTATTTTTTTTTTGTGTATTATCCTTACCTGTTTGTTCCATATGTTTCAGTAGCTTCCTTGATTCCTTTCTTGTCCAATCCCTTTGCATTTTGATAAAGTGCCACACGAGGATGAAGATCAGATGGATATAAGATCATACGGAATTGACGTTTATCCTCATCCCAAATATACTTCTTTTGTTGAAAAATAAACGAGATTTCTCCTTCAGGATGTAAAGATGTAGGTTCACCATGGTGTAAGTCACAAATAGTTCCAGTGCCTTGATAACGGTAGGGAGAAATCATGATCTTGGTAGCCTTCTTGACATTGGGTTCCTATAAAACATGAAAGAAAATGAATATGAATATATTCAATAAATGAATTTTTTTTTTTTTTTTTTTTTTTTTTTTTTTTTTTTTTTTTTTTTTTTTTTTTTTTTTTTTTTACCTTGAGACAAGTAATTTTCGCTTTGATAGAGATACTCCACTGACCAGACAAGAAGGTCAAACCATGGAGAACAAGGAGAGAAGTCAAAGTAACAAAAGTCCATTCTTCAGATCCTAAATAAACTTGATATTTGAAATAGTATATGTATAAAAAGATTGGATAGAGAATAGTAAATGGCCAAACATAAAGATGCCATATTCTAGGTAAAGGCACCAGTAAAGACGCCGAAGCAATCCTTGATGACTGGATGAGTGTTTGTGTCCTATAATATAATAATAATAAAACAACGATCAATTATTCACATTTTATTTTAATTCATTTTATTCCTCTTTTTATTGTAAATGACTTACATTGATCCACTTGGAGTGACAACACAAAAAATCCAACAAGTTTAAAGAAAACAAGAAGAAAGGGAAAAAATGGGGAAAAAAAATCTCATCCCTCTCCTTTCAAGCTTCCACGTCAGTATGGATAATTTTACAAAGTCCGCTGAAGTTTCCTACCAAACGCTTGACATAGTACATAGTGAACAATGGATTTTGATGTTGATGATTTAATCGTAGTAATAGTAATAGTAAAAGTTGTGATGCCTATTTTGGTTTGAAAATTGCTTATCGTCGATATATTTAACAGGTACGCCTAAAATACTACTACCCTGAGAGGATGAAGTGTAACCTATGATAGTACAGTAAAAGAGTAATCATCCCTAATAAAAAGAATATAGATTGAAAAATGAATAAAATTATTATTTTTCTGCTGTTAGTCTTACTAAACTGTTATCCAGTAATCCAAATGGTAGGTGCTTACCCAAAAAAAGGATAGAAGCTGGTCATACTCACTTGATCATAGGCATATTCTCATTTTATTTCCTCCATTGAAATTTTGCAAATAATATCCTTTGTATATGAATAAATACAGAATTACCTTACGTTTCCATCATCATCCATCATCAATCATCAATCATCAATCATCAATCATCCATCATCAATCATCCATCATCAATCATCAATCATCAATCATCAATCATCAATCATCAATCATCCATCATCAATCATCAATCATCAATCATCAATCATCAATCATCCATCATCAATCATCATCATCACCATCATCCATCCTCATCCATCATCATCACCATCATCCATCCTCATCATCATCATATCATCATCGTCGTCGTCGTCGTCATCATCATCATCACCGTCAGTATACGACAAGTTACCAAAAGTAAAAGCTACACTGTAATACTCATCTTTTTTTTTTTCTTGGGTTCTTTCAGCATGATGACCTTTTAAGGTCAAGTCCAAATCTATATTATTATATTTTGGTAGTTCTCACAAAAAAAAAAAAAAAAAAAAAAAGGTCATGGATACAGAAAGAAAGTGGATTGCAAGAGATCGATAAGCTTTTCGTTCATTGCTAGTAGGAATGATCTTCTATGAAGTCACATGTTTCGGCGATTCAGGGTCTTGTTTAGGTGCTACGAAAGTTTGTTTTGGATCATGACAAATATTCAATAATATTTTTTTTTTCATTCCTTTGGTTACATGGAACCCCATACTTTTTTTTTTGTATGCAAAATGAACACCGATATGTTATTAGATCGGAAAGATATTGTGATCTTCACATGATTGGTGATCCCAACAGGAACAAGTAATGAAAAGAAAAGAAACTTACTACTAACAATCATCATCATCATCATCATCCAAACCATCTTCCAAGATAAAAAAAAAAAAAAGACAATAAAGGTTTTATTGAAAAAGAGTGTATAAATAAATAAGATGTGGGAGAGTGTATTGTGAATATGAATGAAAGTGGAAAAAAAAAGATATAATGACTAGTAGTAAACAACAATAAGTAACAAAAGAAAAAAAAAATCAAATAATAGTAATAATAATAAAAAAAAAACAAGTACAATGATATATAAAGTGGAGGAAGGAGAGCTATACAATATAATAGTAGAGGTAAAAAAAAAAAAAATAGTAATAATAGGAAAAAAAAAAAAAAAAAGGAAGAGGGAATCATAAGATATCTATCGTAATTTTTGATCTCGTTCAAAGACCCATTGTAAATCGACAATTTCACGCCACAAACTTGATTCTTGACCAAAGGAAAGAAGTACTGAATCTCGAGCAATATCAATCCAAGTACGAATACCATGCATATAAATCTTCTCCAATTTGTTACCTATACCAGCCAATTCCAATTGTACCAAGGAATTCCAACATGTTCTAGCCAAGATAATTGCATGGAAGGAGCATACAGGATGTAAAGGAGGATATACTAGACGATAAACTACAAAAAGATATGTTGCACATTTTGCTGCTTCCAACCATTTTTGTTGATCCATATATTGTCGTAAAGCCACTTCAGCTGCACGTACCATGTTGACAGTAAAAGCAGGGACAGTATCGCAATTTGAAAGAGAATGAATCACTGGGATTATACCTTTTGTAAATTCTTTCCTTGAATCCTTTGCAAAAGCTGAGAATGTTTCCAATGTGTTGACACCCAAATGTCGTGATACAACAGCATCCGTTCCTTCTGAATAAATTTCTGGTGCAATCGCTTGGCAGACATAGTGTGAGAATTCTGATGGATGTAATCTTGTTTCTGGTGCAAGGGTGCCATCGAAATCTTTACCGATTGATTGTTTGATTGAATCCAAAATATTCCATTCCTTGATATCCTCTTCCAACACTGTTGATGCTTGATCCAGTCGTAAGTATCCAGGTTGTCCGATTTCACCTCGTTCCAACAAAGTATCCAAACATGAGAATTCGTTCTGGCATCGAGAGCAGGTACAATCAAATTCAGGACCAAAACGAAGTTGTAAATCATCCATTCGAGCTTGCCTTGGTAAAGTCAAATCCACATAACTAATAGTGATAAGATCCCCTGGTGAGATATCATCCAAAGTCACTAAACGTTGTTTATCTTGACGGTAAACGACACCAGTATTGGGTCGACATGAATGTTGTACATAAAGAGTAGTAAGAGGATAAACACCATAACCAACCTTGTCCATATGTTGCTCAGGATCCAAAATATCAAATCTTGAGAGAGTGATTTGTTCTTGTACAGAAGATAGTTCGGCAGGAGTAAACGGACAATCAAAGGGGGCCATCATTTCGGATACCGCATTATAATCAATAGGGACGGAAGGAGATGATGTAGTGATAGCGCCTGGTGTAGTGGATGGTAATCGAATTGTGGATATATGATTGCCGTTTGTTGTTGTAGTCGTAGCATGATGAGTAGCTGAAAGACCAGGTGGAGGAGGTGGATGTAATTCCAAAGCTTGAATAGCGTACTTGAGATGAGGCGGAGAATGAGAATTGTGCTTATTCAGACGGGCGTGACTGTGGAGAGTCAAGGCGGCACGTTCCAAGAGCCATCGATCCGCATCCACGTTGGTATAAGTATCGTATTCCAGAGGTTCACAAAGAACATGGTGATAGTGTAGCCAGGCATTTCGGAAACAAGTATTACTACAAAAATAGGCAGATCGACAACGACCACAACATTGTAAAGATGCTCGACGTAAACAATAATTACATCTTTGACGACGAACGGATGGTAAAGGTACTTGAGTCAAAGGTGCTTGTTCCCATAATACTGAGCCAGCAGGAAAAGGTTTCAAAGCTACCATAGTTCGCCCTTGAATGCCAAGCCCAAGGTCCTTGAAATATTCTTCCAAGTTGATCATAAAAGATGTATATGCAGATATTAAAGGGACAAGAGAATAGTCACGTTTGAAAGTTAAAAAAATATATATAAATGGACAACGAAGAAACAAGAAAAAAGAAAAAAAAGGGGGGATAAGGACAAAAAGGGAACAAAAAAAAAAAAAAAAAAAAGGAAAAGAGAAAGAAAAAAAAAAAAAGAGAGAATGACCCGAGAAAGAAGAAAAAACAAAAAACATCAGGGGAACCG
Source organism: Halteromyces radiatus (assembly GCF_025201355.1). Taxonomy (NCBI): domain Eukaryota; kingdom Fungi; phylum Mucoromycota; class Mucoromycetes; order Mucorales; family Cunninghamellaceae; genus Halteromyces; species Halteromyces radiatus. The sequence goes on along the minus strand of NW_026251691.1, from coordinate 289,246 downwards.
GACATTGAAATACCGAAACCTTTTCTTTTCTTTTTTTTTTTTTTTCTTACTATATTCTCCCTAAAATCTTTCCCTGCTTTTTCTATCCAGTCATTTGAGATCAAGTATGTTCACTTCCTTTCTTTTTGCATTTTTATGTCCTTTTTTTTTTTTTTTCCTTGTCAACTCGATTATTACCTATTATAAATTTGTAGACAACACAATACTAGAAGGATGAATGGTAAGTATAACCCCAACGAACGAAAGAAAACTTTAAAAAGATGATCATCCGGAGATTGAACTACAAGTCCCTCTCTCTTTTTTTTTTTTTTGGGTAGATCAAACTTGCAACAGTTTAGGTAACGCTATTCCTTATTGTTCGCCGTTACCAAATGATGTATGGTCAAATGGAACAGTACATACCTTTGAATGGAATTCATTGTAAGCAATTGATGATGGATGATAGATGGTATTGTGATGATTGTGTGATGATGTTGTGACGATAGATGATGTGTAATGATTGATGATGTTTGTGACAATGGATGATGATGGTGTCGTGATATGTGATGATGGATGATTTATTATGTCAATCAATGGAACAATATCATAACATCAGGTTTTTTTTTTTTTGTTTTTGTTTTTCATTTAAATACAGATATCCATATTACTCGTCTTCGGTAAATTACCTCTCTTACTGAATTTGACTTTATCATTTTTACATCATATATATAAATTTTATTTTCTCCTTTCTTTTTATAGGATACCTTAGATCTTTACTTGTATTATAAAGAAAATCTTCAATATCGACCAATCAAAAATTGGACAGCGTTACCATGCAACGTTGGTTCCTGGACAACTCAAGTGGACGACTCCTGGTTCCCTGTTCCTTTGTATAGTCAATCTCAAAAAAAATGGATCATGTATGGTTACTATTTGCCTTCTTCTACTGATCCAAAGGAAGAATTATCCAATCCTGCTAGTCGATATCCACGTCCTTTTAATTTTACTGTTCTCCGTAAGTTTTTTTTTTTTTTTTTTTTTTTTTTTTTTTCAATATCAACTCATGTTCTCTATTTAGAATTTGGTCAAATATCATCTCTTAACAATACTAATGCCACTACTCCGCTGAACAATAATCCATCATCATCAGATTCAAACGGCATGATGCATACATTCCCCACTTGGGCTATCGTCGTTCTTGTCATTACCTCAACAACATTACTGATTTTAATCATCATGGTGACTCTATGGCTTATATACAAACGATCATCAACTTCATCCAATACAAGTTCCCTAAAAAATAATGATGAATATCCGACACCAATGATCAATATCACTCCTACTACAAATAATAATCATAATAATGATATGGAAATCATTTCACCTGTATCCAGTCAAAATAGATCAGATGCATCATGGCAAAGAAGATCTTCCATTTTAAGTTCATCGGATACTGCAGTAGTAGGTGACACTTTTAGGCAATTACTTCATTCTCCTGAATGGGAAAATCAAGAAAGGCGGCGTCAAATAGATAGTAACAAGTTACTTCAACAGGAATTGGATGCAGATAAAGATACCGTAATAAAAACTGCATTAAAAAGTCGGAAACCACAAATAGAAATAATTCAAAGTAATAGTGCTACTGGAAGTCATATTTAATTGTTACAATAAATGGTTTTTTTTTTTTTTTTTTTTTTTTTTTTTTTTTTTTTTTTTTTTTTTTTTTGCTTGATGTATAAAAATAGGTGCAATTTGATCTCATCCAATGAAAACGCTTCATTCCCCAACTAATTGTTGTTTTTTTCATTTTCTCATTTTTCATTTTTTTTTTTTTATTCACTCTCTTTTTTTTTTTTTTTATACATTATTCCTTTTATTATTAAAAATGAGTGTTGGAATAGAAAAGTGTTGTTGTTTTATTCCTTTACGTTTTGGTACCTTCTTGATTGCTCTTTGGTTTACTGTAAGATGATTGATTAATATAAGAAAAAAAAACATCAACTAAAACTATTTATGTATATAGATTATATATCTACTTGATGCCACCACGGGTTTCCTTGGTATCAATGGTAAAGTGAACATATATAAATATATATAAAAATATAAATTAATTCTTTTTTTTTCTTTAAAAAAAATGTTATCAATTTAATAAATAGCTGCGATTGTATATTCTGGACAAGCTGCGAGTGCCTGGTATTATATTGACCTTCTCTTTACAGTACTTGTATGTATTGGTGGTGTTGTTGGCATGTTTGGATCTTGTTTTGTAAGTAGTCATTATTTTGATATGAATATTAGTTCTTACAAAGTTCTCTTTTTTTTTTTTTTAATATAGTCTTCTCGAAAATTCGCCAAAATATTTAGTGTGGTTGTTTGGGTGAATTGTACACTTTCCATGTTGAAATATGTCATCTGTTTAGCATTAATGATTAGCCATAGTTATGATATGACTCGATCATGTTTACGTTCTGGATTTATTGGATTCACCAATTCACAATCATCTATCACACCTGTTATCATTCCTGATAGTCCTTATTACTCACCTGTGCGATACCCTGGTACCTTAAATGCTAACGCTGGAACTCAAGAAGATTGTGAAGCAAGTGTCAAAACCTTTTTGATTACTTTTGGTGTGGTTGTGTTTGTTGTGCAAATACTTCAGGTAAACAAAATAATAATTATAATTATAATAATTGATGGATGATCTACCTCGGAAACTCTAATGATTCTTTTTATATATATATATAGTTTTATTTTGCTACTGTGGTCAGTGCTTATGCTTCCAGACTTCGTAATGGTGCTCGTCATCATCGATTACATGATCAACAAATCAAGGATTTTGAAGAATCAAGATACCATATGTCCACTGTTTACTAGTTTATTACAAATATTATATATATATATTTTTTTCCCCTTTCCTTTTTGTACATTTATCCCTCTTCAATAAAAAAAAAGAATATATATATATATATAAATCAAGTCCCGTTTGAACTTTGTTACATAGATTTTTCACATGAAGTGAAAGAAGTTGGTTTCAATTACTTTTTTTGCGGAGTAATCATCTATTAGTCACCCATGGATTGTTTTCTACCTTTGGCTTTTAGAGTATCGTTCTCCGAATAGACGGATACACCAATATAGTGATAATAGAATTGATCATACCTTTGGAAAAATCATGAATACTGTATATATCATCATTTGATAAAAACTAAAATAAAGATGTTTGACTGTTTAACACATACATGTTTAACACATACATCTGACTGTATGCACCATTTGTTGTTTTGATCTCTTTGTGGAATAGTTTATCTTCTCTTGTACACATTGGCGGAGATACGCGGAGGATATAAAGGAGATAACAACACTTATTCTCATCCAATCAAGTACTATAATGAGCAAGATTTTTTCATAGAGTCACGAGGTTTCGTTGACAATTCACCAATCATCATAACTCAGCCTCACGCCATTTATATAATTACGCCCAACTATTTTTTTTTCTCTTTTTCTTTTTCCCTTTTCTTTTTTTTTCTTTAAGATATTTGAAACCCTTTTTTTTTTTTTTGAAGCCATTACCCTACATTTTGTTATATTCATTCTTATCAAGATGGTTTCTATTCTTATTTAAATATCCTTTGTTAAACTCGTTATCTTTTTTATATTGTCTTGTCTATTAAATATACGTCTCAATTATCTCGTGTCGTCTATTTTGAATCTCATGTCTGCCTTTATTGTGTCTCCCAAGCCTCTCTCTTTTCCCAAAAACCGTCCTAGCAAACCTTTCTTCTCTTATTGTACTGACGAACCTTCCACCTGCACCAGAAAGAAAACTCTACAACAAAACACACCCGGAAATTAATATTTAACATTATTCAGCCTAAATTTCTGAATTCTCTATCATCCATGACAACAAGTATGAACAGCAATTATTATATCAACAATATCAACACCGACAACAATAACAACAATAATAATAATAACAATATGAATAGTGATCTTTTCTTGACTCAAGATCCATTTTCAACCTACCTCTTTGGTGCTGCTACTCCTGCTTCTCTTTCTCCTGTTACTCCTATTACTACTACTCCAAGCTCCTCTGTAGATGAATGGTTGGCTGATGAATTGAAACAATCTGGTCTATTACCTCTGATGCCTGATTTTTTGAAACAAGAGAATAATGTAGTGGATTATTATTTAGCTCAACAAGAATCTTCTCCAGCAATGACCTCTGGTAGCCCTGATAGTAGTGCAAGTAGTGTAGGTAGTCCTCAAACTTCTCCTGTTTCTCTTGGAACTCCTCCTTCATCATCATCGTATCCTATGATTGCTACTCCACCCTTGTTTCCGGATATTGCGCCTAAAAAACCTGGATTCCGTGCTATTGCTCCTGCAAAGAAACAGCTTGTTCCTATTATGCCCAAAACTACCAACAACAACAACAACAACAACAATACTCCATCTGTTAATCCTTCTTCTTTAATGTCTGTTGCCAATCATCCTATTCATCATCAAGTCAATAACAAACGCAAGATTGTCACTGACAAGGAACAAGATGACATTGCATTGAAACGTCAAAAGAATACTGATGCTGCTCGTCGATCTCGTTTGAAGAAATTGGTCAAGATGGAAACTTTGGAAAAACGTGTAGTGGAATTGGAAGCTGATAATACAAGATTGTCAACTCGCATTGCCGTGCTGGAATCTGAAAAATCTGGTCTGGAATCCAAAGATAAAGGACTCGAAGATCGCATCCGTACCCTTGAAGCTCAACTTGCTGAAGCTCACAAGGCATTGACTGGCCGTCATTAAAGTGCCTCCATCTTTTCTTTATTATTATTATTTTTTTTTTTTTAGTATTATCTTTATGTTAGTTAGTTTTTTTTTTTTATCCTTTTTATTATAGTCTATTAGTTTTTTATATTATGTTTATTTTTACAATAAAAAAAAATGATCCATTGAAAATCGAAAATGAAAAATATTCAATAATATTCTCACGATGGTAATCTTTTTTTTTTTTCATATTCTCCAAAAGGTTGATTGATTCCGTGCGAATACAGACATGATTTTGAATCAACATGGGTATTTTTTTTTTTTTTATTTTTTTCTCACATGTCATTTATTATCACATTTTTTACACGTTGATTGATCGATCGATCGGTGCAAAAAAAAGTTCATTGAAATTGTTTCCTGGTGATTCGTGACGATGGTAATTCAAAAAAAAAAAAAAAAAAAGATGTCTTTCTTAAGAGAAGTACGGGAGATTTCAGGTACATGGAATAGACCGGGTTCAATCAAAACAAAAATAAAAAAAGAAAAAAATTAAAAGTGACACATACGATAGGATTGGACAAGTTTTAACTTTGGTGCCTTTTTGTATTACTTTGTTTTTGGATATGTATGGGATGAAACACCGCTACAGTTCAACAACAAAAAAGTGAAGGAAAAAAAAAAAGAAGAAATGCATTAGATAAATAAGGGAGGGAAGAAAAAAAAAAAAAGAAGTCTTTATTTTAATGATGATTAGGAATAAGGTATAAAAATAATAAAAAAAATAATAATAATAAATAATAGATATTATGTACAATAAAACTAACTAACGAATTATATAAAAATGGGGATTTTTTTTTCTATTATCTAATCAGTATATCCGTCAACAAATTGATTGATTGTTTCCCAATTGCCATCCATCATATATTCTGTTTGAGAGTTTGGAGTTGGTGGTACATCGATATTGGAGATGACTGATGGTGCCATGGAGGATGATTTGCTTGAAGAGAGAGCACGTGGTGAGGATAAAGCAGATGCAGGAATCAAGGATTTTTGAGCGTAGCACACAAACCAGTTGAGATGACTTTGATACCGAAGACATTCTTTCATTGCTTGTTCAATGGCTGTATCTGATAAACCCAACATAAAATCAAGAGCACCAGGTTGCCAAGTAGGAGGTGGTGATGTATTAGTGACAGCGTTACGGATAGTTGGACTGAGAGATTTATAAAAAGATTCAGTACATTGCGCATGTACTTGACCTACTTGTCCACCCCAACCTAATGGAATCGTCACTTGTTGTTGTCGTATGTCTACAAATCCATAACTAGAAGATTGAGTCATAAGCAGAGTTGATACTTGATTACTTTGTAAAAGATCAATATGATGTCGATGAAACGCATTGTGTACTATTCAAATAAAAAAAAAAAAAAGGTTAATGATTTTGATTTCTTTCCTTTTTAAAACTTACATTCATCATTTAATAAGGATTGGCATAAAGGACCAGGTCGTTGAATACGATGTTCTACATCTACAATTTCAACTGTGCCAAGAGGTTTGAGTACACGAGAAATTTCACCAAGAATAGTTTGAACTTGTTGAGTAGAGAGTAGGTTTAAAAGATGTCGCATATGTATATAATCCAACGAATTATCCGGAAAAGGTAAGGATGATAAAAAGTTGTGTTGACTAAAATGAGCGTTTGTTGGTTTGACACTTTTTGGGAACGAGGTTATAATGTCGATACCATAAAATTCTATAATGAACATAACCCAAAAAAAAAAAAAATTAGTCTCATGATTGAATAAAAAAATTTTGGTGATTAAAAAAAAAAAAATATACCTGCTGTAGAATATTCTGCTGCCATTTCCAAAACCCTATTTCATATGCAACAGTACAAAAAAGATAAGAAAAAAATTTTTTTTTGTATGATATCAAAAGAATTTTTACCATGTGCCACTTCCACAACCAATATCAAGTACTTGAGCCTTCGGTTGTTTGAGTCTAGGTATAATTGGGGCAATCACATTTCCTTTGAAGGCATATTTGAGTAAAAAGTGCTATATTCAAAAAGATAAGATTAAGATTGCAAATCATTTTAATATGTATAAATATATATATATATTACCAGTATAACCAATCTATCAGCTTCATCGTCGTCACAAGGTAAATGATAATGAGTTCCAGGAGTAGTGAGATAACGTCGTCCAGCAACTTCAGTAAAGGCCAGCTTCAATTGTTGTAATTCCGGAAGTGAGATCACAGATTCACGAGTGGAAGTGGATAAAGGTGAACGTCGAGTTTGTTTTTCACTAGAAGATTTCGAACTTGATGTATGAGAAGTAGCAACTGACGAAGATTTGCGACTAGAAGGTCGAACAACGGGTTTTGGTACAGGTGTTTGTGCTACAGCTGCTGCTTCAAAAAAACTAAATGAAGAAGGTTGATATTTTTTTGCCGTTTGAGCTTGTGATAGTCGTTGTTGAGTTCGTTTGGGTAAGTTGGAAACAACATCATTAGACAAGGCTGGATGTGATTCCGTATTCCCCATATCAAGGTTATTATCGTGATTAAAGTAAGAGTAAGACAGGATTAAAGAAGAAGAAGAAGAAGAATAAGAATAAGAAGAAAAAAAGTGTAACAATAGGAAAAAAAAAAAAAAAAAAGAAGAAAGAAAGGAAATAGAAAAAGAAAGATCCAAAAAGTACTAATAAAAAAAAAATAAGGTTTCGAATCAAAATCTATCACTTTTGTATAACGAAAAAAAAGAAAAAAAAATTTATTTGATATTCCGAACCCCTTTTAGTTCAACCAATCTAATCTATTTAAAACAAAAAACTACATATTTGATGTCCAATGAGTAACATCACCAATGGCAGTGTATAAATAATCAAAATAACCAACTATATTCAGAAACAAAGAGAGACATAATGAATAATATTGTTAGTTAGTGTTTTATTAATATATATTCCCATCCTTCTTCTCCCCTCCCCTTTGTTTCGTTCACATTTTATTCAGTTTCAAACTCACGATTATTATGATTGGCATGTTCCAGATAAACTAATTCCACCAAAGATGATGATTTGTCACTTGATTTCTTAATATAAACCTTTGCTTCATTTTTGATTTCATATACTTGAATTTCATTTTTTTTCTTCGTTAGCCAATCATCATCTTTTCCAATCAAAGCCTCATAAAATAATTGTGTTGAATGATCGACAGGAATTTCAATATCATGTTGACCAACAACAATCAAAATTGGACAACTCACTTTCTACAAATAAAAAAATAAATAAATAAAAAATCATAATCTATATCTAAAAAAGTAAAACAATAAAATCAAAAAAAGAAGACATTACCGATATACGGGATAAAGAATCAAAACGATGATTTAATCTTGATAACATCAGCTCTATCATTATTGTCAAAAGAATTTTTTCTGAGTTGTCATGATCGTATTTTGTGCAACTATCTTTACCTTTTGCAAAAGAGCTCCATTTCAAAGGTCCTAAAATAGGTATGTATTCCAATAGACGGTATTCAAAAACAAGATGAGATAAACTCGTATATGGTGCTTGAAGAATTAAAGTCTTAGGAGGTGTTCCTAAATAAGACATGATTAAATAAAATAGAGTTATCTAATTTATTTATTTTTTTTTTGTTTCTTCTTTACCTTTTCTTGAAAGATCATGAGCCAGAGTAGTTGCAACACCAGTACCTAATATAACAAGGGATAAATATATCAATACAACAGAAATCCTAACTAGATAAAGTAAAAAAAAAAAAAAAAAATGATACCTAAAGAATGTCCAATAAGACTAATTCGATCATGTGAAACTAGGACAAAGCAAAAAATAAAATAAGTAAAAATCTCTTCTTTTCATCTATGACTTAATCATACCTTTTTTAGAGAGTAACCAGTTATATGTTGCCTGAGCATCTAGTTGAAGACCATATTCTGAAGGCGATCCTTCTATTATCAATGCATATGCATGATTTCCACACCGACGTCAAGAAAAATGAAAAAGACTGTAAGTAATTCTTTTTATTTTTATTTTTATTTTTATTCTTTTTTACCTGAGTCTCCAAAGCCACGATAATCCAAAGCCAAGATATTGAGTTTAGGAAATTTCATTCGAAGATTCTAAAAAAAGAGTATATATATATATATATTATCATTATCATCAGTAATAGATCATTGGTTACCAAAATTTTACCTTATATAAATCAATTCGCCAAGGAGCTACGCGATTCATTGCATTTCCATGGAAATATATAACAGTATCATATTTGACATCCATCAAAGCTTGATCAAATATATCATTTGTCACTTGATCCATAATATTCAATTTCTGTTCAATATGATATTCACTAGGTAGAATATGCCAGGCTCCTACATAAAAAAGAAATCATATAAATATATATATAATATATATATACTTTTCTTACCAAGAGTAATATTGTCCTCTGTTTTGATTTGAATATTCCTAATAGCATTATCTAAATAAAATAATTTGCACTTAGTATTGAACAAAAAATGGTATTGAATATTCATTTACGTGCAAAACCATAATATTCTGGTGTATCAAATTTTGCATAAAGAGGAGCTTGAAGCCAGTGAAGGTATATCATTCTATTGAAAAATAAAATAACGCGAGATTAATATACATAATTACATTTTAAAAAAAGGAACGTACAATGTTTGAGGGGTTTCGAAACATAGACCAATCACTATTGCCTAATATATAATATAGAAAGAGTGAGAGTTAACATTTATAATATGAGATTACAATATATAAAAAAAAAGAAGTCTACCACATATAACGCGACTAAAGAAGTTGATAATACAATCGCCTTTTTCAGTAAACTCATGAAAATATTGAATAAGATAAGTAAAAAGGAAAAAAGAAAAAAAAAAAGAAGTAAAGGAAGACAAAATGATTGGATAAGCGGAAATGGAATTTAAAAGAAATAAAAATACACTAAAAAGAGTTGAGAGAAAAGAAAAAAATAAATTGGATTGAAGGATTTGAAATGATAGTCAGGTGATTTATTCATTTGAAGTAAAAAAATATACAATTTCAAAGGGGATTTGTCTATGAATCAGGAAAAAAAAAAATCCAATTCAAGCATAGCACAAAAAAAAAAACTATTTTTGTTCCTTCGAACCCATTGAATTTTTTCTTTTTTTTTGTTACGAAACTCAGTCAGAAAAAAGAGGGGAAAAAATCTCTTCTTCCCTCCTTTTTTTTTTTTTTTTTCTTTTCTTTTCTTTTTTTTTTTTTTTCATTACTTCTATCTCTATTCTTTTCTTTGTAGATTATTTGAAACGATGGAAGGTGGTGGTTTCAATTTCGCAGATTATCCTGTTATTGTTGGTATCGATTTCGGTAATTACTCAACAAAAAAAAAAAGACAGAAATAATAAAAGATGACGAATAATTCAATCTAATTTTATTCAACCATCTATAATAGGTACAACTTATTCTGGTTGTTGTTATGCTTTTGCTCAAAATGAAGAAGTATTTGATATTGTTAAATGGTAAAGAAAGATATATATATAATATTTATGACTATTAATTTCTATCTTTGGTTATAGGCCAAAACAGAACAACAATATTTATCCAAAGGTACAAAATAATAATAATAAATATATATAAGCTTAAACGTTTTCATCTATCTGACCACATTTCCTTTTTTGTTAGACACCATCATTGGCATTATATCGAAAAGGATCAACTTCATTAGTAGATTGGGGTCATGCAGCTCGACGTATTGCTATGAAACCAAATAGCCAAGACTATTTACTCATGTCTAAATTCAAACTTTTCTTGATGGATGATACTCAAGATACTTTACCAAATGGTCTCAATGTTATTGATGTTATTGCTGATTATTTGCGAGCTTTCCATGATCATGTTAAAAGTGAACTTTTAAAAGGTTTTGCTGGGAATTATGATCAAAGCAAATTCAGATATGTAAGTTTTTTTCTAAAAGAAAAAAAAAGATAACGGGACTAACTCTTTTTTTTTATTATTATTCTTTACTTTTTATTTTTATATTTAGTGTCTTACTGTACCTGCCATGTGGAGTGATCGTGCAAAGGCTGCTACTCGTGAAGCTGCTATTCGTGCTGGTTTAGTATTACGATCTGATCATCCCGAACGTCTTATGTTAATTTCTGAACCTGAAGCTGCTGCTCTTTATTGTGAAAAGAAATCTGAACAATTTAATTTAGCTCATGGTCAACGTTTTATGATTTGTGATGCTGGTGGTGGTACTGTGGATTTGATTGTTTTTGAAATTGATCAAAAACCTGGACAAAAGTAAGTAAAAAAAAACCTTTTATAACACTATTTTATTTACTTCAAATTTTCTTATATAGACGTACTCTTAAAGAAGTGACAAATGGTCATGGTGGTTCTTGTGGTTCGGCCTTTCTGGATGTCAATATGCGCGAATACATCAAAAGAAAATTCTCTCATCTTGGATCTATTAATGATACAGCAATGGAACATATTATGGATACATTTGTTAATATTATCAAGGTAATATTAAAAAAAAAAAAGTAACATTTTATTTATTTACATTTTATTTATTATTTTCGAATAGCCTGAATTTGATGGTTATGAAGATCATTTCTTGGATCTACCAGCATCTATGGGACTTGGTGATTTAACTGATGAAACTATTGGTTTAGAAAATGGATCTATCTGTTTGCCTGCTCAAGAACTTTGTGAACAAGTATTTGAACCAGTCATTATCCAAGTCTTACAACTTATTGAAGGTCAACTCAATCAATCTTTCAATTTGGAAGCAATCTTCTTAGTGGGTGGGTTTGGTCAATCCAACTATTTGTTCCGTCGAGTAGAAGAAGTATTTGCAAATCGTGTCGGTATGATTGGTGTTCCTCCTCGTGGTGAATTGGCTGTCGTACGTGGTGCTGTTTACTTTGGTCTTAGTCCTCAACAAATCACTGAACGTGTTTCTCGAAGAACTTATGGTGTTGAAACTCGTATGATTTTCCAACAAGATGTCGATCCTGAAGAATATTCCGTTATTGGTGTAGATGGTCGAAAATATTGTCGTCAACGTTTCAGTGTATATGTACAAAAAGGTCAAAGTGTCAAGGTAGATGAATGTGTATCTAAAACCTTTGTGATTAGTTACCCTAGTGATACGGATTCTGGTAATTTCTTTTTTTTATTTTTCTTTTTTTTTTCTTTTGTTTGATGTTATTCACCATTTCCTTTTATATTTTTTTTTTATTTTTTATAGATTTGTATGCTTTTGATGGAGAAGGACCCCCTCCTCGCTTGACATCACATCCAAGTATCCAAAAAGTTGGTCATTTTCCTATTCGTATGCCAACATTAGAAGGAATGAAACCTGGAGAAAAAGTGAACATGACAATTCGTATGTACTTTGGTCTGACAGAAATCAAGATTGAATGTATCATCAAAGATAAAATCATCGTATTTACTTCAGCATTTGAAGCCTCAGACGGCAGTGCTCAAGAAATTGGTGCTGGATATGTTCAAGATGCTTATGGTGCTCCTCCTGCAGTAGCAATGGATCCTTATGGAACTCCTTCTATCAATGCCAGTCAAACCTCTTTTGCTGGTTATCCTCCAAATGGTGGTTATGGTGGTGTTCCTCCACCTTCTTCTTATCCTCCACAACAACCAGGTGCTTATCCACAATCAAGCTATGCTGCTTATCCTCCAACTGGTGCTTATCCTGCAGATGATAGTTATTATCAACAACCATACGCTGATCCTCAAGGTTATCCTCCACAAACTCAACAACAACAACAACAAGGTTATTATGGTGCTGGTGCTGGTGGTGGTTACCCACCAACTTCTCAAGGTTATTCTCAACAAGGTGGTTACTCTGGTTATCACTAAATTTATTCATTCCCCACTTCCTCCTTTTACATTCTTCTTCTTATTCGTCTTTACTTCTTTTCTTATTGTTTTCCGCCACTATATTGTAATAGTTCCTCTTTTCCCCCTTCTTTTATTTTATTTCCTTTATATTTTTTTTCTCTCTTTTACTCCATGTTACATTTTATTTATAACACTATTGAATAAACATTTGTCATTTATCATAGGCATCCACCTATATATTATTTATTTTTTTTAGTTTAACTTGTCTTCTTGAGTATATATGAAATAGAGACGCAATCATCTTCTTTTCTTCTTCAGCAAATAAGACTAAAATAAGGACTTTAATATCCTACATCGAAAGAAAATGATTTTTATTGATATCATTGAGGATAAAAAAAAAAAAGGATGGATGAAGGGCACACAGAAAGTAATGTAATAAGTAATGAAAATGGAAAAAAAAAGGTGTGATAATGCAAATGATATACAAAAATGATAGAAAGGATTAGAATACAATGATAAATACAGTGAATGATGAATGAGTGAAATAAAAATAATAATAGTATGAATAACTAACTGAATCTCTAAGTTGCACCAGTGGCCCATTTGATCAAATTGGTTGGACAATCTTTGTATTTCAATACAGCATCAATGACTTGAGCATGTTCCAACATCAGCTTTGCCATTCGATATTCCTTTGGACATTTTCCTATTTGTTCCACTGGACATACCAATTCGAAGGATTGTAAACTTTCAAATGCCTAAAAGATAGAAGGGTGAATAAAAGAAAAAAAAAGTAAGACTTTACTATGTCCACCATTGATTTTCTTTTTTTATTATTATTATTATATACCTTGAGTGCTACAGATCGTTTATACAGTTTCATACCAAGTCCCATACCACGCACTTGAGTTTGAGTCATAAAATCCTTGTATTCATCATAAATCATTTGAAAGTTGAAGGTATGGGTATCTCTTTCCATCAGTTTCTTCATACTGACAATCAACACCAATTCCAGTAGCGATACACCTAAAAGAAAAACGCTGTTAAGTGAAAACAAAAACACTAAAATAGAATATTTCTTTCTTATCATTACCTTTGAGCATTTCTGTCTTTAAATCTGTTCTCTGTTCTAGACTTGATTCCATAAATTGGGATACCAACAAGTAGGATGATTCTTCCGAAAGTTGTGAAACAGGTTCAAACTAAGAAAAATAATAATAAAAAAAAAAAAGAGTCAACATATATCCATGTAATGATTATTTCTCTTCTATAACTTACACATATCTTGAAAAACATCCGTAAATCCTTCGTAATATCAAAGATACGACGTAAAAGAGTGTTCATCGATGAATCTTCAAATACTGTCTATTCATCATTAAAAAAAAAAAAAACAAATTCATCAGTCACTTGAATATCTTTTTTAAACTACAATTCTTTCATTTTTTTTTTTTTTTCGTTACCTTCACAGCTTGATTGAATTTTTCCGTAAAATCCTGATCCACCAAACCTTCAGGTACAATCAAAGTTTCACGAGCGATTTCTACAAAATCACCAAAAGTAGCAGGAGGGAATAGATAGATCTGTCGATGAGAGAATCTTGATTTGACACGTTTTTCCAAAAGATCCAAAGTATCCTATATAAAAAAAAAAGGATATCATTAAAATTGGGGATGACAAAAAAAAAGAGAAAACTTACAATACGACAAGTAAGACCAATGACAGCCATCGGATTTTGAGCACTTTGAGTGGCATCAAATAGATTGTAAAGAAGAGTTTGCTTGGGATGTTGAGCGAATAAATCAAATTCTTCCAAAATAAAGACAATTGGTAGAGTTGTTTTATCTCCTTGTTTCAAAAGTGATAAAGTATATTCAAAGGATTCTGCAAATGTTGCCTAAAAAAAAAAAAAGAATGGTGAATAAAGGAACAAATCATCAGAAAAATCTAACTTACAAAGGTACGAAGTTGTTGTTGTACTTTTCCTTGTGCTACCATCAGTTGTCGTGCAATTTCATTGAGGGCAATACGATCAGTTGTTTCAGTGAGTCCATTCAAACGTATAGTGACAAATCCAGCTGGAAACTTTTTTGTTAAATCATTTAATGCAAGTCGAACCATGGTTGTTTTCCCTGTTCCACGATTGCCAAGTAATAAACAAGAATTACTTTCTCCTTTGCTAATAGTTTGGTATAAGATTTGATGCAGGCTATCATATTCGTTTTGCATTCCTACAAGTCGTTTTGGTGTAGATCGTTCAGATAACTGGGATATAAGATGGGTCTTGATCATTTTAATATCGTTGTGAGTCGCGTCGTGATTAATATCGTTCATGTGCGTTTTCTCAGTAACACTGTTTTCAAGGTCACAGGTATTGTTTTCTATACGATTCCTTTTGTTGTCATCTATTTGTTTATCATCACTATTTATTTCTTCATATTGTCGTTTATTGGTCATGGTAGTAGAAATAAAAAACTTGTTCTGTTAAGGTATAGACAAAAAGGAAGAAACAAAAGCAATCAGACAATCAGATGATTGCTGAGCTCAAAAAGGTTTTCAGGCAAAAAATCAGTGACTTCTCTCTTCACATGCTAAAATATCATGGTGGATGCTGAGTTTATTAAAAAAAAAAAAAGGAAGCTTTCACATTATTTTTTATAGACAATCCCCTTTTTCCACTCTTTATCTTTTTTTCTTTCCTTTTTTTTCTTTTTTTGTTAATATATATCTTTTTGTTTTAATATATCATTTTTTTCCTTACTTTATATAAATATATATATATCCATTTCATATCATATTTTTCCATATTATTGTATAAATATTATTATTATTAAATTATGTTAGATCATCTTGTTGGAAAACCCTCCGCCAATTGGAAACGTACACAAGTGTTACTGACCATGATTGTGGGGTAAAATAAACTATAATATGATGAAAAAGATTAGTAAACATATTTTTAATATATAATTTACTCAATCTTTTTATTATTTATTTATTTATTTATTTATTTATTTAGATATTGGATTATTATCAAGGGCGATACCAATCGATTACCGAAGATATTACAAAAGTTCAACAAATCTATTGGTAAGTCTATTAAAAAAATAAAATAAAAAAATCTCCTTTTTGACTTCCCGATTATGTATGATGATCTATTGGATTGGTGATACAAATTCTTAATTCTAATAGATGGTAATGCTCCATGGAAAATCACTGTATCTGCTTGGATGGCATATTACTTGATACAAAATCTATTCCATCTTGTTGGCTTGAATGGTAAATAATTGATAAAAGAAAAATATGAAATTTTAACAAATATATATATGTTTACTCATTTTTTTTCTTTTATTATTATTATTATTATTATGACAAAAGCTCCTGAACCATTGGCTCGATTGGTAAAAAAAAAAAAAAAAAAAAAAAAAAAAAAGTCTTTACCAAGAATGATTGACCAACTTTTTCTTATGGTAGTACAAACGAAGTTTTTATCGTGCAACATGGATTCTGACAGCTTTGGATGCAGGGTTCTTTACAGCCCAGCCATTGAAACCTATTTGGTTACGCCATATTTGTTCCATTTTATTCTCGGTCTATTATTTGGTGTTTGCTGATGCTGCTGAAGAAAAAGTGCGTAGAGTACGAGCAACTATGTCTGTTGAACAAATGCGTGTTTCATGGGAAAAAGTCGCTACCAATCCAATATTATCAATAATATCAAAAGCAACTCGACCTCGATTATCCATTCGTCGTATTCTTCAATTTGATCGACCTGATTACCATCAACACTTATCTCCTACCGAAGTTTATTTTTTCTATGCTGGTGATCCTGATACTTTGGCTCAACATAACACCATCCTTTTACAATTCCCTGGTGGTGGATTTGTATCTATGCCTCCTCCTTGTCACGAAGATGCTATTGCTGCTTGGGCAAAACAAACAGGTTTACCAATTTGTAGCGTCAATTACAAAAAAGCACCTGAATATCCTTACCCATGGCCTATTGATGAATGTTTTGACCTTTATGTAACTTTGATCCGTGATCGTGGTAAATCATTTGGTCTCTCTGGTGACAAAGATTTGAATATTATCGTTTTGGGTGATTCTGCGTAAGTTAGATTTAAGTGTGCAACATACAGATCAATAACATTTTTTTTTGTTTATTTATTTATTTATTTATTAGAGGTGGGAATGTAACAACAGCCGTGACATTGAAAATTTTACAACATAACGAACAAATCAAACAAAAATCTCAACAATCATCATCATTGGCGGAATCTTTTCTAACACCTTCACCTACCTTGACTTCGATCCAAATGCAACAATCAGAACCTTTATTTAATACCAAAATCCCTGTACCTTGTGGTATAATCCTAATCTATCCTGCTTTGGACTTTGAAATGTCATGTTGGATGTCACCTGATCAACTTTCTCTGATTCGTGCGGAATCGAAGACTCAACTTTTCCGATCAAGTTCTTTGGAATCATTATGGCAAACAAAGGATCATTTTAGTCATGCAAGTCCCCTCAGTGTAGTACCAGATATTGAAAAGACAAGTTTATGGAGGCGTGCTCTCGATAATCTCAATATTACCAACAAGTCAAAAACTTTACCAACTGCATCAGGATCTTCTTTGTCATCTACTTCCGGTCGTGATCCTTCTATTCGTGAACGTGTACATCAACCTTCTGTCGACAAACATGCTTGGGGTTCTTCTCGTTTGGCAATGACAAGTAGAATGAGTTTCTTCAATGACCGAATCATTAGTCCTGATATGGTAATGTCATTGAAAAATGAAAAAAAAAATGGATAACATTGGTCATTAATTTTTTTTTTTTTTCTCTCTCTCTCTCTCACTTTTGGATAATAGATGCGTGCCATGGCTATTTGTAAGCTAATATAAAATTCAATATTGATTTCGATCTAATCTTTTCCGTTTTTTTTTATTATTATTATTTTATTTTGTATCAAAGTGTACCTTGGACCTCATGCTAACCCTGATTTCGATACTGACTATCTCCTATCGCCTATTGTGGCACCATTTGAACTTCTTGCAAAGTTTCCCAAGACATTTATGATTTGTGGTGAAAAAGATCCTTTTGTAGATGATACTGTCATTTTTGCAAGTCGTATACGTCAAGCCAAAACGCAATTCCCTAGTCCATTGGAAGGTCATCCTAATAATGTGGTACGTGTCAAGTTTTTGGAAGGAATTAGTCATGCCTTTTTACAAATGATGGCCTTTTTACCTGAAGCTCGTCAAGCTGCAAAAACAATTGGTGCCTGGATACGAGAATTAGCGGATGATGTTGATGAAACATCTGGTCTCAACTCATTTTCAGATTCAACATCATTACCTTTGTCTTCTTCTGGAACAAATCGAACCTTATCCCCTGAATTGGCTGAAGTGAATGCTGCTGTCCATGTGGCCGAAATAATTACTAGTGAAAAAGAGATGATCAATAGACGCAAACAACAGTTAGTAGATGGTTTATATTAGATTTTAGTTAATTATTGTCGGTGAATAAAATTGCCTTTATATATGTACATTTTTTGGTTTACCCAATTTTCTTCGTGTCTCTTTTTTTTTTTTTTCTGTGTCTTTTTTCTCTGTACTTCATCTTGCAACTGTTATCATCTTTTATATTCTCTTCACTTTTTATTATTATTATTATTATTATATAGTCTTTTCGTTTCATTTACTTAACATGGAAGATGCAAGAGAAACGGCTGTTTCCAAGTTGGCTGAAATACTCAAACATCCTGATGATCTCAATACAAAAATTGGTCCTCTCGTACGAAAATTGACTAAAGAAAAAGCAACTATTGATGCCCAACTCAATACTGGTGTTCAAACTCAACTAGATAATGTTCAACAAGGACTCGAAACACTTGACATCTCCATCCAAAGTAATGAACGTGTGAAGGAAAATATGCAACGTATCGATGCTCTTTGTGGTGATACTCGTCATTTGATTAAAGACTTTGGTCGTATCAGTCAAGTAAGTAATAGATTCATTTTTACTAGGGGAAAAAAAAAAACTGACCTCATCTTTTTTTTTTTTTTTTTTTTAGCTATCTCAATTACACAAGAACTTTGTAGCTACACAAGAAAAGGTCAAGTCTTTTCAAGTACTATATCAACGACTGGATTCTCTGGAAAGTATGTTTCGCCCTTTACAAGCTGATATTTTCGAACCACAATCCGATTTACTTCATGTACATTACAATCTATTCAAGTTGGAAGAATTCCGTGATCAAACCATGCATCAGGCGCGCGATCCACCTCATGACGTACTTATTACTCTCAAAACCCAGTTTCGACGAGTAGATGTTTTATCAGACGATTTTACACAACACTTATGGCATTTGGCTCGTAACATGTTGGCTCTTGTGGATGAAGGATGTGGACCTACTATTGTGATTATGGTCAAGATTATCGAATGTGAAGAAAGGGCAGATGAAAAGGCATTGGCAGCACGACGAGCTCAAGCAAGTCATCAAGATCTTCAGCAACGAAATGAAGATTCAGTGCAACAACAAAAATGGCGATTGGCGGAAGGCAATCCTCGTACCATCAAATCTTATCGTGTGGAATTCTTTGAACAAGTACATCAATCTATTGTCGAACGATTTGAACAAGAATTGGCACCATACAAAGAAGTAGATGATTGGGTGGGAACCTTGGACGCAACAGATTTCATCTTCAACGATTTGGAATTGGTGTTTGATCAAATAGTGCCGAAATTCCCGAAGAAATATAAGATTTTCCCTCACTTTGTGTTGGAATACCACCGACATACTTATGAAATGCTCAATCAAATGGTGGATCAAGAATTGGATGCTGGATCTATCTTACGTCTTTTACGGTTTGTGCGTGATTATTATGCTACCATGAGTACTAGATTAGGCGTGACGGAAGAACTATTGGAACCACAGTTATTAGATGGACAGGAACAATCATTAGTAGATGAATATTTGAAATTAGTGCGTACAAAGCTGGCAGAATGGACATCCAATCTCATGTCATCAGAATCACGCGATTTCGTCAAACGGGAAAATCCTCCGGAAGAATCAACAGATGGGCAGTTTGGTATGGCGGGTGCGGTGGATATGTTCCAGATCATCAATCAGCAAATCGATGTGGCAGCAGATGCGAATCAAGGCATGTTACTTTATTTGGTGGTATCTGAATGTAGCAAGGTGATCAAGGATTCGCAAACATTCTGGAAAAAGTTATTGACGACTGAATTACGCAAACAATTAGATCAACCGGATGAAACACCTGAAGGATTTGTGGAATATGTGATGGCTCTTGCGAATGATCAAGTCAAATGTGCTGATTTTGCCGATGGACTTTTGGCACGCATTGTACCCATGGTAGAAAGTAGGTACAAGGTACAGGCAGAAGAAAAACTCTCGACGGCGGTGGAAGGATATATTCATGTGGCAACAGCAGCAAGAGAGGCACTTTTGGATGTGACGTTCAACGATATTCGACCAGTCTTTGATGATCTGTTTACAACACGATGGTACGAACAACCGTTGATTCCCTCAGTGATTGAAACTCTCAAGGATTACTGTCATGACTTTATGCACTTGAATCAACAACTTTTCCATAAACTATTGAACGATATTTTGGACCGTTTCCTTATTCTTTATCTACAATCGATGCGCAATCGCAAAGCAACATTCAAAATGGAGGTCTGCTTGGACAAGATTCAAAATGATGTACGCATCTCATTTAACTTTTTCGCCAAACATATTCCTGTGGAAGAATTGGAAGATCATTTCGACGTGATTGAAAAAGTACATACGCTATTGGAAAGCAATCGAAGGATGATCTTTGTGGATTATTACTCTTTACGCCAAGCATACCCTGATATCCCTTTGGCCTTTGTAGAAGATATTCTTGGAAAACGTGATGATTTGGATAAGTCGGCTTTGAAAGATATTATGGAAGGCATCAAGGCAAAGGCAAGAGAATATGAACCCCAAGCGGACACTCCTCCAACCATCTTTAGTCGTATCAAGTGGTAGATTAAATTCCTTTTATTACTTTATTATAATTATTATTATTATTATTCAACTCATACCCCATTTTTTTTTTTTTTACTTTCTTCTCTGACTATTTCATCATCATGTAATAAACAAACAGTATCCTGTATTCTTCATATATATATATATATCATAGCATTTTGAATTAATCATATGATTTTTTTATATCAAATGAGGGAATCACTTTATTGATATCATACAAATAAATAAATAAAAAAAAAATCAATTCAAACAATCCTACAAAATAGCTATAAGAAGGATCCAAATCTATTCTTGTGCTTGTAATGCATATTGTTGTCCTGCCTTGATCAATGATTGGATAAGTGCTTGGAATGCTTGCTTTTGTTCAGGAGAAGCTTGTATGGAAGATGGTTGATGACCACAACCTTCAGGACCACCTATGTACCAAAAAAAAAAAAAAAGAATTAGTTTTTTTTTTAAAAGAATTTCTCTCAACTTACCGTTTTGCCATTGGAAGCCATCATCGGAAAAAAAGGCGATCGATGTATCAAATCCATAAATATCTTCACTACCAATAGGTTCTTCTACAGGAAGTTGTCCAAGTGTTTCTTTCAATGACATAGTCAAGTTCTTGATATCTTCACTATCGAAAAAACGAGAAGAATGAATTAAGACAGTTCACCATCAACTTTTTTTTTAATGAAGTCTTACGCAGCTAATTGGCCAGTTTGAGTGGTATAGTCGGTTTTTGTCGCCGGTTTCAAATTAGCATGAACAATAGAAGCACCAGTATCATCACCACGGATTTCAACCATTTGCCTTATTAAAAAAAAAGAAAAGAATTGTATATATATCCATAGTGTGAACAACAGAATAAATGTATTCTCACCATGAAAACACTTCATACAGATGAACTTACTTTATAGTTGGACCTACAAATCCACCAGTGATACCTTCACGAAGAATAATTTGAAACATATTGGATATAAAAAATATAGGAGAAAATAAAATGAAATAAAAAGGGAAGCAGAAAAAAAAAAAAAAAAGAAGGAAGAAAGATAAGAATGGGTGGGAAACGATCGAGTGCCTTTTTTTTTTTTTTCCTGAGATTCGACTCCGATGTCTCTCTCTCTCACACTCACACACACTGTTTTCTTCGGCTGGGATCGTTTATGCTTGGCACCCTCTTGATTGACTTTTTGGCTGCATTTATAAAGTACCAAAAAAGGCAAGAATGGATGCTGTCATTTGATCATCATCAACACGGAATGGTATCTATGAAAGTAATGACTTTAATAAAAAAAAAAAAGTTACGCTCCGTCGTGAGGGTACAAGAGGTTCGATGATGATAAAACATCATGATATTCATTTTTTTTTTCCTATACATGAAGTCAAATATGAAATTGCCCCTTTCTTCTCTAGAGCCTACAGTATTTTCAGATATTCTTCCAAGGTCTCATTCAGATGATATCACCAGGTAAAAAGAAAAAGGTATCTCTGGTTCTTTCAAAAAATATGTAGTCAGAGCTAAAAATTTGAAAGCTGGGGAGTTTGAACGGCTCCTTGACTATAAAAAATCCAAAAAAACAAAATGAAATGTTTTTCTTTTCTTCTCTTTTCCTTTTTTGTTTCGTTCTCCTTTTATTCTTTCTAATCTGGATTAGTAGGAAATGTGTTTGTCTCCTGCACACATTCTCTCTTTTTAGACTTTACACGGCATGTCACTAATGCTTTTATGAACAATCATTTTTTTTTATCTATGCTGAAGGGAAAGATGGTATTAAAAAAAAAAGGTATACATGGAACAAAAGCCTTGATACTAATTTATATTTATAGATCTCTTTTTCCAATATTCATAGCAATAGGATAATGAAGGTATGACATCTTACTTTTACCTCAATTGACTTGGGTACGTTCCTGTAAGTCATCTTTTTTTTTTTCTTCTTTCTATATGACGTGACTTTTGTAGCAACTTTTCTCAATACTCTTTCGTGTTTTAATTTAGTTTATGTTGTCTCCTCTTTGTTCTTCTTTATCGATACACAAATATACGCATTTGGATGGATAAGATCGCTTCCGTAGACTATACGACTGGACTGATTGAATGAATATACAATCAAAACTGAATGATTATGCTATCCGAACAAATAGACAACTTGATCAACATCAACTGAACAGAAGTAAGACCCAATTAAATTTGAGTAGATTGATAACAGTATCAGATTAGATGGATATACGATTGGATCAGCAGAATAGGATTGTAATTGGATCTTGACAGGACAAGAAAGGGCAAGTTGAATGTGATAGTATATTTTCGATGATCTTCTTCTGGATTGACTGGCTTTCCTTCTCATTTGATTCTCATTGTGATCTTTTATTATTATTATTATTATTATTATTAATTGCTAGTGTCAGATTTGGTTAGTATTTTTATATACCTCTTCGTTTTATTTTAATAAAGCTATAGTCATACTTCTTCCTACTTATTATAATTAATTCTATTACTGTTATTATCATCTCTTCATCAACAGTCATCATCATTATGAATACAGTAATCACTTCTATTATCCATCATCCGTTCTCACTTTTATTATTATATAAATATAACGATCGTATCTTTGTAGCAATGTCATCACAAGTGTTTTTTATCATCATCGACTGTTAATACCATAACAATAGACAAATTCATGACAGTAAGTTTAAATAAGGATTAGTAGCTTTGTGCCATTTATTATGATGAAGTTGGATAATATTAGTTGAATAACGATGAAAGAAATTTGAGGATGAAATGATAATGATAGCATGATGATTGCATAACATGTTCATTTGTTATACCTGTTTGAACCGTACCACTGGAATCACTTGCTTTAGAACCGAAACAATGGATCTTGTAATAATGAGATAGGACGGTACTAATGATTGGTTGATGGATCCCATTGCCTTCCCCACACAAGTTTCAATCATTCATGACTAATAGTGCTTTTTTTCAATTTCTAAATTAGTCCTTTTGTCGATGAGATATGTCATTGATACATGAGAAACCGGTCTTTCAAAACTGAACAATAACAAACCTTGTTTATTTAATGATACTCTCATATAATAAGGATGTATTTGTATTACAAACATGATGATGAAAAGTACATTTTGATTGTCCAAAGTAATGATTTATTCATCCTTCAATGATGTTATCTAGTTTGAACAATGCTTTTGATTTCCGAAGTGGAGATATAGAGAATGATCGGTGACGGAATTCTACTCCTAAAAAAGAACTATGTGAACAGGTTCAAATAGATTTTTTTTAATTTTGACATTTCCCACGAAATGAAATAAAAAAAAAAAAAAAGAGAAGATTTACTGATGATTGTAATTAGTATTTAACATTATCATATCTAGATACTATTTGATGATTATCTTTTCTATATAAAATATATTTTAAACTAATCATCATGATAAAGAAAAATAATAATAATAATGAAAAAAAAAGGAAAATAAAGTTCCAATCTCTGACTAATAGACAAGATCAAATAGGCAACCGTCGTGGGAGAAGGATTTCCAAAGCCAGATGTTTTTCTTTCATATTTTTTTTTTTTTTTATCAATGTGTTATAACTTGACCTTTTTTGGAAGTAGTAATACAGCATTTATGATTGGTCAAAAGGATGTTATCTATAACTCTGAGTGGTAAAACTTTCCAAGTATTATCTGTGTGGGGGTATGGTTGAGTCGCCGCAACATCGATATGAACAAATCCTTTTTGGTAAACTTTATCCCATATAAATTTTTCTTCCTTTATATAAAAAGGGAAATGGCGGATCTAAACTTTTTTCTTCTTTCATTTTTTTTTTTTTTTTTTTTTTACTTCTTTTCTACCTTTACTTTTTTTTTTTTTTCTGAAAACTTATTTATTTCACTTTTCTTTATTTTCTTTTTATCTTTTTTTTTTTTTTTTTTTTTACGAAAATTCCTTCACGACAAACTATATTCAAGAGATGGTTAGCATGGACGGTAACCTAAACAAAGATGTAGTAGAAATAGAATCTGGTCGCGCACATGAACAACAACAAAACGATAATGAAGTTTTACAATCTTTTGGTTATAAACAAGAAATGAGTAAAAGTATTTCTACTATATCCAATTTTGCCATTGCTTTTGGTTGTTGCTCAATCTTGTCGGGGTTGACACCGGTAAAGTAACAGAAACTTAAGAATATTCATAAATCAGTCTAAAAAATCTATAGATTCAAAAATACTCATTTTTTTTTTTATTTTCTCAATCAATGAATTTTTATATATATGATAGATGTGGGGGGATGCTATGATGAGTGGTGGATCTGTTGCTGTTGTTTGGGGTTGGATACTTGTCTCTATATTCACTATGGGTGTAGGTTTCTCTTTAGCTGAAATCTGTTCCGCTTATCCGGTGACTGGTGGATTATATATTTGGACTTCACAATTGGCTCCAACTCGATGGGTTCCTTTGGCTTGTTTTGTTACTGGTTACTGCAATTGGCTTGGATTAACTGTCGCCATCACATCTACTGATCTTAGTTTAGCTCAATTCTTAGGATCTGTCATCACTATGCAATATCCTGATTATAATATCACAAAATATTGGGAATTCGGTATTTTTTTGGTCATTGTCTTTATTCACGGTATCATCAACTCTGCAAGTGTTCGTTACAATGGTTTTTTCAATCAAACTTCTTTATATTGGCATCTTATTGGTACTTTATTACTTGTCATTGTTGCATTGGTTTTAACTCCTAATAAACCAAGTGCTGCTTGGGTGGTATGTTACAAAAATTAAAAAAAAAAAAATAAAAAAAAAAGACTAATTTTATTCCTTTTTTTTTTTTTTTTTAAATAGTTTACTTATTTTGAAAATGATACTGGATTCTCCAACAGTGGATATGCTTTCTTGATTGGTCTTTTACAATGTCAATATACTCTTTCTGGCTACGATAGTGCTGCACAAATGTCGGATGAAACAGTGGATGCTGCTCGCAATGCACCAAAAGGAATTCTCTATGCAATTGGTACTGCCGCTATTGTCGGTCTTGTCTTTTTACTCTCTGTCAACTTTTGTGTACAAGATTTCCAAGCTCAAATTGTTGAAACCACTCTTAGTCTTCCTATGACTCAAGTGTTTATGGATGGTGTTGGTAACAAGTGGACTATTGTGTTCTGTACTATCATCATGGGTGCAATGTTCTTTTCTGGTTCAGCTCTTACTCTTGGCAGTAGTCGTATGGTGTATGCATTTGCTCGTGATGGTGCTACTCCCTTCAGTCAATATCTCAGTAAAATCAACTCTGTCACAAGAACACCTGTATGGGCTGTGTGGGCCAATATTATATTCGCTGCAGTTGTCGGTATTCTATACATCATCAATGATACTGCCTACAGTGCTATTGTGTCTGTCAACACCATCGCTTCCTCTACAGCTTATTTTATTCCCATCTTCCTTCGCTTGACGGTATCTCGCAAAACATTCCAACGTGGTCCTTTCCATTTGGGTCCCTTCTCTGACATGATTGGTTGGTGTAGTTGTTTCTGGATTCTCTTTACATTCATTCTTTTTGTCTGCCCAACTGAATACCCTGTCACACCCACCAACATGAATTACGCCAGCGTTATCTTTTGTTTTGTCATCTTCGCCTCTGTCACCTACTATTTTGTTTATGCTAGAAAATGGTTCAAAGGCCCAAGCAAGAGTATGGAACCTGATGAATTCTTGGATGAAGGTTTTGTTCCCAACAAACATCAAGAGCATGAAGAAAAATATGAAATCTCTGAAGTGGAACGTCTTTGAAATCCATCCTTTTTTTTGATATATACAGATATATTTAGATTTGAATATTTGTATTATGTATTTGTAGCTTCTCTCTCTTTCTTTCATTATACCATTCTTTTTTTTATTATCATTCCTCCTTCTGTTTGTTATATTATTATTATTATTATTATTTTTCCCCTCTTCTTTTTATGGTTTGATTAAAGGCTAGTCCGTTAATCTTGTTGTACTTTATTTGAAATAAATATATTCAATAGAACCTATATAAGGACAACTGATACTCAAAGTGAAAAAAGATTTTTTTATCGTAACAGTCGTTATCAACTTCAGATGACAGAAAATTAAAATAGAGAGGGTAATAAAAAGACTCACCAACTGTTATATAATAGGTATCATTATCAGCATCATCGTTATATTGATGAGAACTTCCTATAACCATCATCAGATCAAAATATATATATATATATATATATTTATAAATAAATAAAGTACCCATTGACTCAATCAAAATTCTTCGTATCTTTGGAAACCGTTTTTTGTCAAATCCCATTTTTTATTCATTTGATATATTTTTCAGTTATTCAATAAATAATCCAATAAAAATAAAAAAATAAGATTCCATCTAATTTAAAATTACTAAATCTAATCCACATTGAGTTGTAACATTTGTTGAGAAGTTGCTGAAAGTTTTCTTTTATCCACATTGTCATCATCACTCGACTCGTTTTCTGAGGCTGCTGGAGATGGTGAAGTAGATCGAGAAAAGAATCCACTGAGTCGACTGGTACGTTTCTTTCGAGAACCCTTCTTCTGATTCTTCTTTCCACTTTCATTGATAGCACGAAGTTGTTTATTGACAGAGTCCTGAGGTCGTACCACCACCACAGGAATAGGTGAATGTTGAAGACAATATTTTGATACACTACCCAGAAGCATACCTTGGAATTCTGATAATCCTCGTGTACCTACAATCAATAAAGACGGCTGATACATCGTGATCTTCGTTGATGTTGTTCAACGTCGAATAAAAGGTGAATATAATATTATCAATCAACATAGTAGTTATTTTGAGTATATTACCATATGTTGAATTGTGCTTTGTACTTTCCCAATAACAAATTCAATAATGACACTGATCTAAAGATAATTAAAATAGATATTATTTTCTACGTTTGTATATTTCAACTTTTTTTTTTTTTATTATTTTCTTTTCGACTTGCCTTGTTATCTTCATTGCCAGTAGCCATAATACGGTCCATCACTTTGGTTGCATCTTCCCTTGCTTGCCTTTCTTCTCGTTTCAATGTAGCTTCCACCACAGATTTTTTATCTATGAAAAAGAGATAAGAGTCAAACACACATACATATATAATGATGTTTTTTTTTTTTTTTACCATTCATATCCACAGATACTACTCGTAATACAATAAGTTCATCACCATCATCCATAACATCCTAATAAAATAATGAAAAGAGAATGAGATATATAAAAAATACATAATTCTTTTTACTTACATTGATAGCCCAATGAAGAGCATGATCACTATAACTTGCCAAATCAGTAGCAACAAGAAAAGTTCGTGAACGTCTTGTACGGCGATAATCAGGAGTTTTCGCACGTAAAGTAAAACAGTAATCGGGTAAGTCTTTATCAGTCATGGTATCAAATGAGACAACCCGTACATATTTATCAGATGAAGAAGTTGAAGGTGTAGTCGTCATAGTTGTGTTAAAAAAGTCAGGAAAATAAAAAATAAAAAAAAAATGAAAAGAAAAGAAAAGCAAAAAAATAATAATAGATTCTCCGGGAAACTTTTTCTATAAACTCCGGTGCATAAGCATCAAAAATGCCAAAAAGTATAAGAAAAAGTTAGTAGTGAAACCAGAGGTATTAAAAAAAAAAATAGTAGTAAAAATCAAAAAAGATAAATATTTTTTTTTTTTGAATTACCGTTAGTGACTAAGACAATGAATTGAATGAACTTAATGCAAAAACTATTATCATTACTAGAGTAAAAATGGGCAAAGGGCATGAAGCAGTCAAAAAAAAAAAAAAAAAAAAAGACTAGTTACACAAATTTTAATTTTTATAATTTGGTTGCCGCCCTTTTTTTTACTTCTTTCTTTCTTTTTCTTTTCGTTTATTGATTGTTCAAACATAACCCACCATTTTTATATACCCATAATGAATAACGTCTTTGGAACACGGTCTCAACCTATTCAACTTCCTTCAGATGATGAAGACGAAGGTTATACTGGTTTAGTGTCATCTGGTTTGAAAGGCTGTGTACCTTGTTTACCTCGTTTCCATCTTGGAGGTATACAATTACCATCTGAAATAGAAGACGCCACTCTTAATGACTATTTGGATCCCAACACTACTACAACTATTGAACCATTATTGGAAGAATATAACAATCAAGAACGACAGAAAGCTTTTGGTGGTGCCGTATTACAAGACTCCCAACGATTTTTGACTCGAAATCCATTCGCTTCTTCTTCATTCAACAGCAAAAATCAAGATTTGAAAACTAACAATAATGATGATACCAATGAACAACAACTCAATTCGTTTACTAGTGCTGCTCCTCGCCTCGATTTTTTCCTGGACAATGATGAGGATGATGCTGAATTCTTATCTGATCATCGCATTTCTGCTGTCATCAGTGACACCTCCAAGGTAAAACGAAAAGGGAAAATAGATAGCAAAAAAAAAAAAAAAAAAAAAAAAAAAAGCTTATAGTTTTAATCATTATTTTTGTACCTAGTTGGCAAGTCAATTTGAAGTCTTTGATACTGAATTCAACGTCAAACATCAACCAACGGATACTTCGGAATCGGATAAAAATATACATCATGATAATGCAACTGTAGATCAAGTTGAACCATTTGAAATTCAAAGCGACTGGAATGAACCATCAGATACTCACTCTGCTGCCAATGATGATATGGAACAAATACAGGATGATGAAGCAAAAGGTTCAATGGTTGTGGCCGATGAAAACGACAGCATACATGATAACAACAATGATACTGTTAGCAATAACACTACTGACAACAATGACGATAACTATACGACATTACCTAACGAGCTGGAAACAGTACCGATTTCTTCACGTAAAGAGTTAGCAGGCAGTAACAACAGTGGTGATGACAATGTACCCGAAGAATTGGAAGCGATACACGAAAGTTTGACAGATGATATTAGCGACAATAACAATAACAACGATATTACATTATTATCTCAAGAATTGGAATCATTATCGATTTCTTCACACAAAGAATTGGCAGACGACAGTAACAATGATAATGCGTCACAATCTCGGGAATTGGAAACTCTGTCGATTTCTTCAAACAAACAGTTGGTGGATGACTTTATGGATCGACCGACGTCTCCAGCACATTCTATTGACTTAACAATCAGACATTCGCAGAACATGGACATAGATGATATGACAAATAGTTTGGATGTAATAGAAGTACAACCAGTGCAGAAAGAAAGTGACATCAAATCAACCATTTTGACACCTTCATCAGTACCAGCATCATCATCATCATCATCACCTATGCCAAGTACTTCAACCTCCTGTACGACAAATACTAGCAAAGAGTTCCCAGCTACAAGCCTTCTCCATACAACCATTCCATTGCCACCATCATCAATCACTCCAGCTCAACCTCATGAAGAAAACACGAACAACAGTAATACAGTGATAACACCATCTAGAATCACAAGCGACTCTTCTGTTTCTCCAACGGAATCAGCAGTTATGACCACAAATGGAAGACGTCGATCATCAGTAGCAGCTGTAGCACATTCCTTATTGGGCGACAAATTGGATGATTTTACGGAAAAACTGGCCTACATTCGCAAAAACATTATCATGAGTTTGGATGACGATGACAACAATGAAGAGGAAGATGTCCTTCCTTCAAAACAATCACAGCAACCCCTTAGAAGAACAAGATCTGGATCTATACAACAAGAAGCACAAAGGTAAACAGCGATGGTAGAGAATTATTCTGATAACACTAACATTATTATGTATTAGGCAATCATTTGATCCATTTACATCACGATTTTCTGGAAGATCATCACAACAGCAACAACTATCTACAGAAACTTCACAAGATCGACAAGCGAGACATCGACGGAGTAATTCATTAATGGATGTAGCACCTTCCTTTACCAAACTGGTTCAACAAATAGGAGGCAATCAGACGACAGAAGGGGAAGAACGACATTTCTCACCGTCCTCATTTTTTGCATCCTTGGCTGGTCCGGAAGTATCAACCTCATCAGCAGCGCCTCCCAAACCTCCTCGAGGAATGCAAACACATCCACAACGATCATCCTCCATGCCTGCTCAACAAAGAATCTCCTCATCTTCTTTACCACCACAACAACAACAAAACAGAGCTCATTTATTACATGGCGTTGATGAAGAGGAATACGAAGATGATGATTTATTCGACTTTAGTAAAGTGATTGCCATGGGGAAAAATGTACGCAGTATGAGTGAAGATTTGATGGGCAATGGTATTCGATTATTCAATGATTTCTCAACACGAATGAAAAATCGATCTGATGCATCTATCCGCAACACGCAACAACAACATCAACAACAACAACAACAACAGCATCAACAACAAGAACAACAAGAACAACAACAACAACCGATGGATCAAGAATTCTTATTAGGTGATACTTTTATTTAGTTTCCTTATTTTTGTTTTATTCCTATCATTGTTTTTATTATTATTATTATTACTATTATCTTTTTTTTTTTATCGTATTTATTTATTCTTCCATACCACTCAACCAAATGACATACATATACACCTATATACTATCTTTATAAAAAATAATAAAAAGAGATTTATATATCATGTTTTTTTTTTATTGAATCAAAAAATATAATAAAAAGAGATTTATATATCATGTTTTTTTTTTTTTATTGAATCAAAAAATATAAAAAAAATCTATTGATCATGAACTACAAGAACATTTCAAATCTTGACCCCAAGTCGGCACAGGTGTTTCAATCCAACGTTCAATGATATCTTGATCATATTTGGCTTGATAGGGATGAGAGCAGGCATAGAGACAGGCATCCAGGACAGCTTTGGCATCGGTTTCTTCCATGGTATCAAAAGCATCAATGACTTCTTGAGCAATCCAATTCCGGAGGACAAATCGAGGATTGACGGCATCCATTCGTAGTTGGCGATTTGCTTGTTGTTGGTCTTCTTGTTGTAAGCGATGGCGATAGATGGCTAACCAAGGGATCAATGCTTGTTGACAATCATCTTGTTTTTCAGGATTCTTTGTCTTCACATCCAGGTCGTGTTTGGCAGCACGTTCATTGTCCACGTCCTCCCCCTCGGCCGTCATTTGATATTTGCTGAGTGATCGAAAGAATCGATGATAATCCACCTCGTATTCCGTCGCCCAGTCCAAGAGTGGAATGATCACATCGCTCATTGTCCCTTCCTCTCGTCGTGTCAATCCTAGTTTCGCCCGCATCTTATCGTCCAGTGCTTCCATAAACCAGTCTGTAAAATCTTCACCTACTATTTTGGTCACATATTCTTTGCCGGCTTCTCGGTATGCTTGTCGTGTCGCTGCATCCGTCACTGTTTCATTGCTATCTTTTTTACCATACACCAATGTATCTACCTTGTCCCCAGCTCCTATAAGTTCAAATAATGGTACACCTAATTTGAATAAATTGTAAATACATACAGTGGGTTGTCGCTTAAAAGCATATTCTATCAAAAAAAAAAAAAAAAAAGTAGTTAGTTACTGAGTCTATATTAAAATAAAAAAAAAATATAGAACATACGTCCTTGTTCATCTGAATGATTGCAAATATAGGAAGGATCATAATAATCAAGGATTTGGAAAGGACCATAGTCTAATGACAGACCAAGAATCGACATATTATCTATTTTTTTTTTTAAAAAAAAGAAAGAGATGAATATATAAGATGAATGATAACGATACAACGATTTTACCAGTATTCATCACCCCATGATTGAAACCTTAAGATAAAATAAATAAATAAATAAATAAAAAAAGAATCAGTATCAAACGATAAATCATTCTACGTCTTCAAATATTTACCATTTGCTTGCCATCCAGCCACCATAGTTGCAGTTCGTTTAGCAATGTTGATGAAAAGTTGAGCATATTTATTACCAGGATGTGTTGTTGACTCAGAAGGTAATACGTTGTCCACACAATAATCGGCCAATTGACGAACACCATTCATATCGTCACGAGAATAAAACAGTTCAAAATTGCCAAAACGAATCCAAGAAGGAGCAAGACGGACTAAAACAGCACCACGTTCAGGTTGTTTTGCTGAAGAGTCCTCTCGATAAACTTGACGAGAAGATCCAATCAAAGCCAATGCTCGTGTGGTAGGTATTCCCAATGCTGCCAAATGTTCAGAAGCTAGATATTCTCTAATACTGGAGCGTAAGACCGCATAGCCATCGCCAAATCGTGAGAAAGGAGTTCGACCGGCACCTTTTAGTTGTAATTCCCATCGTTCGCCTTGTTTGGTTTGTGTTTCAAATAACGAGATAGCACGTCCATCACCTAATTGACCTGCAAACATACTTATAAAAAAAAAAAGAGTAAGTAAAAAAAAAAAAAAAAAAAAAGAAGCATATTAATGATGTACTTTACGAGAATTGATGACCTGCATAGTTAAGAGCCCAAGGATGAGTATCTGGTAAAATGGATTCTCCGGAAAATATATTCAAGGATAAAGGTGTGGTCAAGGAGGCAGGATCAAGATCAATGGTAGTGGCAGCTTGAGTAGATGCTGAAAGTAAGACAGGATCGGGTGCAGGTTCAGGGTGAACAAAAGCATAATGAGCCATAACCGGACGAGATATTCTTGTGAATTGTGGTGAAGTACTGTTGGTAGCATCTCCAGGAAGTGAACTGGTAAATAAACTGGGGCGTAAAGGTAAAGCTTCCAATGGTCTTTTGGTCAATGTTCGTATTCCCATGGTATCAAAAAAAAAAAAAAAAAAAAAATGAAAAAAAGGAGAGTAAAAAGAAAGGAGCCCTAAAAAGAAAATGATCGACTTTTTTTAAAAATGTGGTCAGATAGTGACAAATAAGGGAATTCACCGAAAATTCAGATGAATTCTATAAAACAAAACAATGATGAAAGATATAAAAAGAGAAAATCCCTTTCTTCCTTTTGTTCTTTATTTATTTATTAAGTTATGAAGATAGACAATAAAGTAGTATTAGTGTATGGTGGTACATCAGGTAATATAGTTATTCTACTGATGTTTAGTTGACTCTTATACTTTTTATCATTTTTTTTTTTTCATTAGGTATTGGAAAAGAATTGACAAAGACTTTAGTGTCTTTAGGGTAAGAAAAAATCATTCTTTTATAATATAATTTTGATGGATGCCATGTGTTAACTCCATTTTTTTTTTTTTTTTTTTTTTTTTTTTTTTTTTTTTTTAGTGCGAATGTAGTGTTTTCTGGTCAAAACAAGGAAAAAGGAGAAGCATTGATGGAATTATTAGGGTAAATAAGAAATTATCATTACTTATTTTGTTTTAGTGTTTAATTTTCTTTTTTTTTTTTTTGTGTGTGAATAGTACAGATCATGCTGTGTTTCATCAATGTGATATAACAAATTGGAGTCAACAAGAAGAAATGTATAAGGTGGCAAAACAATATTTTGATGGGAAAACGGTGGATATTGTGATTTTGGTAGCAGGGATATTAGATTCATCCGACGTAATACATGATGAAGAACCTGAAGGTTCCTATCGTACACTTCAAGTGAACTTAACGGCAGCGATCAAAGCACACCGATTAGCAATTCAACATTTCCTTCGAGAAAACAAACCTGGATGTATCATCAACACATCATCTATTTATGGTTTTTGCGGTGCTCCTTTAGCTCCTATGTATTCTGCTACCAAACATGCTGTAAATCATCATCATCATTATCAGAAAAAAAATAATCATGTTATTTCATTTTTTTTATTAGATTATTGGTTTGACGAAAAGTTATGGTACTTTGTTAAAACCTACCAAGATCCGTGTCAATGCTGTGGCCCCTTCTTTTATAGGTAAAAAAAAGAATGAAAAAAAAGGAGGGAATCCATCAGTTGACTCCTCTTTTTTTATTATGTTGATTATGAATAGAAACACCCATGTTAACAATACCATCTAAAGCCCCAACAGCTGCTCTAGGTTATGTGTCAATGTCTTCTTGTATGAATGCTTATTTACAAATTCTAAGTGATGATTCAATGAATGGTAATATAAACACTTTTTTTTTTTTACCTATTTTTCTTATTAACTCGTCTTCTTTTTTTTTTTTTTTTTTTTTTTTTCAAGGGGAGGTGTTGATTCTTACTAGTAGTGATACAGATACCGTCGTAGAGAAATCAAGATCTGTACAAGTCATTGAACCTAAATTAGATAATTTAAGTCAAGAAAGACAGGAATCATTTAGACAACAACTTTATTCTCATTTTCAAATCAAACATGAATAATAAAATATATACGATATCCTTTTTTTTTTTTATTGAATGAATCGACTATCTAAAAATTCTATATATCTATTATACTAATCCTTTTTCCGAATATTGCGTTTCTTGCTGGTTGAATTCTGACCAGTCAATTTCCTTTTCTTGAATAAAGATGATCCTTCTATTGTTGTAGATTGATTCAATGTATCTTCATCATCCACAGGGTATTCCTTTTCTTTGATTTTGAATTCATTCAGATCTTCTTGTGGTTCATCATCATCATCTTGGAATTCAGGAGCTTGATCATGAGTTGTCGTTTCTTGTTCAGTGGTTGTCCTTTTCTTTCCTATATATCGTTCATAATGGTTCTCTTGATGTGTGGATACTGTTTGCCATTGTCCGATCATAGCTGTTTCCTTTGGTAAAGCCCATTCCTCTCTTCCTTGTAATCCTGGTGTTTTAAAAGCAAGTGATTCCAATGTAGGTGGTGGTGGCATATGTGAACTTTGTTTATAATATGGTACTGAAGTAGATGGTGGTCGTGGAGCAGGAGCTTTTGTTGTTATTGTTGCTGTTGTTGTTGTTGTTGTTGTAGAGGAAGATTGAGTTTCACCCATTGACTTTAAAGCTGCCTATCATCAAAAAGCAAAAAAAAAAAAAAAAAAAAGATTAGTGTGCGTAAGTGTTTCCTATTGTTTGATTTTTTACCTTTTCGATCCTTTGTAATTCACGTCGTACACTTTCAGCATCCTTCTTATCTTGTCGTCCTTTCTTATATACATCACTGAGAAACCTTTCAACATTGTTTTTATGTACTGTACCACTTTCATGTTTTTGAATTGTCTAAAGAGAGAAAAAGTTTTTAGATCTCAATCATTAAATTAATGATTTTAAAAACTTACAGCTTTATTATTGTATACATATTTTTTACAATATTTACACCAGTGTTTTTGTTGAGATACCCAAAAATCAGCCCTTTTTTTTTAAAAAAAAAAGAAAGAAAGAAAGAAAGATTAAATACTTGTTAATATCAAAAGTTAACTTACATATTTGTATATGCAGACAGAGAAGAGAGAGGGAAGTGAAAAAAAAAAATGTTAATCATTAATGACGGAATTTCAAAAGTGAACCAAATATCCAAAAGGAGAAGAATGAAACAAAAGTATAGAAGTGTAACAATATATAAATCAATAATAAACAATAATAATATAATTTAAGGGTGGAGATTGAAACAGGGAAAATGAGAGAAAAAAGATCATCAAATTGGTAAATCTTCTCTGTGTTGTATATATATATATAATATAAATAATAAGAATGATACCAATGATAAAATAAAAGTCACATTGATAAGAGTTATAAAAAAGAAGAGAGTAAGAAAAAAAAAACTAAGCTCAGATCATGTTGTGCAACCAAATGTTTAAATAGGCTGAACCTGTTTTTTTTTTTTTTTTTTTTTTTTTGGTCCACTAAGATTAAGGGGTATGGAAAATTATTCAAAGTTTTACGATCACTACGCCCAAAAAATCGGGATCCAGTAGTAAATGATTGAATATAAAAAAGTACCATATACTGGGTTTGCATTGTTGTGAGAAGATGATAATGATGGCATTGAAACATTCACCTGAAAAAAAAAAAAAAATGCAACATAACATACATACACATACTTATTTTTAAATGATTTTTTTTTTTATGTCAATCTGATTAAAATAAGAGGAATTGGAAAAAAAAAAAAGAATTTTTAACACCCTTCAACTTTTTTTTTTTTTCTTTTCCCTCTTTCTTTTTCCTTCGCTCACACACACACACACACACACATTTTCTATATATATATATATATATATATATATATACCTACTATTTCCCACCTTTCAAAATTCTTCCTTTCCCTTCTTTTTTTTTTTTCTTCTTTTCACCTGTACACTCCTTTTCCCTTTTTTTTTTTTTTCTTCTTCTTCTTTTTTCTTTTTTTTTTTTTTTGGTCATGACAGCTTCGTCATTACTTGAATCTGCTACTCCATCTTGTACCACACCATCAAAGTAAGTAGTATCCATTTGAGTTAACCGGTACATATCTTATTCTTTCTCTCTTTCTCTTCCCCCCCTTTTTTTTTTATCAGATATCGTTTAGTAGTACGACAACAACCCGAAAAAGCAAGACTATGTAGTTTCAAAGAAAAAGGTAAATCTTTTTTTTTTTTTTTTTTTTTAGGTATCTAATTATATACTCATTTTTTATATATTACTTAACTACTTTATATAGTGGATCGACGACCATTGGATCCTCCGCCTATAGTACAGCTATTCACGGATAAAAGGTAAACCAATCAATTACCCCAGACAAAAAAAAAAAAAATGAGGGTTTTTTTTTTTCCTCATCTGACTTTTCACTCTTACTCTCCTCTTTTTTTCATACATATATATATATTAGTAGTCAACTTAGATACCCATACTTTTTTTTATATGCGACACTTGTCACAGAAACAGGGGATGAAGATTTGACTTTTTTGGAAAGTGCTAGAACTACAGCAGGAACAACAGTACAATCTTTACATCGGTTAAGAGATTGTGACAATGACGGTAAGTTTTTTTTTCCTCTTTTTTTTTTTTCTCCTTATAATTGTCTTATACTTATCTATCTATATATTTATTATTATTATTATTCATCTTGATTTTTAGAAGGGGCTTTTTTTATATTTGCAGATGTCAGTATCAGGATGGAAGGTTTTTTCAGATTAAGGTTTACACTATTTGAAATCATTGGGTAAGATTATTTTATACTAGGTTTTTTTTTTTTTCTTGAATGTTTGATTTTGTCATATATTGAATGCTTATTAGTATACTTCTCCCCCTTTTTTTTTTCTATTTTGTTTAGACCTTATGCAATCAGTCGATGTTCCGAATTATCCGATGTATTTCAAGTCTATTCACCAAAAAGTAAATCATAAAGAGAATTCTATTGAAAC
Organism: Halteromyces radiatus; assembly: GCF_025201355.1. Classification (NCBI taxonomy): domain Eukaryota; kingdom Fungi; phylum Mucoromycota; class Mucoromycetes; order Mucorales; family Cunninghamellaceae; genus Halteromyces; species Halteromyces radiatus. The sequence goes on along the minus strand of NW_026251691.1, from coordinate 251,325 downwards.
GTTACTAACTTTATTTTTTTTTTTTTTTTTTACTTGATGCTTATTTCTTTTAGGCTTTCCGGGGATGTCAGGTAATAAACAGTTTTTTTTTTCTCTTTCGATAAGATTGTAGAAAATGGGGGAAATCGTTAAAGGGGGGGATCATCTGAAAACAAGAACGGAGAAAAGGGAATAAGGAATGTGATGGAATATGGACAGGGATGGTAACAATGACGGTATAGAGAATGATGTCTGATTTCCTTTCCTTTTATAGAATCTACTTTTTTAACACGGTTGTTTTCTGAACAAGGTGTCCGGATCCGTATTAGAAAAGAAACAAGAACTAATGTATCTCCACCAACGTAAATATCCTTTATTTGGATAAAATGATGAAGATTCTTTATGATTCTAACGCATGATGATTATTTCTAATTTAGAAAACGACGGCGATCTGATATAAAGCAAGAACGGCAACATGTGACTATTTCTTCTAGTAACGATGACAACATCACCACGACTCATTCCATCATGTCCATGAAAAACATCCTAAGTTCTCCAATACAAGAATCACCACAAAAATTCTCTCCTCCTCCTACATCAAGGATATTACCCATACCAAGCCGGACTTTACTTCATCCTGAACATTCAACACATCCTTCCTCTTTATCATCTTCTTCTAGTTCTAGTTTTACTCATTCCCATTATCGTCCTTATCTCCCTCAACATCGTCGTTTTTCATGATCATTATACATACATACTTCATATATAATAAATATCATTGGTATCCATTCTTGCCATTGTACTAGATCCGAGTAACCATACCTGCATGAAATTTTTTTTTTTTGTCTAAACTAACCATGTGACCCAAGAAACTTGTTTGGTTTCGGTCATTGAATACTCGTGGCTGGTCCCTTTTTTTTTTCGAATGTGTTCATCCCAATTTATGGAACTAGATGTGATTCGTCTTCTCTTGTACTCGCTTCAGGTTACCAAGAATCATGATCACATTCGTTCTATTTCTTTGTTTCTTTCTTTCTTTCTTTATCAAACATTTATATACAAAAGATATATCAATATAGATGTAATCATCCATTGGTTTTGATATCAACTATATAAATGTCATTCATTTTTTTTTTTTTTTGGGTAAAGGAAGCCATGATCCTTGCCGAGGATAAAAGATACCGTGATATTTACCTTTTCATTAATGGCGTGGGATTTCTTTTGGATTACACGTTTTTCGAAATTTTTTTTTTTTCTAGATTCCAAATTAGTCAGTATAAGTGACAAAACCATAATATGAATGCAGTGATGATGATTGGACAGTGGTTAACAATGATAAAGTCAATAACAAGGACGTCTTCCATTTTACAATAAACAGAACAAAATAACGAAGAAATTTTTTAACTGATGATTATTTGACAAGTAATTCACAATTCAAATCTTAGGCAATCTCATTCATCATCATAGAAATCATTCTATTGATCAATGATAAAAGTCATAGAATATCATCCATTCAAAAAAAAAAAAGAAAATGAGGAAGCTGATAAATCATCTACTTAATTATTGAACAATTGATTCAGCCATGTAGGCTACAGGTTGAATGGATTTACGTTCAAAAGGTTAAGCGAGTTGATTATGATGAGTTGTATCCGGAAAATAAAGGAAGCTTGTTGATGAATGAGCCAATCAACGATGTTTGTGGTCAGATTCCTTTTCATCTAAGACACTACTAGGTAGGGGGTGTCAATCTCCGATGGAAAAAAAAAATTGACATCATTTAAAAAAAGAATCGCGTTTCTTTGACCATTTTCTTTCTCTTGTTTTTTTTTTTTTTTTTAATACACATTTAAAACAAATATTTTTATTATGCGTTTCTTCACTGCTCCTATGGCCGGTTCACTCCGTGCTGCTGCTCAACCTTCTGCTCGTTTTGCCAACAAGGTATAAAACTCCAAAAGAATGATAGAAAGAACATTTTTTTCTTTTTTGTTGACTCACACTTTTTATTATTGATTCTACTTCATATTTGATAAAGACTCCTCGTCTTGCTATGCGTAATTATAGTTCGGAAACACCTAAGAAAAGTGGTGGTAACGGACTCATTTTCGTTACTCTTTTAGGTTTAGGTGTTGCGGGTGGTCTTTACTACAACCAATCTTCTTCTGTCTCTACTCACCAAACTCCTGCGAAAGAACAACCAGCTGGCAAGGCTTCTTTTGACCCTACTCAATTCAAAAGTTTCAAGGTAATGAAAAAGTTTCATAAAAAAAAAAGGAATACTCAATCATATTTATTCATTAGTTAATCGATAAACAAAAAGTCACCCATGATACCAGTCTTTTCCGCTTCCAATTGGATAGTGAAACTGATGTGTCTGGTCTTCATACTGCTTCTTGTGTCATTACTCGTTATCCTATTACTAAGAAAGATGGTTCTCCTGGTTATGTCATTCGTCCTTACACTCCTACTTCCACTGAAGAAGTAAGTTTTTTTTTCTTTTTTTTTTTTTTTGTGTCCAGTTACTCATGATAGATATATATATAGACTCAAGGTCATGTCGATTTCGTTATCAAAAATTATGCCAATGGTAAGATGAGTAAGCATATTCACAACTTGAACATTGGTGATGAATTGGAAATCAAGGGCCCTATTGGCAAGTATCCTTGGGATGAAAAAAAGGTGGAAAACGTTGGTATGGTTGCTGGTGGTACTGGTATCACTCCTATGGTAAGTCTTTTTAAAAAGAAAAGAAAGATAGAAAAGAATGTCTCATTTTTTTTTTTTTTGTAGCTTCAATTGATTCGTCGTATATTTGATCCTATTCATAAAGATGAAAAGACCAAGGTGACTTTGATTTTCGGTAATCGTACAGAAGAAGATATTTTGCTCAAGGAAGAATTGGATAATTATGCCAAGACTCATCCCGATCGTTTCAAGGTGATCTATGCTCTCGATACTGCTCCTGCAGATTGGGATGGTATCAAGGGTTATGTGACCAAGGATGATATTCAAAAGTACTTGCCTGGTCCCGAAAAGCCATCCTCCATCATCTTTGTGTGTGGTCCTGATCCTCTTTTGGCTACTGTAGCTGGCCCCAAGAATCCTGACAAGAGCCAAGGCGAAGTCACTGGTATGCTCAAGGAACTGGGTTATGACTCTTCCAATGTCTACAAGTTCTAATCTGTATAGTATTAGTTGTATATTGTATGAAAATAAAATCATGATTATTTTGGGCGTCTTTCCATTTTTTTTTTTTTTTCATCGTCTTTTAGTTTATCATTCTTTCTTCACATCATGTTTTTATAATTATTATTATCATTGTTGTGCTTTAGTTGCCGAATGTTATCCATATCAGCATGATCTTCAATATAAATATCATACACACGCTAACAAAAAAAAAAAAAAAAAAAAAAAGACCTAAAAAATATAATGAATGATTGAAAAGCTCATTGGAGCGTTTATTGATTGGGATTTTTTTTTATTTTATCAAATGTATATATGTAAAAAAAAAAATGTAGAAAATGTAATCCTATTTGGAGGGGAATCAGACTTGTGCAGTAATCATGTAACAATAAAAAAAAAAAAGGAAAAATGAATCAAGACTAGGAATGAGGTGATGAAGGATTGCTAAGACTACTATTGCTGCTGTCACCACCATTGTTATTGTTGTAAAAGACATGTTTTTGCATTTTCATGGCAAACTTGGGAGGCAAACCAAATGCTGGACGCTTTTTCAGTGGTGTTTTCGACAGGTCTTTATTATTGTCATGGATGATGGCAGGAAGAGTGGTTGTCTGATATTGCTGTGAAGGTGAAGCATCCTGTTGATATCCAATATCCACGGTGATGGTGATCAGGTTTTCACTCAGATACCCATAATCATGCTTGATCAACGATACCACTTGATCCAACTGTACAAACGATACTGGTAAATCCATAAAGCGTTGTTTTTCTTGATCACGTAATCTGGCCACCACCGATGCCGCCCGTTTCTTGTCACACGCGTATAGATTATCCAAGGAAGGAGATGCCGCAACTGTACATAACATGCCAGCCAATGGGGACCACAATCGTTCCTTTTCAGTAAATGTCACTTGGCGACGTCGTAGATTCGGATATTGTTTCCATAATGCATCCGTTGATAGATTCAATAAAAGTCCCACTTGCAGATCTAACACATATAACGAACTTTGTTTTCCGTCTTCTTCCACCAGTTGTACCGTATATAAGGGTAGATACCGTAAAGCTTCTGATAATGTCCTTGATCGTCGTTGTTGTTGTGGTGGTGGATTGGTCATGGTTGTTGCTCCTATTTCTTGTATTGTTGTTGTTGCCGTTGTCGTAGTTGTTGCTACTTTTGTTTTGATAAATGACTTGTCATCATATTTTTCTACATCACAATTAGACATCATATCATGATCGTTATTATGTTCCTCTTTGACTTTTTTCCCAAGCCAGTGTTCGACAAAAGGAGTTGGTATAGGTGTATGAGGACCATCCATTGTAGGTGATGTTGGAGGAATAATTGGATCCTTTTTCCTTGATTTGATAGTATGTGATGATGATGCTGTTGATGAATGTTGTAAAGGTGGCTTTTCTCCTGTGAGCATATGAATATCCATAGGATTGCCTATGCGTGTTGATGGTTCTGTTTTGATATCTAATAATTCAGGGCTGGGTGATTGTCGACGAACGGGAGTGGATGATGAATGTTCTAAATCTGCTGCAAGAACTAATCGTCTTTTCCTTGCTTGTCGTTTTGGTGGTTCTAAAGAATCAAATCATTACATTAAATTTTTTTTTCCATTCCTTTTTTTTTTTTTTTTTTTTTTTTTTTTTAGGTCTTTTCGTTTACCTATTAATTTTTGTTCTTGTTGTGTTGTTTCTTGTAAGGTAGATTCCTGTTTGATTGTTTTCTTCTTCTTCCAATTAGTAATAGCTTGTTGTAATAAATGTTGAATATCAAACAAGTCATGTTCTTTAGCAATCTCCATTGGTGACATTCCTTTTGAATTTCGAATATGAGGATCAGCACCAAATTGTAGAAGAATCTCCACCACGTCAGGATGTTCATTATCAATAGCATCATGTAAAGCAGTATCTAATTCCACACCTTTGGCATCCACATTGGCTCCATTTTCCAACAAGAGTTTCACCACATTTCCTCTGCCGCGAAGAGATGATTCGTGTAATGGAGTGTAACCAGCATGATCTGTTACATTGGGATCTGCACCTGCTTGTAAGAGTATTTGAACCACTTCCACATCACCTCGAATAGCCCATCGATGCAAATGAGTTCGTCCACTGGTATCTTTTTTGTGAGGGTCCAATTTGGTCGCATCCACTTTTTTTGTCGTTCGGGTCGTTTTCTGACTCGAATCTGTATTGTCTACTGATTGTTCCCTAGAAGGTGATCTTGTTGTCCTCGATGATTTTGATGATTGTCGTTTATGTTGTGATCCTCCTCGTTTTCGTCGAACTGGTGTGATAGTAGTTGCATCATCGTTGTCATCTTCCTGTTTGTTGTTCCCGGATTTTACTTGATCAACGTGTTTGTTGCTTTCATCATCATCACCATCATCATCATCTTCTTCATCTTCGTCCATACCATCATTTCTTGTCCCTGATGTAGGAGTAACATCACGTCGTCTTGATGATCTGGAAGGTCGTGAAGATGGAGATTGTTTCGGTTGTTGTTGTTCGAGGGCTTCAAAAGATTTCATAATCGCTTGAATTTTTCGCTCTTCACGTGAAAGTGGTGTATTTCGAGAAGATGATTTGTTTGATAATTTGCGCTGGCGTAGAGTGGTGAAGGTGATTTCGTCAATAGCATCGCTTGTCGCACGTTGTTTTCGTTCTTCATCAATTTTGGCGGCAAGGTCTCGTCGGATAGAAGTACTAGTTGTAACTTGATAAGGTGTTTTTCCATTTTCGTTTTGAGCCTGAATATCTGCACCATGTTCGACCAAAAAATGAACTATATCGTCATGACCGGATCGGCAAGCATGATGTAATACTGTTGTCCCTTGATAACCAGAATGATTGATATCTGCACCATGTTGAACCAATAATTGAACAATGGATAAATGACCATGACGAGCAGCTTCATGTAAAGGTGTCCATCCTTTGTTGTCCTCCGAATTCACATTGGCCCCTTGTTTCACTAGAGAAGCTACGTCGTTGTAAAGACCATCCGCACACGCTCGATGTAAAGTCGTTCTCCCTGTAGCATCACGAGCCACCAATCGATCCAACTGTTTCATTTTGGCTTCAATAATTCGTTCACATTCAATATTGTCGCATACATCAATGGGTTGTTGCTTGTCAGAATTCAACGCATACACATCAGCCCCATTATCCACCAAAAGTTGAGTAATATCAGCATAACCACTAGAACATGCATCATGTAGAGGAGTATCATCACCATAACCACGAACATTGACATCAGCACCAGATTCAATAAAAAATTTAGCAATTTCACATTGACCTTTGAGAGCAGCTTCATGAAGAGGAACCCAACCAGCATGATCCTTGAAATTAACATTGGCGCCTTGTGATACTAATTCTTTTACCTTGTCAAAATGACCAGAACCTGTGTAAGCAAACAATTTGGTTCTTCCAGCTTTATCTGTGCGATTTGGATCTGTCAGAGAAGAAGGTCGAGGCTTGGATGACGAAGGTGATTCTACAGATATTGAATTTTGTTGCTGTGATGATGCCTTCTTTGTTGTTGGAGTCGTTGGCGTAGTTGGAGTGCTTAAAGTAGAGGAAGATGGTGCTGGAGTTGATGTTGATATAGACACTTGTGACTTTTGTTTGGACTTGAGTTTTCTAATTGGTTTACCATTGTCATTATTAGAGCCATCTCCATGATATGTATCAGAAATAGAAGTAGATCGTTGTCGAATTGGTGAAGATTTACCACTGTCACCCTTTTTTGGTCGTCCACGTTTCCGTTTTTCCATCAGTCCAGAATGTCTTGCTTGATGTTGTTGTGATGAATCATCGATAGATTGAAGCTTATAACCGTCATCATCGTCATCGTCTTCGTCACTTGATATCCAGGATCGACGTTTATCACTATTGTGAATTCGAGGTGATTTGCATCGTCCGCGTTTGATACGTTGGTGAAATTTGTGTAAGGCGTCGTCTTCATCTTCATCGTCGTCAATATCATTGTTGCGATTACCATCATCGTTCTTTCTAGTGTATCTTTTTCCATTGTCGTTGAAAGATAAACCAGTAGGTTGTTGTTGGATATGATGGCTGGGTATGACGTTGGTGGTAAGATAAGGTTTGGTCGTCATTGATAGTTCATCAGTATGTGTAGTATTGGGTATAGGTTCTTGCAATGGCATAAAACAAGAGACTATATAAGATCAAATATAATTATATATTAGAGAGTATGTCAAAAAAAAAGTGTTTGTATGTGTGTGGGAAAGAACGGGAAGTTTTCTCGAGTTTACCTTTTGTTGTTGTTGTTGTTGTTTTTTCGAAAATAATACAGAGGTCGGATGAGAAAATAAAAATGTTACTGTAAATGATAAAATATATATTTATTATCATTAAAAAAAAAGGATCGAGTTAATTATGTTCAATAAAATACTTTTAAATAAGCCAAGCTTTTTTTTTTTTTTAATGAAACTTACAGCAATATATAGTTGAGGAAAAGATGGGATCAAAATAAGACGATGTAATATGAAGTGATGGTGAATATATAAACAGTAGTTAATTTTTTATACAAACTATAAAAATAAGTAATGCAGGAAAAAAAAAAAAGGAATTTGTTGTTTTAGTATCGAGAAATTCTTCGAGTTATTTTTTTTTTCATATTTAGTTTCATGTTTTTGGTACTGACCAATTGTAATAAACTGATAAAACAAAAAAATTTGATAAAAGATAGTTGTTGAGAAAGAGGAAGAAAAGAAAGAAAAAAGAGAAGGAAGGATTATGATGAAATAAGTAGAAAGAGAGAATAAAGTAATAATAATAATAATAATAATAAAAAAAAAAGGGAAGAAAGAAAAAGAAAGAAAAAAAAAAAGCAAAGCATAAAGAAATTGTAACTCGCCATTTTATGATGTCATACAAGTGGAGTCGAAAAATCATTAAGCTACGGGAACTGTGCTACAAAGATTCAATTTAGCATTGTCAAAAACTACTATTTAATATAATAATAAAGAAAGAAAAAAAAACAAGTCAAATTATTTACAAAATCAAATAATTGTATATATTTTATTATAATAATCTAATCTATCTTATTTTGATACTACAATACACATATTTCGAGGAGATGCTAAGGAATCAAATAATGGCCACATCCAAACACCTTTGTTCTTACTATCAGTACTTTCCACCAAAGATTTTAAGTATATCCATCGATCTATCAAGATGAGACTTTCTAATACAGGTGCCAATAATACTCTTAATGTCCATAATACAATGATCTGTTTGTCAACATGTTGATCCTTATACAATTGATAATATTCTTCAGCTTCTTCTTCAGTAATAACTTCAGATCCATAATCCAATCGTTTCATCGCCGTTTGATAATATTGAAGGTATGTCTTTTTCCGTTTAATCATTCCAATTGGAGGTGCCTTCTTTGCCAATCCTTTATCAACAATAGTATGCTAGAGATGAAAAAAAAAAAAGAAAAAAGATAAAACACAATCCATCTTTTTTTTTCACTATTCTTACCAATAAAACCGCCCGATAAAAATATTGATTGAAAGATTGCTGTCCAATGATCGGATCAGTCCATTTTGAAGGTGATTGACAGGCTAATACCCGGGCACTATTTCCTAATTGATAACCTTTTTTTTTCAATCCATCACTCATTGGAAATCCCGGTTGAGGTCCATCTTCAGATAAAAAGTGATAGCAGCAACCAACATTCACCAACCATTTGATTTGATTACTTTCAGCAAATAAACGAAACATAGAAGTTGATAAATCACCACATGTATGTAAACCACATACAATCCAATCATTGTTTTTGTCTTCTTGATTCACTGTCCATCTTGAGAGTACTTGTCCAACGTTATCAGGAGTCACCATTTCAGTAACATGTTTGAGATTCTCTTGACTGACAGAAATGGTATCATCATTGTCATTGTTGTTTTTGTTACCAGATATAGATAACGCCTTAATAGCTCGTTGATCAAATCGTTCAGCCCCCTTTGTTTGTATTTCACTCATGTCCACAGCAAGCACTCGCATTCCATGTTTAAACGCCAAAATTCGAGAAAGATAACCTTGACCTGATCCAAGATCCAGTACTTGAGAAACATGATGTTCATCACCCACAGTTTTGATTAGTTTAGCTAATAGTTCTACTTCATGTATTTTTTTGTCTGACATGCCGCCTGCTAACGTATGCTTATCCACCTTGGCTAGATCGTCTTTTTTTTTTAATAATAATAAGAGATTGAGTACTTGACAAATAATATTATAAAAGATTCGATCAATACCTACCAATAGTTTGTGAGTGCATTCTAGGTAAAGGTAATTCTTTCACCAATTGAAGGTATTCTTTTAAAGAAGGAGGCCAATCATTCTATTGAAATAATAACAAAAGTGATTATTATATAAACATTATTTTGATAGAGTCACTTGCATTAATGTAAGTACCACTGGTTAATTTTAATATTGAAATAAACCAATCTTGATAAGTTTGTTCATTGTCAAAAGTGTCAGGTAATAAAGCTTTTCTCCAAGATGGATCTAATAATTCCCAAAGATTCAAAGTAATAAAGTCGCCTACATGAAGATCAGCAAGCCAACGATATTTTTCTAAAAATTGTTCAAGTGTTTCTAAATATTCTATTGGTGTAAGATGTGAATAAGAAGGAGGTAATAAAATTTCTTGTTCAGGTAAGATCATGATAATAATAAAAAAAGAAAAAAAAAAAAAAAAGAACAAAAGAAAAATAGAAAAAAAAATCAGGGAATTTGAATTCCCCGTATAACTTTATTTTTACCATTTGATAGTTTCGGGGAAGAATTCATCAATAAGATTTAAATAGTAAGATTTCAATTGATTGATATCAGGTGTTTCTTCAGCTTTAGAATAAAGATCATATTGATTAAATTGTTTTACCCATTTCATCATTTGATGATCTTCTTCATTCATTAACCAAGCATATTCATTTTCAGTATGACAAGAATAAAATGAATGAAATCGAATGATATAAAGAGCTTCCTTGGGTAAATAATCTTTACAAACATGATATAAATATTCATCATGACCAAATGACATATGAACATTATTTAATCCACAATGAGGTGAATAAATACCATATTTACTCGTATACTTTTGAGAATCAGGATTTTCTTTAAAATAATGAGGATAAACGATTTTAGATGAAAATTGACAACCAACTGGAAATGTATCACCAACAACCTAATAATAAAAAAAAAAAAATGAGTAAAAAAAAAAAAAAAAATATATTTTACCGTCCATTGAGGTTCACCACAAACAGCTAACCATTTTCCAAGATCATGAATAAGCGATGTAAGAATCATCCATCTAGGTTGATTATCACGTCTTGCTGCTTCGGCTGATTGTAATGAATGCATAATTTGAGACAATTCAGTATCAGGATCCGATTCATCTACAAATTTATCCAAGATTTCCATCACTTGCCAAATACCCATAGATGTCTTTCTAGCTTCATCATCACAATATTTTTTCTTTTGAGCCAATACATGATCTAATGTTTGATGAATATGATTTAATCGATAAAATTCAGCAATACTTGGTTGTGTTGTATCTGCTTTAGAATAATCTCTAAAAGCATCTGCTGGTTTAGTTGATTTTGACCAATTAGTAGCACCTTGTTGTTGGAGCGATTCAACTAATCCAGTATTAGGAAATAATGAATTAAGATTTCTCATTGATGATTGTTTAATAAAAAAAAAAAAAAAAAAAAAGAAAGGAAGAAAAAAAAAAAACAACAACAAATGATCATATCCTTTTTATAACAAAAAAAAAAAAAAGAGTTATCCCGCGGGACTCATTCATCATCAAGTAAAAAAAAAAAAAAAGTGAGTTTATCATTTCCCGCGCCTTAAAAGTTAGATCAAGAGTTTATTTTTATCATGGTTCTTATGTTAATGCATCAATTAGGTTGACCTTTTTTCCCTCCATTCTTCCCTTATTCTAGGGAGATTCCCTTTTTGGAGGCTTTGTACCACTCACAATGAACCGGGGAATGAAAATGATCTTACCCAAGTAGGTGGAGCCTTGGCTTGCTCAACTTTTTTTTTTTTCTTTCTTCTCTTTTATTTCTTTTTCAAGCTATGGCCGAAGAAGAAGAAAATAAAACGAAACGTCCTGAAAGTAAAATAACAATAATAATTAAAAATAATATAATAAAACGATTCTTTATAATTCATTGAACTCAAATATATCTTTTTTTTTTGTGTTTTAGATGGACCTTTTCGACAACAAAGACTTCCTGCTTGGCAACCAGTTCTTATACCTCGAAATGTATTACCAACATTATTCATCTTTGGTATTATATTTTGTCCTATCGGTGGTTTACTTTATTGGAATAGTAATAAGGTAAATAATAATATAAAAGTTTTTTTTTTTTTTTTGTTTAAATAAATGGAACTAATTTTTTATTTTTTTTCTTTTGTAATAGGTTAATGAAATCATGATCAATTATTCATATTGTGAACAATACAATCAACCAGTCTATTTAGCCAATACATTATATGAATATCAGTTCAATAATGATATAGATATAAAAAATATGGAACCACCAGCTTATCATGTACAAAATACTTCTACTTTTTTGGATCCTTCTTGGCAAAATCCCAATAACCTTTCCATTCCACAATGTATTCTTGATTTCACTGTACCTTCTACTATGGTTGGTCCTATTTATATGTATTATCGTCTCACCAACTTTTATCAAAATCATCGACTTTATATCAAAAATTTGGATACTAGTCAACTTTTAGGTGAAGCTTCTTCAGGTTCAACTTTCCATACCAATTGTGATCCTTTAGCAAGTAATGATGATGGACTTTTGATATATCCTTGTGGTTTGATTGCCAATTCTATGTTCAATGGTAAGTCATTATATAATATAAAGAAACTTTATTTAAATATTTATTTTATACGAATAGATACGGCATCCAATTTGACATTAATTAGCAATAATGATAACTCACAGCAACAACAATACAATTTTAGTACATCCAACATTGCATGGCCTACCGATAAACAAAAGTATAAACCAACTCAATATAAAATTTCACAAATTGTTCCTCCTCCCAATTGGGCTAAACGATATCCAAATGGAAGATATGATGATCAACACCCTCCACCTGATTTATCAACTATGGAACGATTTATGGTTTGGATGCATGTAGCAGCTTTACCTGATTTTCGAAAATTCTGGGCTAGAAATGATAATGATGATTTAATAGCTGGTCGTTGGCGTATTATGATTGATATGAGTAAGTTTGATTTAAATATATATATATCTTTAACTATATTTGTTATTTTGATGATAGATTTTGATACATTACAATATGATGGAACAAAATGGTTAGTACTTTCAACAACTACTTCTCTTGGTGGACGAAATCCTTACTTGGGTATTGCTTACTTGTCCATTGGTGCTTTATGCTTGTTATTAGGACTTATCTTTACTATTAGACATCTCATTAAACCAAGGTAAATGCGATGATGGAATGAATGAATGATCATTAATAATTTTTTTGTTATTTATTTTAGAAAATTGGGTGATCCAGCTTACTTATCTTGGAATCAACCTGGTGGTGGACTTCCTAAAAACAAGAGAGCCAAGCATTTACACAAAGAATAGACTTTTTATTATTATTTTTATTATTATTATCATTGTTAGTTACTTAGTGAAACACAATAAAGTTTTTGCCTTTTTTTTTTCCAATACTTTAATGCATAACCAATCGGAATTTCTCCATATACGTTTCAAAACGCAAGGATAGTCAAACTCCCTTTTTTTTTTTTCTTTCCCTACCTTTTTTTTTTCCTTTCTTTCTTTTGCTTCCTTTATATGATGACTAGGCTAACATTGTTCCTAGTGTCTACTTGTATCTATTTCCTTATTATCTTGCCATTAACAGTGGAGGGACTTCAAAGTTATTGTATTTCAGGATTCAAACCAAAACCGGGAACCGACTACCAGTTGGACTTGTCAAGACTGAATAAGTATAAAATGTCCCTTTTTTTTTAATTGAACGTAGCTCATACTTTTGTATTATTAGAGAATTTCTTATCTCTACAGAGATCGCGACTCATCCAAGCAGTACACAGATACGGACCCAGATCAACATTTGTGATGCATTACCTGATCAAGGAGGTGGCGATCCTGACAAGTGTGATACTGGAGCAGTAAGTAGAAATCCAATTGTAGTAGGTTATAAGATAATGATTTTTTTTTTGTAATAGTATGTGTGTAGACGTGAAGTATATGTCAAAAATGGTGTGGAATTTGTTGCTGTGGTGCAAAATATTGCTGGTGAATTCAAAGGGTAAGGCGTAAAGATGGATATCATGATACTATATTTCTATTCATTTACTCTCTTACTATTATTATTATTATTATTATTTTATTTTCATAGCTCCAATTTCAAACCTGAATTCAAAATACTAGGATCTGACGAGGATTTATCCAAAAGTAAGCGACCAACTATGGAATCATGATGATTATAGTTAAATATCCCTTTATATATATATATATATATATATATATATATCTTATTAGATGGCGTACAATATGCGTTAACACTGAATGGTGGACAGGAATTGGGACAACCACAATCAGCAAGTATTACTTTAGAATGTGATAATTCACAAGATAGAAACGTAAGTGAATAGTAAGCAAAAAGAAAAAAAAAAAAAGACAAAAGGATGATGTGAGAGGGAAACATGGTGATGATATCGACCATAGACACCATTTTGATTTTAATAACATGATCTTACAAATCTTTTTAATATAGGCTGCCAATCCTTCTCTTCCAATACTTGTTTCGTATCAAAACAACGTCTTGTCTCTCTCTTGGAAAACAGTTCATGCTTGTGCGTAAGTTCCCAACAATAACTTGCTTGAAATTCAATGACTTATTCACATTGTGACTCTGATTTTTCATTATATGATTATGTTAGGTTCAAACCTGGTGAAAAGGTCCCAGATCATGATACCTCCAGTGGCTCATCCGTAGCTACATTTTTCAAGATGTAAGTTTATACATGACAAAAAAAAAAAAAGAAAAAAAAAAGGAAGAGGGAACGATGATGATGGTGATGATGAACTAACAGGTGTTTTCTATATAGTATTCTTATTCTGGGTTTGATTTACTTTATCGGTGGTGCTTTTTACAACTTTACTCAATACAATGCTCGTGGATTGGATTTAATTCCTCATCGTGGTAAGAAAGTGGTCCTATCCAGAACCTTCTCTTTCTCTCTCTCATTTTATATGTGTACGAATTGAGCTCACTATCTTTTTTTTTTCACTATTTAGACTTTTGGCTTGATCTACCATATGTTATCAGGGTAAGATGTTTCTATTTTGATAAGACTTTAGAAAAATATCAATCAACTCATTTTCATTATCCTCCCTTTTGTTAATTCTTTTTTTTTTTTATTAGGATTTGATTTCGCATGTAAAAGATTCTATCCTTAGTCGACGACCCGGTGGATCTGGGGGTGGTTATGTATCTGTCTAGTGGATTTTTTGTTGTACTCGTTTATTATCATCATTTCCATCATGATGATCTTGATTTTTATTGTTATTTTACTTTTTATTTTTTTTACTATCATCTTTTTACTGTTATTAACTATTAAATAAACTTATTTGTTTTATAAAATCAAAAGAATTTGTAAATGTGGAACAACAAGAAAAAAAAATTGTGTCTTATGGGATGGCTAAGCATATCATCATGATGATAGCTATGATATGACTGATTTTTATCATAATGCTGATGATGATCGTTTGATAAAAAAAAAAAAAAGGATGACACCTACTTTATTTCGTTTGGCACTGATAAAAAATAAAATCAAACAAAAAAAAAATTGAACTAAATTAAAATGAAGAATGAAATGAAGGTAAATAATATATAAAACAATATAAAGTAAGAAATAAAAAAAAAAAGTAGAAGAAGAGAATGCATGTGTGTGTGTGTGAGAGAGAGAAGAGAAATAATCACAAAACGGGAAAACTAATCTTATGACACCGGTATAAACATATTCTTGGCTCGCTGTAATCGTTTGCATAGAGGTATGTACATGCAAGGTCGTGAGGTACTTGATGAACTGCTTTCAGTGGTGATGTCTTGTTGTTCAGTGATACGTTCTTCTTCCATCATTGTAGTTCCTTCTTGTTGTTGTTGTTCCGCTTCTAATCGACATCGTAAAACATGTTGTACTGATGCACAAACATACATCTTGAGGTATTTTTGGAAACAAGCCATTTGACTGTTGACAAAAGTTGTCACTGCACACTTTCCATCCAATTCATAATCGTTATTATTGTTGTTGTTGTTGTTGTCATCGTCATCTGCATCACTATCATCATCATTTTCGGTATCGATATTTTTATCGTTGTCATGATCCAAATGGTCTTCTTCTTCTGCATATTGTGTGATCATTTTGCTGTTTCTTCTTGTATTGACAAATGGCTGTAGTAGTTCCCAGATCTTCAAAACGTCCTTATCGTTGATATCAGATACAGATGAATGGGGTGATAATCCAGGGGAAGAAATGCCTTTGAGATCAAATGGATGATTGTTACTATTCCCATTATTATTGTTGTTGTTGTTTTTTGTCGATAACGGCAAGTTGAGTTTAAGGAGATCATTTGTGGACAATGACATGGTGTGACCAATGACAATGGACATCAAGGATGGAGCAAGTAATGGGTAACGTTGGAAAGTATCCTTGACATTAATGTTGTTGTAAGGTACAAGTTGTGATTGTTCGTTTGATTTTGATAATACTTGATTCACATCCCAATCTGGCATCATAGCGTGTGATAGATACATGTCGTGTATATTGGATTCCGAGATAGGCATAGTCCAAATAGTAGGCACAGAAGATACTTCTTGTTGTTGTTCTTGTTGTGGTTGTTGTTGTGTAATATCTGGTGTTTGAGTGAGCAATGATGTATGATGATAAGAGTAATCATGAAGGAAAAGATCTGGTGGTGATGCAGAAGAAGAATCAGAGGATAAGGCATGCACAGTACCAGGAGATAATTCAAATGAAGATAAATTGCTTGAAGAGCTCGTTCCAGGAAGAGAAGTTGGAGTAGGAGACGTCTTGTGATCGAATTGATGAAGTAAATTGGTGGGAGATGTCTTGGCTGCAGGATTGATACCTTCTTCATATAAAACCAAATCCAATCGTAATTGTTTATTTTCTTCTTCCAATTTGCCCACTTTATTTCGAAGAGTAGTTAATTCTTGCTGTAGTTGTTTGTTTTCTGATTTGCATTCATCTAATTCCTCTTCCAAAGTCGTTATATATTCTATTGAAACACAATGCGATATATATTAATATAAGGTAACACAAAAAAATGAAGTTGGTATATCAATTTATAATTTTACCTTTTCGACGATTACGGAAGTTGCGAGCTGATATCTTGTTGCGTAGTTGTCGTCTTTCCTTCGGTGACATTGCCTTCAACTGACTTTCTGGTACTTGATCAGTCATACTTGGTCGAAAATCAAGTCGTCCGGATAAAGGTTCGGCCCCATGAGATTTTGCCTTTTTTGTTCGTTTGGTATGAGCCAGGGTCAATGGTTGGTCGCCTTCCATTAATTGTACAGGTCGTTTGGATTGTTGTAGTTGTTTTTCATTATGACTTGGTCGAGTTGTTGTGGTTTCTTTTTTGTCCATAACATGTTCCACTTCGTCCCCCAAATAGAGTTGAAAAAGGTCGGAATTCGTTAGGTCTTCAGTCTGGTTAAGCAGTGTGGGAACAGAAGTCGATAGTTGTTGGGGTAATGTTTGAGATGAGTAAGCAAAGAGTGGTCCGTTTGTTTGCCCTGTTTCCGTATCTAATTGTAATATCCAATCAATAATGGGATCCTTGTTGTCGTTTTCCATCGTTATAAACACTTGTTCAGTAAAAATAGAAAAAGAGAGAAAAAAAAAAAAAAGGGGGGGGGAAGAAAAAAATTTAAAAAAAAGAAAAAAATACAATATTCAGCTCAGCACTTTTTTTTTTTTTTTTAAAAAAAGATGAAGATGAGGGTTGTCTAGAGCGAATTCCCAGGCGTGGTTTTAAAAAAGTTTCATATGCTTAGTAGTACGAAGGTGATGATCGACGGTAATGGTGATGGATGATGATATGATAGATATATAATCATCATTAAAAATGATATTAACTCTAGAAATAATTTTTGACATAATAATACAATAATGATATTTTGATAATTGAAGTAAAATCGCTACAAAGATGATGTAAAACCAAAATGACAAGATAAGGAAGGTATCATCATCATCTATTATACATGTACACTGTTATTTCTCTTTTTTTCTTTTTTCTTTTCTACGCTGTGATTACAGAGACCTATTTGCATTGAGATTCAAACGTATTTGTGGTGATCCTTTTTTTTTATTACGGAAACGGGTGGTGCTGATGATTAATGATATGTGAAAGAAAGGGTGGGAAGGTATGAATATCGGAAGTGAGAGATGGTTGATCATCCATTGATTTTTTTTTTTTATTCTACTGTACTTACCCATCTTTAACAACGAATTTTAGGGCAATCGTTGCTAACGATGATGATTGGATGGCAATGTTGATTCTCATTTTTTTCAATTTACTCTATAAATACAATGATAATCTATGAATCGCATAATGCAAATTGAAAGAAAATGGTTTCTTTTACGTTATTACCAGATTTGGTATAATGATGATGACTTTTGAACGAAAGAGAAAAAGTCAAAGTTTGTTCGCCTGTTTGTACACAGAATGAAAAAATGGGATTCATTTCTCGATTCTACAGCCAAAATTTTCAAATTCCTCAGCCAAATTTAAGCTGTAAAAAGAAAATCGTCAGGGGGTCCTCAGGCAATTTTTCAAAAAATCGATGAAATCTTTTGTTGGTCATCGCACGTTTATGTGTCAAGATAAGTGATAAAATGACATTAGATGATATTTGACTACTTTTTTGGGAGGAATCTAATGGTGGTAATTTTATTGGATGATGATCATTATTGGATGAGAGATGACTGAATTGACTTTTATTTTTTAATTTACTCTATAAATTGGGAGGAGAGGTATAACTTGTTGTTAATACAAATGAAAGAGAATGACTTGCTCTATGTTCACTCCAAATTTGTTATGAGGATGATTATTTTTGAGCAAAATATGGAAGTAGAAAGACGTACATGACCGCATTTGATGCTAGAATGCAAAAAAAAAAACAGTTCGAATTTTTTGATGAATAAGCCAAAGAGAGATCAGAGAAGCTACTAAAAAAAAAAGATAGATGAATCAATAAATGTATAAAAAGTTGGTATATAATGATTATGATGAACAAAGTGTCAAACGCATAAAAGTTACTCTCAATTGAACGAATTGGATTCCTGAGACAACTATTGAAAAAGCTATACGGACTTTGAATCTTGAAAAAGGTTGTTTCTTTTTTTTTTTTATCGTCGCAGTTGATGCCTACTTTCTTCTCCCTTTTTTATAACAACATCATAAAAAGATGCAGTCGAACAATGGATCAATACAGAAATCAGGGATGAATGGAAATACAAAGAAACTTCCTCTAGGATCAAAACCAAAAAATCAATATTTTAGCAACAGCAGAAGAGTTGCACTGGACGATGATTCAGACGATGAGGACACTGAACAAGTGGAATTGGTACATGGATTTGAAAACAACAAAGCCAAAGAGTAAGTTATTTACAAAACATACAGATAAAAAAAAAAAACAGGTAAACTGACTCTTCTTTTTATTTTACATCTAGAGTTAATCCTAAAAAAGAAGCGAAACCTTTATCTATAGCACCATTGGCAAATGCGGACTGGAGAGCATTAGCAAAGCAAAAAAGAGAATTGTATATGCCTGTGCGGGCACAGGATCAAACTCCAACAAGTCAAGAACCTGAAGTGATATCACAGACAGTATCTTCTTTTGGCCTACAAGTACCAACAAGAACAACTCTAACAGCAAGAGAACAGCAAGATATTACCACTACCACTACTACAGCAACAGCAACGACGACGATGTCTAGTTCACAAGCCATTGAAACCTCGGTCACCAATGTAGATGGAAAAGATTCTTTCAAATCATTAGAACAACAAGCCATAGAAGCCATTATCAAAGGTAAGTAAAGAAAAACAAAAAGTTATTGAAAGAGTTGGTCAAGTAGACTAATATTTATATATAATAGAATCTACTGAAGATGACAATGATGATCAAACTGGTCCAGCTCTTGTAATTCCAGCCAATGAAACTGAGTCTTTCCGTAATGATGTACGAAATCGACCTGATGAAACAACCATGGAAGATTATGAAAATATGCCTGTAGAAGAATTTGGAGCTGCTCTTTTACGTGGACTTGGATGGAATCAAGGTGAAGGTATTGGACGAAATAGAAAAAATATAACGTAAGTCTGATATATATTATTAAAAAAAAAAAAAGAAGTTGAAAGAAATCAAGGTTGTTTAATTTCTAACACATGTGTTTTTTTCCCCTTTATATCTAAATGAAAATATATAGACCTCCCGTAATGACACCTATCAAACAACGAGATGCTCTTTTGGGATTAGGTGCTAAACCTCAAGAAGTTAGTGATGACAAAGACAAGAAATCACATCATAAGAAGGCTGGGTATGAATACAAGGAATCAAGTTTATTCAAGAAAATTTCAAAACGACGAATGGATGAACAAGCAGATGATAGTGATCATAGACGACAACGTGAATCATCAAGTCATAGGGAACGAAGCAGATCATCTTCATCTTCACGACATGATCGCCATAGTCGTCGACAAAGAAGATCAAGAAGTCGATCGTCATCACCTCGGCGACGTAGCACTAGTAGTAGTAGTAGTAGGAATAGTAGTACCAGTAGATCATCTTCCAAACGTTACAGTGATCGATCGCGTGATTATTAGATTAGATTGTTAGAGTTTGTGATAGTTATTTGATTCTTATTGGTTTGAAAAAATAAAATGAAATAAAAAAAAGTTTTTTTTTTTTTATATGTATATTGACTTTTTTTGTGTATTTTTTATTGTAATAATAAAGAGTTAGGAAATTCAAATTAAGGTTAGTATCCTATTACATCAACGATGGCGTTTACACCTTCTTTGTTCATTATTGCGGTGATTGTTCAATGATAATGGGTTTTATTGGACATCAAAGAGGCAATGATCATACGAATTAAAAGTCAGTAAACGATTTCTCAATCTGACGAAGCTATGGCGCAATCGACTTCTTCTGTCAAGTTTGCATATTTAAACTCCATCTTTTTTCTTTATCTCTTTCACTTTTATCTTTCTTTTTTTTTTTTTTCCTTTTTTATTTATACTTTTTTTTTTTTTGATACTTCATATATTTTCATGATGACAAGAGAAAAACAAGAAGAACTCTTTGTCGATTATGAACAAGTATCTTATAAACAAGAAACTGAACGGTTTTTGAAAGAGTTACCTCATTATACTCAAGAATATGTGGTGGGCCTTTTTCCTATAGCCTCATGGATTAGACGATATAATCTTTTGGTAAAAATATGATAAAATAACAATATTTTGTATAATACTTATTATCTTTTTTATTTTTAATAGTGGATGGTACGTGATCTTATTGCTGGTATTACAGTAGGTATCGTAGTTGTACCTCAATCTATGGCTTATGCAAAAATCGCTATGTTACCTCCTCAATATGGTTTATAGTAAGTTATCAATCATACATATGTATACGATATAATCATTATTAAATTTAATTATATTTTTTTTTTTATTTAATAGTACTGCTTTTGTTGGTCTTTGTGTCTATTGTTTATTCGCAACTTCTAAAGATATTTCTATTGGTCCTACTGGTAATACTAATAATAAAAAAAAAAGACTATTGATGATAACAAGTTTTAAAATTGGAAACTCATCCTTTTTTTTTTTTTCTTTAGCTGTCATGTCATTATTAGTTGGTCAAACCATTACACGTATCACTGCTGAATCATCCACAATTACAGCAACTGAAATTGCAGTTGCATTTTCATTATTGACTGGTGCTATTGCTATGTTTCTTGGTCTAGTGCGACTTGGTATCTTGGTGGACTTTATTCCAGGTAACGTGATCAAAATAAAAATAAACTCTGATAACCTTGAATTACTTTAACCTTATTTCTCCATTTTGTCCTATTCTTTTTTTTTATAGCTTGTTCTATTGCTGGCTTTATGACAGGTAACATTGAAAAAAAAATCTCTCCAGGAATAGGATAAATTAAATAACCGTTTCTTTTTTTTTTAAAAAAAAAAAAAATACAAAAGGTTCGGCTATTACGATTACAATTGGTCAAGTAAGTATTTTTTTTTTAAAAAAAAAAAAAAATAAACGATGATTACTGTCTATCAATGTTTCTCATCATCGTGATCTTTTCTTCTTTCCATTGAACAATAGTGGCCTAAATTATTCGGTATAAAGAATATCAACACTCAAGATTCAACCTACCTCATTTTTGGCAACTTTTTCAAGAATTTACCAAACACAAAAATAGATGTCGCCTTTGGATTGGTTAGTTTAGTTTGGCTCTATGGTGTCCGATATGGCTGTCAATATCTTTCCAAACGCTATCCCAAATATAGCACACATCTCTTCTTCTTTAGTATTATGCGTAATGGTATTCTTGTCATCGTTGGTACTTTGATTGCCTTCCTCATCAATATTGGTAAAACCACTTCGCCCATTAGTATTCTCAAAACGGTTCCTGCTGGTTTCCAGGCCATGGGTGTACCTCGTATCGATGGTGATGTCGTCAGTTCTATTGCCTCTTCTTTACCTTCTGGTGTGATCATTTTGATTTTGGAACACGTTGCTATTGCAAAATCTTTTGGTCGGATCAATAACTATACTATTAATCCTGATCAAGAAATCATCGCTATTGGTTTTACAAATATTTGGGCTTCTTTCTTTGGGTAAGTAAATATTCTCTCTTTTTTTTTTTTTTTTTTTTTTTTTTTTTTTTTTGTTATTTGATTTCTCAT
This sequence comes from Halteromyces radiatus, assembly GCF_025201355.1. Lineage (NCBI taxonomy): Eukaryota > Fungi > Mucoromycota > Mucoromycetes > Mucorales > Cunninghamellaceae > Halteromyces > Halteromyces radiatus. The sequence continues at coordinate 229,117 of NW_026251691.1, read as the reverse complement.
TCTTTATTTTATTTCTAGTGCCTATCCATCTACTGGATCATTCTCTCGTACTGCTATTAAAGCTAGATCTGGTGTCAAAACTCCCATTGCTGGTATTTTTTCTGCTCTTGTTGTGGTGCTCGCTTTATATGCTTTGACTCCTGCTTTCTATTATATTCCTGATGCTGTTTTATCTGCAGTTGTGATCCATGCTGTGGCTGATCTTGTGTCTGGACCTAGTTACATCAAACGTCTTGCTTCAGTCAGTCTTTGGGAATTATTTGTATTTGTGGTGACGGTGATAGTGACCTTCTTCACTACGGTTGAATATGGTATCTATGCCTCTGTCGCATTATCTATTGTCATCCTCCTCTTCCGTATTGCTCGACCTCGATTCTGGGCATTGGGACGTGTACCACTTGCATCTGATCTACCAAAAGCTGCTGATGACAAATCATGCACTTCATCTCAGCAACGTTATCTTTATGTACCTCAAAATCATCCTTCCTTGGGCAAATTGGTGGAACCCTTACCTTCTGGTGTACTTATGTGCCGTGTAGATGAATCCTTTACTTATCCCAACTCTGGTTATATCTCGGACAAGATCATCGCATACTGCAAGGAAAATACTCGACGTGGAGGTGCTATATTGACCAAAGGTGACCGTGCTTGGAATGATGATGCCAATCCAGAAGTGGAAGCTGCTCGTGAACAATTACCTTTACTACATGCACTTATTTTGGATGTGGCTGGTGTGAACCGTCTTGATTCAAGTGGTCTCCAAGCTGTAGTCGATGCACAAGCCGCTCTGAATCGATTTGCTGGTCATCATGTGGAATTCCATTTTGTTAATATTGTCCATCCTGCTATTAGGCGAGCTCTGATTGTAGCCGGCTTTGGTACTCAGCCTATTCCTGGTCGTGAAGGTCAAGAAATTTTACCTGTGGTCCCTGCTTCCAAGGATGGTCCTCAACCACAACGACAACAACAACAACAAGAAGAAATAGAACAGCGACCTCGTGATTTGGAAGAACAAAATTACAGTTCAGGCGATGATGATGAAAAACCTCAACAAATTGAATCCGCCCCATCCTTTCATTCCAAGGCTGAATCCACCACTACTTTGTCCAATCCTATTCCTTTACCCAAAGATGTGTATCCCTTCTTCCATTGGAGTGCTGATGATGCCGTCAATGCAGCTGTTCGAACTTTGTCTGTACGATTATCTTTACAACAACAAGTAGATCAATGAAAACATTCCTGGTCTTTTATTTATTTATTTATTATTATTATTATTATCGTTGTATTATATCATATCAATTTTTTTATAGTTTTGTAGTATTATACCTTCCTTTACCTTCTTTTTTTTTTTTTAATAAACATTTATACACTTTTTTCTTTTTTGATGGAGGTTTTGGGCAACATTCACTCCTTTTACTGTTCTTGAACTTTGATCTTTCTTGTTTCATGTGGAAAACGGATTTAATAGTGAAGATAGTTTAATTAAAGTTTAATTGATTAGTGTGGAAGATCGACTGATGAATGCTATGTGATGATGGAGGGTTGGTAATGGACGAATGAATAATACGTTATGATGGGGTGATGATATGATAGAAAGATAAAGCAATAGTAACGATTGTGATAATTGATATACTGGTCGCTGTATTAAATACCCATTCACTTGGAATAAGAAAAAATCTGGTTTGCTCATCATCATAACGTCAACTAAGACATAGAGATTATAAATACTACAAAGAGTGATCATCATCATCGTCATCATATCATAAAACAAAGAGTCTCTAAAGAGATTTTAACAGAACATAAATGTTTTATAATTTCTTTTATTGTAAAATATATCTAAACTAATGGGATATATATATATATATATATATATATAAAATAAGATACATATAAGTTGATGATAAAAAAAAAAAGGTAAATTTATTGATAAAACTTCTCTTTTGCTAAAATCAAATCTACCAAATCCATATTTGTAGGACAATCAATCCCACGAGTTTTTGCCAACCTGCATAAATAACCATTGATATAATTGATTTCCGTTTTCCGTCCTGCCTTGATATCTTGAAGCATAGAGCACGTATTTCCAGCCGCCACACGACAACTAGTGATCACCATGTCGATCAATGAAGCTGCAGTTTCACCAGGCATGTCGTCACCCAAAATAGCAATCACTTCTTCACATACCCTATGCATGAGTCGAATCGCATGAGGATTATCGTCCACCAATCCACCATTTTTTATATTGAGAATAGAGGCCACAGGATTGATGGTTGCATTCACTACCAATTTCTTCAGCATACGAGAATAAAGATCTTGCCAGGACAACGTGATCGCTTGCATGATTGGTATATCTTGTAGTGTTTGTGCCAAAGGGGAAGGCTCTGTTTGCTTACCATATTCACCCATCATCAATCCACCTTCAGGATCGTTCCAACCAGAATGATGAATAATATGAAAAGGTGCCAATCGTTCTGCAGCATGTCGATTCACACCAATGAATAATCGTGGATGTTGTTGTTGAGACCAATATTTAGATTCCAATTCTTCCACTATTCCCATTCCATTTTGTAAAAGTAACACCGAGCTATCGGACTTAAGGTGTCCTACCACTGATCCAAGGGCTTCAGCAGTATGATGTGCTTTTGTCGCTACCACAAGGTTTTCAATCAATGGTATATTTTTGTCTCCAAGTACGCTAGCAGTGAATCCATCGATTTCAGTTGTTTTCCCTTGACATTCGTATGTAATGGTGTTTTTACGCGCTTGAAAGTCTTTCAGGTGTTGTTGAGACCGAAGTAGTAAGTTAACATTGAGTTTTTGAAGACGAAGTTGACTAGCAAGAAGACAACCAATAGCACCTGTTCCCAAAACGTTCCATTGCATTGTCAATAAAAAAAAATAAAAAATAAATAAATAACAAGTAGTATAAAGTGAATAGAAAGAAAGAAAAAAAAATAAAGTCTTCACCAATAAATACGAATACTTTATATACCTTTTGAAGAAGTTTTATAAAAAAAAAAAAAAGAAAGAAAGAAAGAAAAAAAAAGGAAAAGTCGAATATATTGCTTCTTTTTTTCCTTTTCATTGGATGCGGTAAATGAAAATAAAAAGCATATCCAAGATGCTGGGTGGATGCCCCTTGTAGAGCCAAAGCTAAAAAAAAAAAGTGTGGCTTGTTATATTTCAGATAAGAAAAGATATTGTCTTTTCCTTTTCCTTTTTTTTTTTTTTTTTGTTCTTACAATTTTATTATATATCATGTCACAACAAGCAGCACGTCAAGAAATTCATGCTCTTTATCGTAATTATTTACGTCTTGTACGCGATTGGCCAGCAGATAAAGTTCGACCTAACAGAGATATGAAGCAAATCCTTACAACACGAGTAGAAGAAACCTTCCGAAAACCATTACAGTATGAAAACGAACCTTTCGACCTTGCTGAGGCTAAGAAACAATTAGATGCTCTTGAACGACTTTTAAACAATGAATTTAAACAAAAGGTAAAAAAAAAAAAAAAAAAAAAAAAAGGAAAAAAAAAACTTTATGTAACTAAACTAATGTATTACCAACATAGTATCCTTTATCGGACAAAATTCTTTCTCCAGCTGGTAATCCCAATTATTACTCATCTCTGTTATCGTCTCTAAGTGCTACAAAAGATGGAAAGAAGACTGGAATATCAAGATTCTTTGGAAACTAGAAGACCATGCAAACCAAACGACGAATCATTGTCACACACACACACAGATATTCATATATATACACACATATCTTTCATTTTTTATCATTGATTTTATACATGTACCCCTTTTTCATCCTGTTGGATTAAATTTAGTATATCATTTTTTTTTTATCCATTATTTCTTACTTATCTTTCCTTTCTTCCTCACAATCAATGTTTTTTTTTGTATAATAAACGATCTATAGCGCCTTTTTTCCCAGAATGGAATATTAGGTTAATATTTTTTTCCCTCAGACGGAACATTTGTTTTTCCCACCATGATAAACTTTAAGGATCAACAAAAGAAGTCCAAAAAAAAAAAAAATCATGCAAACAAATTTTGCACTAATATGTTTCAAGATTATTGTCCATTAAAAATAAACTTTTCAGCGATATTGGATGCGAATAAAACGATAAAGTTCAAGAATTGGTATATCGTGGAAAAGAAACTTATTCATCGATCCCACCTCCCGATATGAACACCGACTACAGTATAAAAGTGTCATTTTTTTATTTCTTTCTTTCTTTTCCCACTTTTTTTTTTTTTTTTATTATTATTTCATCATGACTCTTCCTACTTATGATCAATTACCTATTGACTCAAAATACCCTGAAGGAACTGCTTGGGGTGTTTGGGGAGATGATGATAATTTGGGTACTTTGAATATTATTACTGAAGAAATCACTGCTGAAGTAAGTGGAACACGAAGATATATATAAAGGACATACGTTTACTTATCCATTTTTTTTTTTTTTAAAAAAAAAATTTATTTTACATAGGCATCAAAATATATCAAAAAAGGCAAAGTATTTCCTGTGAACTGGGAATTGGAAAAACCTTCACCAACATTGTTCACTCGACCTAGCGTTGTTCATCATTTCCATCCTTTCGCAGACGGTCTTGGTAATGATGACTCTTATGAAAACTTCAACACACAATCATCTACACAATGGGATGGTCTTGGTCATGTTGCTCATCTGAAAAGTGGGAAATTCTATAATAATGTGGATCCTACGGAAATTGGTGTCAAAGGAAAAGGTCGATTGGGGATTCATCATATGGCTCGAAAAGGCATCGCTACCCGCGCTGTGTTATTGGATTATGGTCGTTGGGCTGAAAAACACAAACCTGATTTTGATCCTTTCGAACGTATTGAAGTGTCTGTCGATGAATTGGAATTGGTGGCCAAGGCTCAAAACGTCACTTTCAAAACAGGCGATGTCTTGCTGGTGCGCTTCGGTTGGACGGCTAGGTACGAACAATTGGGTGATCAAGTCAAGGAATACATCAAGGATCCTGAACATCCTATCGCTTGTGGTATCAAGGCTTGCCCTGAAACTTTTGCTTGGATTTGGAATCATCACTTTGCTGCTGTTGGTGGCGACTGTCCTGCATTTGAAGCTTTTCCTCCTACTGATTGGACTCAATCTTGTCGTGAGTTACCTGGATGATAATTATTCCTTTTTTTTTTTTTTATTGATAACATTTTTTTTTTTGTATGCATGTTGTAGATCAATTTTTGTTAGGTGGTATTGGATGTCCTATTGGAGAAATGTTCTTTTTGGAAGCTGTTGCTGAAGATTGCGCCCAAGATAACGTATATGAATTCTTTTTTACCAGTGCTCCTTTGAACAAGTTTAAAGGTATCGCCTCTCCTCCTAATGCTCTCTGTATCAAATAGTTTTATAGTAGACCACAATTCATTTCTTCAATAAACATATTTTCATCATGTAATACGCATAATACTTAGCGATAAACATATGCCTGTATACTACCAATATCGTTCCACTGTCATTTAAACATCATTCCACATATTATGGTTGATCATCCATCATATATCATCACTACAAACCCAACATCAATTTTCCAAAATAAGTAGTTTATTATAATAAATATATATCAAGTTCGTAACCAATAAAGTGTAATAAGAATAATACATGTGGATATCACACATGCCATAATTAGAGTGTCCCGTTTTCGCCGTGTGTTGATTCGACTGATTAAATTGTTGATGCCTGGTATACGCCCTATTGAAACATAGACAGATGAGTACAAATTCCCTGTCCTTTTTTTTTTTTTTATTATTATTCCTTATTCTAAAATTTACCCATGACGCCAGTAACCCTAGAGTTGATTCCTTGAAGAGTTCTTCCTTGCCGAGATACATCTTGCCTTGTCGCATAAGCTTGTCTATTGAATGAATGAATAATAATAAAAAAAATCAGTGTGTTGCTTGATATCCATTCATTTCCTCTTCATCACTTACTCTAAAATCATATCTGTCATTCGATGTGAACTTTCAACACGATTTCGTTCCGTTAAATAATAATCCGTATTATCACCATTGCCAGCATTGAATATTCTAATTTCATCTTTTACTTGATTCATTAAATCTGCTTTGTCCCTTGCTGCCTTGATGTTTGCCTAAAGAAAATAACAATGAGTCCAAAATATTGACCTTTTTTTTTTTCCTTGAACATCTTTCTATTTTCTTTGTTACCTTGACTTTCCGGAATTCCTTGGTATAATCATAGAGTATATTCTTATGTCTTTCAAGCATATGGATCATGGACGGATTGGTGGGTGTAGCACTAGGTCGCTCCAATACTTGGCCCATTGAAGCAATGGTATCTTGAAGCTAAGAAGAAGGAATATATATATATATATAAAGTAAGAGAAATATCAAACCAGATTTCTTCTTCTTTTTTTCTGAGTGTGTCCATTTCATCACTTACATTATTTAGGAGTTGTTCAATTTCAACTTCTTGCCCTGCTTTATTATTACCATCTGATAAAGAAGTATCTTGTTGTTGTTGTCTTGCTGTGGTAGTAGCACCGATTTTTGAAAGAGAAGCTAGTTTAAGTTCTATTTCATTTTCCAACTGTCGTGCTTGGCGTCGTAACTGATCCCAAGATAATCCTTGTGTAGGTGTTGATATATCTGCTTCTTCGTCTAATAGGTCGTTTCTCATTAAGGGTGCTAATGTAGGAGACGATGATGAAGATCTTGTTCTGGATGCTGTTCTATTCATATTCACTGTAAAGAACAACTGTATTGCTAGATGGTATTTATATGAGCGAAAGAACCAAAAAAAAAAAATGTAATGACCAAGAAAAAATGAGAACATCTTAAAACACCGCTGATGCCAATGAAAGGTTATCAAATAAGATTCCTTTTTTTTATGTACTAAAATATTGATTATTGTGAATATGTGGATCAATATCGTTGCCATAACCATTGTAGAATCTACCCAAGAGCGTCCGAATGAATGTCAAAATGAAAATAAGCATCATAATAACGTTCATCATACTGTAAATTTACGAAATCATCATCCTATAAAAGCTTTAAAAGTATAATCATATACGCCATTGAATCCGTTATATTATAGAGATTGGATTGATTACAAAATTGCTTTATTTATTGTGATTTCAAATAACAAAAAAAAAAAAAAACAGATAAATATATATGTAAAAGTAGATAAATATGTACGAAGATAGCAAGAAAAAAAAATAAATAAATTGAGGGTGGTATAAAACAACATCTATGATACTATACTACTATTTCTTTTCTTTTTTTTCCTATTCATCTAAAGGGTATCCAAGAAGACCGCTTGTCACGTTTATCAACACTACATAAAATCATAAGAAAAAAAAAGGTGTCAGATATTGATATTCTTTGTTTCCCATTCATCTTTTTATTATTTTTAACCAATTACCCATCTTGAACGGATGCTGTTCCACCACGAAGAGGTTTGGCTATACGATTGAATCCATTGAAGGGAGTAGCAGCTGATTTCTGATTACTACGAGCTTGATCCAATCTATCACGTAACGCTTGCATTTGAGATTCAAATCTAAAGATGATTTCGATTTTCAATAAAATATTAATGACAATTTAAAAAAAGAGGTTCCTAATGAAATTTTACCGTTCAGTTTGTAGCTTCAACTTTTCCTGAGTATCATGTAATAAGGATTCCAGATTTTGAATACGTTCATTTCTTGCTGTCAATTTGCGTTCCGCCAGAGCCATTTCCTTTTTGAGATGAGAATTTTGTTCTACCAACTACAAACAAGAAAGTTAATCCGTGTTATCTACATGATACTTCGTTTTTTTTTTTTATTTTACCTGCTTTTGAACGTTGGTCAACTGATCCAGATTACGTTCCAAAAACACCATCTTCTTTTGTTGAGCCTTGTTGTTAGTCGCACGAAGCACATTGGCATATTGTTCCCTTGTTTCATCCAGAGATATTTCCAGATCTACAACACGTTCACATCTACTTTGTAAATCACGCATTAATGCTTTCTTCATCATTTCAAAGTCGGCCAATTGTTGAGTCATGGATTTCCTCATTGCTTCCACATCCTTGTCGGTAGTTGTTGTTGTATTTTCCGTCTTGTTAGGAGCTGGTGATGTTCCTTGATGTTGTGAGTTAGGTTGAGTTGAGATGAGATCCTAGCATCAATAAAAAGATGTAAGCTAATGTCTAAAGTGCACAATTCATTTTTTTTATTTTTTTGTATATAAAAGTTACCTGGAGTTCTTCATTAGCCATTTTCAATTCAGCAATTGCCAATGCCAATTTTCCTTCTTGTTCATCCTTTTGTTGAATTTGTTGCTTCAGGTCTTCCATTGCTTTTGCGTGTTGTTCACGTTTAGAGTTGTAATCTTGTTCTAATGCCGCTTTATGAGCTGAAAGGGCCTGCTCTTGTTGCTGAAGTTCTTCATCTGTGATCGCCTTCTCCAATAAAGCCTCGTATTCTGATTCCAAAGTACTGTAGGTTGCTTCCAGATTGATTTGTTTCTTGATCATCATATCCTTGTCAATGCCTAGTTCACGTATCACAGACTGATAATGATCCACCAGTGCTTTTGAGTCAGCCAACTCTTTTTGAAGCGTAACAATTTCGTTTGGTGTCATAGTAGGTTGATTAGATAAACGTTTCAAAGATTCATTGATGAGTTTTTCTTTTTCATTAATGACCAACTAAACAAAAAAAAAAAAGAAAAAGAAAAATTATATTAGACAAAAAAATGAGTTTCAATATATAAATATATATATATATCTTACCATTGGATCTGTAGGACTAGCGGTGGGTGATTCGGTCTTGATATTCCTATTGTCTTGTTGTTCTTGAAGCTTGGCTAATGTTTGTCGTAATCTATCCAATTCTTCTGCTAATTCTTGATTTGCTTCTTTGAGTGAATCGGCCGTGATTAATCCTTCTTTGTTTTCATACATGATTTTTTCTAGTTGAATTTTCGCTTCGCCAAGTTCAGATGTCATTTGCTGATTGTCTGTCTGTAGGGTTTTTTCGAGTTCTTTGCGTTGTTCCAATTCTTGTTGTAAATCCACAACATATTTTTCACGGTTGGCAAGTTCGGTTTCCTAATATTCATAGAAATAATAATAAATAAATGTTCAAAGTTAAAAAAAACAATCGATGATTTTTTTTTCTTTATTACCTTTTCCGAAATTTGTTCCAAAAGATCATTTTCCCGTTGTAAAAATTGATCACGTTCATCTTTTTCCAAAATGGCAGAAGGAGTAGAAGGACGAGAAGTATCATCATCCAATAAAGAAGCTTTAAGGCCAGGAGGAAAAGCATTGGTAGGACTAGTAGGGCTTTTGATATTGGTTGGATCAGATGTAGAGATGATTCCTTTATTAGCAGAAGAAGCAGAAGCCCATTGAGCTTCAGGAACCGTTCCTCCAGAGCGCCAGATGCCAATTTCACCTTCTAATGCAGCAATATAATGTTGATAAGACACAGTTTCCCCTTTGACTTTTTTCAATAATGCCTTGAGTTCAGCAGGAGATAAATCAGCATTCACCTTGGCTTTGTTCTTGATAGTCTTGGCTCTCATCCCAAATCGCAATGTTGAGATAGTTTCAGCTTCATTGTAAGAGGAAGGGGAGCAATTGATGATCAGGGTCGTACGTGAGTTACCACCAAGAGATTCTTGTAAAATACGTGTCAATTTGGAATCTCGATACGGAATATGGCTTGACTATACATATATATGGAGAATGGTTACTAATATATATGGTTTTGTCTATTCGTTATACCTTTCCATCCGTCAGAGAATTGATCACCATTCCAAGAGCCGTCAAAGATTTGTTGATTTTCTTTGCTTCTTCCAACGTTTGACCAGAGGCACCAGTTTTTCCAACCTAATATAAATAAATATAAGATCATACAAGAAAAGTCTAAAAAAAAAAATACCTTTTCTGATCCTGCCAAATCCACCAAATAAAGTTTACCACTTTTTGCTGCACCTGTGTCTATGTTCTTTTGAGTGATAGTCACTAAAACAAGGGAATGACTTCTAGAACTTTCAGCGTTCATATCTATAAAGATAATAAAAAAAAAAAAGATAGGATGAGTAAAAAAAAACAAAAAAAAAAGGTATAGATTAAAGTTGATTTACTTGTATAGGCCACCACACGATTACTTGCACCACGACGCATCACATCATAGACTTCTTCAGTAGATGAGACATAAACTTCAAGAACACCTTTGACATAGACACCTTTGACTTTATCTTCATGAATAGGGAGATTATCCATAGATGCTATATAATGTAATTCAAAAAAAAAAGGTACATTCATTAGAAAATATTTTATCATATCATAATAATAATAGTAATAATAATAATAACAAGAATAATGTGACTTACGATTTAAAAGATCTTTCACTTTTTCCATATAGATTTCCATATAAGAAGTTTTGACAGTAAATTCCATATTATCAGGTGCTAACATGATACTTTCAAAAATTTGCTCAACAATTCGAGGGATAATCCCTTTGTTTTCGGCATCATCAATATCAGAACCCTAAAACAAAGAGGATAATATTAAAAAAAAAAAATAGTTAACGATCATTGATCATTGAGAATATAGAAAGGAAAAAAAAAATTGATTACCATCATCGTAAATGTTTTTCCGGAACCAGTTTGTCCATATGCAAAGACAGTACCATTGTATCCAGCCACCACATCTAAAAAAAAAATCAAGTGTGTCGTGACGAAAGAAAATAAGTAACAAAAAAAGGAAATCAAGGGGTTTAATGGGGAAAGGAGTCAAAAAAAAAGGGGGTGAAGTTTGTTCTTTACCGTCAACGATAGATTTGATAGAATAGTCAAATATTTCTTGTTGCCTTGTTGTTGATCCAAACACTTTATCGAATGCATAATTGGATTGAGTTTCACCCTTTTATATCAAGTAAGCATATAAAAAGAATAAAAAGTAAATAATAAAAAGACAAGATAAATAAATCGATCATCATCATTGTCGTACCAAGTTTCTTTTTTTTTTATTTTTATTTTTTATTTTCTTACCTTTAAACTCACTGAAGTACCTTCATCGTCAATTTCTACAATAGGTACACCACCTTCCTTAATTTCAAGTTTGTTCTGTGGGCGAAAACGACAAACAACCTTGATATTATTTCCTGACATGGATTCTATATATAAAAGAAAAGAAAAAGAAGAGGAATATTGAGTATATATATATGTATATATCTAATAGACGCGTCTTATTCCAAGTACCTAGTAAATGTACAAACTATAGTAAAGAAAGGAGGAGGAAAAAAAAAAGCACTTACAGAAGAGTAGAAAGTAGTTTGGTATATAATATAAAAGTGATGATATGAATGTCTATATGGTAAATAAGATATTGATGTGGTATATTATACAAATGTTATAGGTAAGAAGATGGTGAGAGAAAAAGAAAAAAAGAGAAAAAAAGAGAGAGAGATAGAAAGGAAAGGCAAAAAAAAGAAAAAAAAATAGCAGGGATCTCAAAAATTTTCAAGCCAACTCAGCAGGTAAAATAGTTTAATAGATAACACAAAATGTTTCCAATAAATAAAAGAATAATTTTATTTTCTTACTACAATGTACGCATAATAATAGGAGAAAACATGACAACTAAATAACTAAAAAAAATGTGATAGATACATATATATATATATAAAAAGAAGAGAAATGTTCATATGTTGTGAATGTAACAGAAAAAAAAGATATACTAAAAGGTCATATATATCAATGAATAAAGAGACTGTGTATGTGTTCCATTTCTTTTATGCTATTGAGTTGGATACAGTGTCGATATTCACTTTTGTTATTAGTGCCATTATTTGCTGATGATCCAAGAGATATGAGTTGTGGTAAAGCTGGTATCTTGATCTTTGCAATTGTACGACTAGATTCAAAGTTCTATTTTCAGAAAAAAAAAAAAAGCATGAATCTTTTCGGAACAGAGAAAAATGACTTTTGATTATATTAATAAATTACCTTTGTCGTTGTCTTGTTTGATAAACTTGCTGATCCATTATTTTCGTGAGCCATGGATCGAATATTTTGCTGTAATTGATGTGTACGTTGCTTGAGTGTATAGAGAATACTTTGCTGTGCTTGGTATTGATAGCTGGGTGCTTTCTTGATGCTTTGCCATTGTTTTGTTGAAGAGGTATTGGAAAGTTCTACTAGTTTGGGACAAGCACTGGCTGATCGGATATCCTTTAGTAAACTGCGTGATTGACTAGCCATTGTTTGAATACGTTGAATCTTTTCCATATTGTCGTCGTTGTTATTATGCGTGATGATGGCAGGTAACTGATCCAGCTGTAAGCTTTTGACCAAATCTTGACTTTTCAATTGCGCATTTTCACTACGAAGGTATCGAATGGCTGCCTTGAGTGTTTGCATCTATGAATAAGAATAATAATAATAAAGAAAATTATTCATCAATTTCTCTCTATTCCAAGAGTTTATTCCTCCTATTAACAGTAACTTACATGACTATCCATCATTTGATATCCACCAGGTACATCATCAACCATGTCTGTTGTCGACGTTGTCATCGAATTCAAATCTGATCCATCATACGTAATCTTCTTCAATAAAGATTGTCGTTTTTCTTCCTTTTTGGCAGCATCCTTCTTAAGTTGAATATTTTCTTGTTCAAGAACATCATATTCCGCTTGTAGATTATCCATAGCTTCAACGTACATTTGCTCTTGACTGTGTGCTTTTTCAAGAGCAGCCTCTAGTTGTGAGAGTTGTTCTGCTTCCTTCTTTGCAAACTCCATTCGACGTTCTAATAGATCCACCTTGACACTTGCTTCTTGAAGAGATTGATCCTGAAAATAAAATATATAAGATGAATGAACGAGTCGAATAAATATTATAAGCTTAACTATTCCTTTTACCTTTAGTTTGACATCCTTGATCAATCGAACGATTTCGTCATTGTGTTGCTGAAGTTTTCGTTCCAAATCATGATTCACCATCACTTCGGCTTTCATATCAGATGCACGTTGAATCCAAGGTGAAACGCTTGTTGCAACTATGTAGATATATAAAAGATTATTTCCCTTTTCCTCTTCTTTGTTGATAAACGATTGGACTTACTTTTTTCCTTTTTGTGATCATTTTCTACGCGGGTCAAAGTGTTTGCCAATTCAGAGGTCAATGATTTGAGAATCTTGAGACTTGCTTCCCACAATGTACTTTCAGGTATATCCAAAACTTCATCCGCCTTTTCTCGTACCAATTTCTGAATAGCTTTAATACTGATTGCTTCCTTGCTTCCTCGTTTGGAATCCAAATAGACTGTGATTTGATGGCAAAGCTATGTAATAAAATATATTTATGATTTTATATCTATCATGATTCCTTTTTTTTTTTTTTTTTTTTTTTTGTGCTTACCTCATAACAAAACTTGCATAATTTGGAACTGATCGCATAAAGGGTTTTGAAACGATGTAGATGGTCAGCCTTGAGTGTGAGAGCTTCTTCTGATAATTCTTCTAATTGTCGTAAAAGTTTCCTAATCGTTTCGAAAAAAAAAAGATTGAGTCATGATGTATCACTGAAGTTATTGCTTTCCACTTACTTTGCTGATACTTTACTGTTCTTTGCTTGTACAATCAAACGAGTCAAGGGCTCCAAATAATCCACGTCCAAGCAGACGCTTCCTTCCTCAATTTGGATATCTATAAAAAAAAGGCATATTAGCATTGAATATGAACAACTGCATTTGTATTATCCTTTTTTTTTTTTTTTTTTTTTTGTATACCTTCAACTTTGTGAGCCTTATTTATCAGTTGTTGTACATAGGTAAATTCAACTGTCATACGATCAGCATTAAAATCTAATGCCCGAGTCAAAGCAAAGAATTGGTCCGCATTGTTAGATTCCCCATGATGACCAATATATGCTTCAGTGAGATGTTCAAGTTGGGATATAATTCTGAAAAAAAAAAGAAAGATGTAATTATCTCGGTATAATAATATATTCTTTATAGAACTTCCTTTTTTTGCTCTTTTTTTGCTCTTTTTTTTTCTTTTTTTTTTTTTTTTTTACCTTTGCAATTCATGTAGACAGGAGGAATCATTGATATCATCCGTTCGCAAGAGTTCTACGATAGCGTTCAATCTAGAAAGATATGTCATTAGTGTTCCGATGCCGCTTCTTTCCTTGATTTATATTACCTTCGTTCAGTTCCAACAAGATCATGATAGGCTTGGTTCATTTTCACAAAAGCATCAGGTTTGCAATGCTTGATGAAACTAACAAATCGTTTTGCAAGATCACCTAGCCATCCAGCCTTTTGTCTCATCTATGTAATAATATATATATATATATATATGTTAGGAATCCATTGAATTTGTATCTTTAAAGAGTTTTACCTCGCATACAGTCACCAGGCTATCAGTCACATCATCAATGATTTTCTCACTAATGGGATGATTTTGATCAAGATGCTTGATAATAAGATCAGTCTTGAATACCAGTCGCTTGAATAGTAAAAGACAAGAAATGGGTTCATTTTCAGTCTTGAAGAATGCATCAGGTAGATAAGGTTGAATGTAACTTAATCGATCTGTTGCTTGAGCACCGTCTAGTTTACGAAGTTCTAAATCAATGGATTTGGCTTGAGCTTTCATCACTGTAGATTGTAATTGGAGATTCAAGGACATCATGGCTTGTGATTGGCTGCTAAGATTTTGTTTTTCTGAAGCTTGATTTTCTTCTTTTTGTCGTAGTTGTTCCAGATCACTACCATTATAATTATAATTAGTTTCAGATAAATGATTATCTATGAATTACCTTTGAAGAAGTGAGACTAATTCTCTAAATTGTTGTATAGTCGATTCATAATCAGCAGCAGTTTCTTCAGCAGATTTCAATCGATCTAATTGTTCCCTAAGTAGCATATCACGGTGATCTATATATGAAGTAAACGTCATTAGAATGATATGCAATTAACATCACCACATCAATACATATCCTTACCAATTTCAGCTTCTAGTTGCTTTTCAGTTTCCACATGGTTTTCTTCCAGTTCATCTGCCAGTTCCTTCAATGCTTCTAGGTCATCTACAGTTGCACGTAATTCTTCAAGTTGCTCAGTCAAGTTCAGGTTCTTTTCCGTCAATTGATCCACCAAATCTTCAGCACCGAGAGCGTCATCCAATTGTTGTTTTAGATCTTCCATTTGATACTCAGTAATGTCCAACTTTTCCTTGTAGCGATCACGTTGTTCTATTCAATATCCATAAATAAGTTTATCAAAAGAAGCATTCCCTTTATCATTTTCTTTCCTACCTTTGATGTCATCCAGTTCAAAACATTCACGTTCCAATTCCTTAAGTCGCTCACTAAGTTCAGCTTCTTTTTCCGTGGCTGCATCACGAAGTCTATCAATATATAAATATATGTCAGTGATCAATTCTCTTTTTATATATCATGTGAAACTTGATACCTTATTAAAGCTTCTTTCAATCGTTCATTATGTCGTTCAAGTTGCACCACTTCTAGAGATGTTTTTCCTTCGCCAGAGCCTATCAATTCAGGAGGTTGGTTCATCAAATCTAACCATTCACACATACGAAAAAAAAAATTAGCATAAAATTCCAATCAAAAATGTATATTTGCTTACCAGCCTCTTTCCTTAAAATGTCAAGATCCACGCTAATTTCTTCAATCTTGTCGGTAAGCACATTCACCTCATGTTGTAACATATCAGCACGTTCTTCAGCCATTTCTTTATCTACGGTCATCATTTCCAAAGATTCCAATGCATCAGTATATTTGGTTTCAAACATTTCCTTGTCAGCCAGAGCTTCCTTGAGGTCTCGTTTTGTTTCGCGCACATCCTTTTGTAAATCAGCAATTTTATCTATAATATGTAAAAGAAAAGATGGTCAGGAATAACTTCTTTTTTTTTCTAAAAAAAAAAAAAAAAAAAAAAAAAGAGCCAGTTGGATTGGTACCTTGGAGTTTGTTGCGTAAAGTAAGAAATTGTTCGGCTTCCTCTTTGATTTTTTCATGTTCTCGGAATCGTTCACGATCTTCTTGTCGTTTGCCTTCCAAAATCTTGAGTTTAAATCGAAGTTCTTCATAATCTTTCAATGGTACCATCTTAAAAAAAAAAAAAAGAATGAGACACATTACCAAAAATAGTATTGGAAAAAAAAAAAAGAGATGAAAATCCCACATGCATGATGATAAAAGATTACCTGATCTGATTTGCTGACGGGTTTTGTAGACGCCAAGGCACCATATATTTGTTGCTGGTGGATAGCTGTTGATTGCTGTTGTTCATCTTTGCTACTATCTACATCGTTTTCAGTCAAATGATCGGATTCAGTTGTCGATGCTGTTTCTACTTGATCATTGTCAGTATCATTGTCTAAGGTATCAGTACGTCCAATGTCATCATCATCATCATCGTCGTCATCATCATTGTCGTCATCATCACTATCATCATCAGTATCATCATCATCCAAAATGCTACTTTGATCTGATACCGATAAATTTTGCTGTTGTTGCTCTTGTTGTTGCTGTTGTTGTTGTTGTTGGCGCAATTGTTCCAATTGAAGTTGTTGTAGTTGTTGCATTCGTAAGGCTTGAAGCTTCTTTTCTCGTGCTGCAGCAGAAGCTGAAACATCTTTGGATGGTAAATTGTCTTGGGGTATTGATGATTGCGTTGTAGATCGAGGTCGAGTAACTGAACTTTTTGTTGTTGTAGTAGTTGGTGGTTGTTGTTGTTGTTGTTGACGAACGGATATACTTTTTCGTCTATTTTGTGCAGTTGCCGTTATGGTAATGCTAGCACGAGGAGTATCCCCAGTCAAGAGAGAAGTTGGCCTTCTTTTCACAGTTGGAGGTGTAGTTGGTTTACTAACTGGTTGAGTGGAAAGTCGACGCACTTTATTAGTTTGTGTTGTTGAAGCTCTTCTGAGTTGTTTCTGAGTTGGTGAATTCTCCAAAGAGGATGCAGAAGATCGACTACCATTTAAATCATCACTGCTACTATAGTTGCTGTTATTGTAAACACTTTTTCGCCTTTGAGTATTGCCGGATGGTGTTGTCAATAACTTGACTTGAGTTGGACGTACAAATACCCCGTGTTGTGTTCGACAGTCGAAATAGCGTTTCCCCTGAACTACACCAGAATTTTTTCCTTTGGGTTCATCTAATTCTATACCAACCCATCGACCTGTTTGGAAACTTGTGGTACCAACATAACGAACAGTGCCTGAATTTTCACCATGAACAAGGACCCGAGCTCCTACTTTGAAGTCATAATCCACAATACCATTGGTTGTTGTTGTTGTTGCTGTTGCTTTACTATAGACTGACTGTCTTCTTTGTCTATCAATAGTAGACATTCAAGTCAACAAAAAAAAATAAAAAGGAGAAGAAAAGAGGAAAAGGATGAATGAGTAAAGAAAGAGAAGAAAGAAAGAAAAAAAAAAAAAAGAAAAAGAAATAAGAATATTTTTTTTGACCCCTCGCTGCAAAATACTGCTATAGCGGAATTGAAACTTTATCCTATTATGTATACTGCATCAAAAAAAAAAAAAAAAGATTTTCTGTAAAATACAATAAGTTTTAATCAATAGATTTTATATATAATCAAATATATTGAATATATAATCTATTACCTTTTAGAATGAAACTTTTCAATTATATATTTATGAAAATTCAGGGCTCAATCAAGTCTTCGAGGCAGACAAGCAAAAAGAAAAACATAAAAGACGGAATTCAAAAAACCAAAAAAAAAAAAAAAAATTCGCGTGTTCTCACATTTTGTAACCTCTTTTATTTTATCACCACCATGTCTTCAAATCAGACCATGATTGCTTTTACTAAAACCAAAGATCAAGGTTAGATAATATTAGATCAACTATTATAGGAACTCTGATTAATAAATATCTTTTCTTTATATAGGTGTGAATTCCTTTGTACAAGTCACTCTTCCTTGTCCAAGAACTGGTAAGAATGACATTGAATAACCTTTTTTTTTTTTATTCAGTATCTTATTCTCTTCAAATATAGCCAAGTTATCCAGTTATCTCTATGATGCAAATACAGCACAAATCTATGAACTTTCCAAAGTGGCTGAAGGTAGAAAGACTTGCTGGCTCATCAACCATACAATTTACAAAGGTATACAAAAAAAAGAATAAAAGAGAAGGAATATTGTTAGTTAATATACTGATCGCTTTTTTTTTTTTTTTATTTTATCATAGATGGTTCTATTCACTTTGTGACACCCATGGATCCATTGTTCATTGCATTACCTATATTAGATCAAGCTGGACAAAAAGTAAATATAGTAAAAATAACTATTGATTAAACTAATCATTCTTTTTAAAGATAAATCAACAAGAAGACAGGGGCTTATTTCGTACGATAGATGACATTTTTACTTCTGAACAAGGATCATCATTTATGGATATGAATCTATTGATAAATATTACCACATTCTCCGAACAACTCTCACATCTTTGTGATACACAAGGTAAAAAAAAATCATCTCAATCAATTATATCAACTAACTTTTTTTTTTTTTTTTTTGGTAGAAATATCGCCTGGAACATTAGTTTATAGATTTAATGAAGAAAAATCATTAAATTGGCTAAGGAAAAAGGTAAATAACACCATAATAATGCTTAGTAAAGAAACAAATATTGGATCACTAACCTTTCACTCTCTCTATTTCTTTATTCTTTCTTTGATATCTTTGGGTGGATTCAATGAGGTGGATGGATTGGTCGCCCATTTTGATACCATACCCGAGTTTCATAGGGGATTGATCGATATACCAGAGGACAAGAAGAAAGGTAAAGAAACATAGACACGTACACCAAACTTCAGGACTCATATTTTGTCTTATATAGATCATCGTATTCGTGAATCTATATATGTATTGGCCAAATATCTTTCATCAGAGTGGACTGACAAATTATTCAAAACATATGAAGGGTAATAATAAAAAAAAAAAATGGAGAAATTTCTTATCTTTCTCACTCATTTTATATAGACTTACAATGGAAGATATGGATGACGAACTAGACAATTCAACCAACAACCATCCTTCTGTTGATGATTATTTTCAGTTGGTATCCAACAAATCACAAATAACATCCAACACAGACGACAAATCCGCCAAAAAACAAAAGCCAAGTACTCCTCGTAGTCTTGCCAACGTCAATACAAAAGGAATCAAACCACTGACAAGCTTTTTCAAATCCAAGTAGGATTTGTCTTGTCCTCACTTTCTTCCTCATGGTCAACCCTTTTTTTTTTATATAATATAGATCAACATTTTTAGACATCTATCCCCTTTCATATGCTTTATCATCATCATTATCATCATTTTCATCACTGTCATTGTCTATTTAGTTCTTTTTTGTTTTTGTCACGTAATCCGATTCATTGAAAATGATCAACTTTACTTGATATCTATGCTTTTAATAAACCTTTTTCTCTTCAATATCATGCGAATTACTGGTTTTTTTTCCATGTGAAGCGCATTTATTTTTTTTCTTTGTCTTTTTTTTTTATATCCTTTTCTTATTTGACATTCATATGCTATCTTGTTTGATCATCCATCGTACAAACCATATTATGGTAAGGCCTTTTTTTTTTTTATTTTATTTGGTACTTAATCCGGGTAGCAAAAGCCTGCAACGTTTAAACTTCGGTCGTAAGTATCAAAAAAAAAAAAAAAAAAAAAAAAAAAAGACTACTTACCATAGTTCTCTTTCTATCCTTTTTTTTATGTTCCCTTTTTTGGTATAATCAATACAATGCAAATCACTCTTTTTATCACCTGCAAACCATATTATTTAACTTTCGCAGATTATCTATTCTTCTCCTCTAATTCTTATGAAAAAAAGAAAACAGTATTATATTGTCATCAAATAGGAAAAACAATCATCGATAAAAACGGCTTTTTGAAACACTCCCAAGAGATGCATATTCAAATCCACCATCGTCATTAATCAATAGTTTCATTTACTACTATTACTATCACTATATACACTGGAGAATATTAGGGAAATGGTCTATGATGCTATGGATTAATCAAGAAAATAAAAATCAAATATAGGTCAATTGTTTATTAAAGTATTTGAGTAATATATGTTTGAAAAAAGAGAATCTATGCTACAAAAAAAAAAGGATACGATGAATGGTCAAAACAATAAAGTAAAATATATATATAGAAAGGGAATATAACTATCATACAACGTGAGAGGATGGAGGCCATTCCAAATCTACTTCTAAAACATCCAACTCGATCAAATCCGCTGCCTTGACTCCAGCAATGGTCGCCAAATTGGGAAGGGTTCGACCCAAATCACCGTGAACGAATTCCTTGATGTAAGTACCTGCTTGAGTATTCATAGTCACAATACCTAGGTGGGTATCCTTTACTTCTTCGGCTTTTCTGAGTGTCAGATGGTGAATAGTTTTCTCTCGTATGGCAGCCCCACGTCTATAGATAAAAAGATCAGCGAATGTTTTATTATTCTTATTATTATTATATTATGATTATTACCTTTGGAAAACACGTACAGGAGTGTTTTGAGCCGTAACAAATTCTTGACTACCCTTTTCATTACATCGATCCAATATATCTTGAGTCAATGGTTCGGAAAACCAAACTAGTGCTTGATAGGTTTTTCTCTTGAATTCTTCACCTTGTTTGATGATTTGCGTATCTTCACTAGTAAAACAAAAAGCTTAGTAAAGAGCAATACCAAATAAAATCAATAGTTTGTATTACCGTTTAATTTGCTGAATATTTCGAACTTGCACAACATGAGATGAGGAACAGGTATTGATTTCCTTTTCGATTTGAACACATTCTTCGGTTGATAAGATAGGATGACGTGGATTAACTACTTCAAAATAAAATGGCCTTCCAGTTCCCAACATACGAACATTGGCATCCTCTCGACCAGCGGTTACAAACTTGAGATCTAAAAATCAGGATATATCAAAAGAAAAAGGAATGAGCTTTGTCTTTTTTTTCTTCTTCTTTTTCTTTTTCATATATTACCATCACATCTATGATACTTTTTGAAGACATCCATTATACAACCAGAGACGGACATGTCGGCCAGTTTTTTACCACGTACTACCCAAGGAGTTTGACTACATTCACGAGATAATTTCAAATATCGTCCTCCAGTATATGCAGAATCATGATGCATCGAAATGTTGCTTAATATACATCTTTCTTTCGGAGGAGTAGGCGGAATCGTTGTGAGTCTATACAAAAAAAAAAAAAAAAAAAAAAAAAAAAGTGTCGAATGAGTTTTTTTTTTCCAGTGCGCTAGATTCCATATTGAACTATTTGCTTATACTTACGCGTGAGCATCTTCAGGAGTGAGTGCGTTCAATGCTTCAGAGATATTTTGTCGTGAATCGCCAATAGTATGCGTCATTCCCTAATGAAAAAAAAAATAAATAAAGAAGTTAGCTGATATATATTTAGCTTGTCTCTTGCTTTTACCTTTTTCTTGACCTTCCTAACACGAAGAACAGGATCTTTAACTTGAGTAAGAAACAAATGTTCTGATTCAGTTGCTGGATGTTCCAAAGTAAGCTTGATATGGAAAGCAGAGTCAGGATTGTACTGCAAACAACTCGTACGTTCTAGCTCTCTACCTGTGATAGAGCGATATAAATCCTTGGCGTCACGTATCCCAAACTTCTTCCATCGATCAAGTCCAGTTTCAATTTTTGATTTAGATGCTTGTTTGTCTAGTTGATCTTGTACGTGAAGTTTGAGTAAATGATCGCGATGGTTCATACTAATAGGTACAGTGACGACCAAGGCAAAAGAGTCCGTTTCATATTGTTCTTGTTTCAACTTTGCACAAATGGGCTGTAGAATAGTGGTGTCATCGCCAGCATATTGAAAACAACCAAGACAAGCTGTACAAGTAGGAGAGGCAGACTGTGAAGATTGATGGAGTAGATGATCAAAGACGAGTTGCAATTCCTATTTTGCCAGTCATAAATGAAAAGTCAGGCCATTAGTTTCTTTGAATATAATACATATGTGTGTATCTAATTTACCTTTTCAGTATAAAAGTAAAGAGAATTGTTGCGACAGTCGAAAAATCGTAATATACAACGATGACAGCATTTTGCCTGGCGTAAAATCTTAGCCATATTCAAACACAAAGTCAAAGAAGTATCCTTACAGTCACTCAGGCCCAAATGATTCAAAAGATGCTTGATTTCATTTTCCAATTCCTTGTTCACTAGGGATTCATCAACAGTAGAGCCAAAAAGGGTTGACCAAATGCTTTTCAACATGTTGCTTGAATGAAAGAAAAGAAGAAAAACATAAAAGAAAAAAATTTCTTGACATTTACTCAAGATTGGGAATTTCAAAGACCGTTTTATGTAAATTGCCTTTTTAACCTTTTTTCAAAAAGTTTATTGATTATTTTTTACTTTTTTTTTTTCTTTTATAAGAATAAATAAATAAAAAGTGAGAGGAAGTAGGATGACTATACTAATTCTAAAAAAAAAAAAGAAATCATCATCTTACTATTTTCTACCAGAGGAAATATCGTTGAAGGCTGCCGAGATACAGTTCTTGATTTCCTTGTAACTGACAATCAAACATGATTGTTCATCTCTTGACATCAACATGATCTTTTCATCTATACCAGCATCCAACTAGTAATGATAATATAAAAAAAAATGAATTAAAGTTTCCTAAATAATAATTAATATAAATTAATTACCTTGTTAAGACATGTCAATACATGAGCCATATCCACTACCGGTACACCATTTTCATCTACTTGATGGAACACATAATCTCTAAATAGTTTGATGATATATCGATCTCCAGTCTCAGACCATCGAGGATCCATATCAA
Organism: Halteromyces radiatus; assembly: GCF_025201355.1. NCBI lineage: Eukaryota > Fungi > Mucoromycota > Mucoromycetes > Mucorales > Cunninghamellaceae > Halteromyces > Halteromyces radiatus. The sequence goes on along the minus strand of NW_026251691.1, from coordinate 206,183 downwards.
ATCTAAAACAAATAAGTATTCACTTCAATTCTCTTGGTATATATAATATATATTTTTTTACTTACTCTGGTCGTTCATTGATAAAACCAAGTTTTGATAATAATCGTACCAGGCGTCCATTTTCTAATTCCTTGCTAAGTTCACTTTCTAAAGCATCTGAATAACTAGATATAGTCATTATTAGTTTATCGTTTATACCCTCAAAAAAAAAAGAACTTACTATTGACTACAATTGATTTCATGAAGTATACGAGGACCAATCAAGGTAATGGCTTCATCTATAGTTTTTGTAGGTAGAGGTTTGCTGAGTAAAAATAGTACCAAGTTCTTGAGATCAGGAGAATAATATCGAGATATAAATTCAAATGATTGTGGAAGGTTGTGTACTGATTGAAGAGAATTGCATGCCAAAGCAATCACCAGTTTTCCAAATGATAATAAATCTTCTTGTTGATATCTTGCCACATTTTGACCTCCATCATATTGTAAAACATCCATAATACCGGAACAGCTGATTCGAAGTCTATGTTGAAAAAAAAAAAAATCAGTTTTGATTCTCTCTCTTTTTTCTTTTTTTTTTTAGCAGTTTTGCTTTCACTTGCCTATTTTTTCCAGTCAAGAGTATTTTATTAGGTTCAATATTGCGAGAAGCCAAACCTGATCCATGTACAGCTTTGAGAGCAGATGATATTTGTGTAATATAACTCCATAGTGTTGTTTCTGGCATAAGAGCATTATTACTTCCCATGGCTTGTAATTGAGCAAGTAATGCAGCTTGTGCTTGAGGAGTGAAATGTGCATTATACAGAGTCACAGAGCAAGGATGATAATCATATGTGAAGATTAATGCTAAAAATAAATAAATAAATAATAATAAAAGAAAAGAAGTTAGTCTTATAAAATCTGTTTTTCCTTTTTTGGTTTATTTACAAGAATCTCCAAAAGCTCGAGATGTAAATGCTTCACGTATAGAAATAATGTTACAATGTCGAGTATGTCGCCAGTTTTCTATCACAGACATAGCCATTTCGTTCACTAATCTAAAACCTTCAATGCGGACAAGAGCATAGGTACGACCATCAACACTACATGTTGCCTTGTAGACCCAAGATGGATGACCAAAGAATTGACCAGGTTGATCCTCTAAAGGACATAAAGAATGATATACATGTACTTCTTGAGGAAGATTGTCATGACCAGCTAGATATAAATAAATAATAATAATAAAAAAAAAAAAAAGATCAATAAAATAAATATATTCGCATGTATATACTCGTACCTGGAGGTGTTGCTAAAATAGCTTCATTTCTTCGGGTTAATTGTTCGCGTAAATGATCTGGAATGAAAAAGGATTGAATCGATCTTTGATGTGGATGGAGATTCGCAACGTGTGGTAAGGCTGATGTATACAAGTGATATTGTAACTAGATAAATAAAAAAAAAAGGAGGAGTGAGTTTTTCATTTAGACTTTTTTTTTATCTCATGTCTTACCGGTTGTCTTGGATATCCATGATTCATATAAAAGTAAGGATCTACAGCACCAGGAGGCATCATATTCATCATATCTTGAGGCATTGGTGGTTGAAAATTAGGAGGTATTGCTGGAGACTATAGAATTATAAAGAGTTTATTAGTTATATTGTATTTTTTTATTATTCTATTCTAATTCTTACCAAATCGAATTGAGAGAAACTATGTGTCAATGTTGGCATAATATTTGGATCTTGAACATGTCCATCGGATTCAGATGACCTTTTTTAAAGAAGAATACCAGAGTTAAATATATAATCAACAAAATCATTTTATGATAACTTACTCTATAGGAGTTTCTGGCTGCACAGGAGCTGACATTGGTGTTCCTATATTTATAAAAAATCAGATTTTAGAGAGAGAGAATAAAATTAAATGTTCATATTTACCTGTCCGTAGTGGTACTGGGTTATCTATAATGACACAAAAATAATATCAAAGATTAAGAGAATAGATCAAAAGTTTTACATGTTGAGAATGCTACCTGAAACTGATTTGGGAACGAATACGGGAGCATTGACACTATCAGCTGATACTGAAGACACAATAGATGTTGGAAGAGTATTTGCTCTAGCTGGTGAAACAAGTCGTACACTTGTTTTACTATAAAAAAAATTGTTATAGTATTAAAACTGACAGATATATTGTTGTTATTGTTTTGTACCTTTCAGGACTTGGTTGAGCTACTGATTTGTTATTGTTCTATTAAAAAAAAAAAAAAAGAATCGGGGTATTTTAGTTCAAACATAAAAGAGTATAATTAATTGAATATAAAAAAAGATTGTATCGAAGATTGGGGAACTTCCCAATAATATTATAACCTTTTTCTTTTTTTTTTTTTCTTTTTTTTCTTTTTTTTTTTTTCCTTGTCAAAAGTATTTACCGTGTCGTGGTTGAATTCACATCCTTTATCTTCAAACTTGCAGAATCCGTGAATAATAACATTGCGACACAATCGTTTGGCATTAGCTGAACTACCTTGAAAAAAAAAAAAAAAGGAAAAAAGAAAAAGAAAAAGAAAAAAAAAGAAAAGATAAATAAATATATAAATATAAAAATATATTCAGAAAAATAAATATATACTTTTTGAAGCTGGCTTTGGTGGAACATTTTTTGTTGTCGTTGTGGAAGGAGAAGTCGGTGTACTAGAAGGAGGATCGTCAGAGGGTGCAACTATTGGAATAGCAGACATGAAGAAGGGTGAAATTATCTAATATATAACAATAATAATACAAAAAAAACGTTAATTATTCTAGATTTAATATTCAAAGTTCTCTTACATAAAAGCAGGTACAGATAAGATATTAATAAATAATAATAATAATATATACTAAGAAAAAAAAATAATAAACAACTTAAGAGGGAAAAGAATTGGGATTCACAAACAAGAGAGACCAAAAAAAAAAAAAGGAAAACCCACTCAAAATCCACCCTCGTAACTTTATTTCACTCCCCGCTTTGCTCTTTTTTTTTTTTTTTTGACTGCATCCTATTTGCTTTCCCTGGATTATATATATGAATGGTAATAAATATGATGGATGATAATATTTATTTTCTTACAATATTAAGAGTATAAATTGGTTTTATTGATCGAAAAATAAGCCTCTACTTTTTTTAATGAGATGATCAGATATGAGAACGTCATTGTGATAAGAAAAAAAACCCATTTAAAGGCAATTTGATTTGTTGTAAGTGCACATTGACGATATTCATCTACAGTACTGAAACTATGAATCGCGATCTCCATAGCCACACTTTGTTGCGAGTATTTTCAAACATCGAATCGATATTGATGCTGTAAAGCACATCAATACTTGTTTTGTCACTAATATTACAAAAATGATAGTTGATTTTATTGTTAAGGAATATATCTGTAAGTATATATTATTATTGTTATGATTACTGGAAAAAAAGAAAGGAAAAAGGAAAAAAAAAATGCGACTGAGTGAATTTGTCCAAAAAAATAATAAAAAGGTTCTCCTTGCTCTTTTTTTTTTTTTTCTTTCTTTTTTTTTCTTTTTCTTTTCTATATTTATATACCTTTTATATATATAAAAATAAATATATATTGTATATAATTATACCTTATTATTTTTATATTATATATCTCCAGTCCTTTTACTCAATGGGAAATGCTTTATCTCTCACTGCTAATGTTCAAGACTTTACTACCAAAAAGTCTGATTCATATCCTTCTACCATGACAGTTTATAGCAAAACTCCCAGTGTATCATCCTCCTTGAAAAAATCCAAGAGTCGTTGGAGATCACAAGTTGGTGATGTATCTTCATCTTCAACAAGAACCACCATGACAACAACTATTTTGGATATTGGAAAACCTACTCAATTCGAACATGGCATTCATGTTGAATTCAATAGACTTACTGGCAAATTTATGGTAATAAAAAAAAAAAAGGAAAGATGATGGTTTGACCGTTCTTCATCTATTCTTTCTCTTTTTTTTTTTTTTTTTTATCTTTAGGGGTTACCTGATGTTTGGCAATCCAATCTACCTAGTGACGATGTACTTGATACGAATTATATTAACCCTAACCTTGTACCAGCACTTCCTGGTATCAGCAAACCTTACAATATACAACATAATATTCATGTTCAAATGGATAATTTTGGATTGGTTGGTTTACCTATAGAATGGCAAAAGATATTGTATTCGTCTGGTTTTATGCAATCATCTGCTGTTAATAGTACATCATCCGCTCCTGTTGACGACTCATTGCATACACATCAACGACAACAGCAATCAATACATGTATCAACAAATTCCAATTCATTCACTACTCTTTCAATCGATGATACTCTTTTACAGCAACTACAACATCGTCCTTTGCCTACTATTGAAGATGATAATGATGATTCCTACGATGATGATGATGACGATCATACAACTTCCAACGATATATCTCCCATCTCTCATGAAACTCGTAAGTGCCCCAATGTTTGATTTATCATCATACTCCTCTTTCATCCACTCCCCCCTCTCTTTACGCACATGCGCACACTCGCTCATCGTCTACCCCTCCTTTCTCCTTCTCTCTTTCTTTCTCCCTCCTTCATCTATTTTTAAAATGATTCATGTGCAACTTATTATTATTATTATTATTATTTTGGTCAGGTGATACTTCAATAGTAGATTTTCATATGCCGTCTTCATCATTGTCCACTTCTTCGCTGTCATTGGGATCTCAGTTCATTGGTAAGCCATTTCACAAAGATAAGATTTGTAAACACATGAGAGTGATTCTATTTTATTTTATTTTTATTAGACGAAATTATAGAAGCCATGCCTCCAACTACACTATACTCAGACCTAATTCTTATTGCTAATGGTGATTCTGGACCTATGTATGCGGCAAAACATGCTCTTTCAAATCGAATGGTGAGGATAGTTTTTTTTTTTTTTTTTTTTTTTTTTTTTCTGGATCTGTGGTTGTCATGGGACGATGAGGTGGTACAAAGTAGTAGTAGACTAACGATGATTTATTTTTATATTTATGTCTTATCTCAAGGTGGCTATCAAGAAAATTCCGTTGACAGCCAAGGAAAAACTTACTAAACTGGATCAAGAACTACTTTTGATGAAAATGAGTCGGCACCCCAATATTGTAGAATTGATAGCAAAGTATACTGTGGAAGATGAAATTTGGGTAGTGACTGAATACATGGATATTTCTTTGGCTGATATTATTATGACTCAATCCTCCAATTCTTCCTTCATCGCTGAAGTGCAAATGGCAAGAATCGCTAGAGAAATTGTACGTGCATTGACTCATCTTCATCGATTACGCCGGATTCACAGGGATATACGCAGTGACAATGTCTTGCTCAATCATCGAGGTGATATCAAACTAGGTAATAATAAAAAAAAAGATAAAAATCATGATAAATATATATATATATATATATATATATATATATACGGATTGACTTACTATCATTTTATCTTCTTTTATGATTTCATATACATCATAGTGGACTTTAGTCAATGCGCTCAATTGACAAATCATCAAGAGAAACGTCGTTCAGTGGTTGGTACTCCCTATTGGATGGTAAGGTTTTTTTTTTAAAAAAAAAAAAAAAAAAAAAAAAAAAAAACACGACAACGAATACTTATCTAGCTTGATAAACATAGGCTCCTGAAGTCATCAAAGGTCAAGAATATGATACAAAGGCGGACATATGGAGTCTAGGCGTGATGATGATGGAAATGATTCAGGGTAACCCACCTTATATTGATCATCCCCCTTTACGAGTAAGATATCTAAAAAAAAAAAAAAGAGTCATTCTTATGCTCTTACTGATTATTCTTTATTTATTTATTTCTTGTAGGCTGTCTTTTTGATAGCTGCGAATGGTATTCCAAAACTCGATCATCCTGAACAATGGTCTCATGCCTTGAAAGATTTTATCGAAAAATGCACTCTTATGGATCCTGATGCTCGTCCTGATGCTGAACAGTTACTCAAAGTAAGTAAAAAAATGAAATACAATGACTGTAATCAATATTCATCATTCACAATTCTTTATTTTTTTTTTTTAGCATCCTTTTTTAACCATGGCAGCCACTTCTGAAAGTACGATGGAACTCGTCAATCAAGTCAAAACATGGAATGAAAGAGTGGAAGTCCGATTGGAACAAGACGTGGAAAGTCTAGATGTAATCAGTGTCACACATACATGATCCCTTTATCATATTTTTTTTTATTATTATTATTATTTATTATTATTTATTATTTATGCATCATTTGTACATCTTTTTTCTTTTTGTTGATCCCCACACATATTCATTTCTATATATACACATCTATTTACATAGTAGTTTTCTAAGTACCCATTTTCCGTTATTCCCCTACCTTTTTTTTTTCTTGATACCCCTTTTGATATTCCTAGTTTGACTTTTCTGTTTGTTTCTCCAAAAACGACTGACCAATAAACATAAAAAAAAGATATATATATATTATATAAAAAATCACTTTATATAAAACATGAAGTTAAAAAAAAAAAATGGAATACAAGAACTATTTCTATAAAGAAAGTGATAGATGCTAATCTAACTGAACTAGTAGTTGTAGTAATAGTAGTAGTAGTAGTAGTAGCAATCCAATCATGACGGAGAGGTCGAGGAGATAGTGGCAGAGATATGTTTTGATGAGGATGTAGAAGGTGGAGGAGGTGCTATTGGTCGTAAATTAGACAATGGCTGATTGGTTTGTTGATGTGGTTGCTGTATAGATGCTGATGTTATTCTACCATTTGATCCTTCATAGTTTCTCTTGTTTTCATTATCAGAGTCCTTAATCAGTTGTCCATCCATAGATCCTCGAGTGTTACTTATCTCTTGATAGATCAGGTCCGCCTTATTTCGCAATTCACATTGATCTAAAACCAATTGTCGTCGTTCTTCTTCCAATGACTGTCGTTCTTGTTCCACTAGTGACTCCTGCTTCAGATATTGCCGAAGTTTCTGCTTGAATAATTTCAATTTGCTTCGAATCAGATCTTGAGCTAAAGATTTTTGTTGTTGTTGTTGTTGTTTGTTGATATCCATATTGTCATCATCACCATTTGCTACCGTTCTATTGCTGATATCCTTTGTTGTTTGCTTGGAATTGTTTGCCACTATTGAATTCACCGTATCAGGATCAGCATTTGCTTCCAAGAACGCCAAGACAGATGCGAGTGGATTATTGTTGTCACATCTCTGTTTCCGGTGTTTTTCATCAAAATGAGCAAGTCCAAGTCGCAAAACATCCAAATCAACAAAGGGATCCTCCAATGGTAACTCTAAATAGTGTAGGATACATTGTTCTCGAGAGATTCCAACATGCTTGGCAACGGCAGACCAATCATGAGCAAACATTTCCAACCCTTCCAGTAGTAGCACTTTTTGTTGATCCGTCAAAGATGGTATATCAGTCGTATTATTGTCAATAGTAGCATTTTTATCGTCTTTATTCCCATCCTCATCATCCATAGAATCTAATTTTGATGATAATGCTGGCGATTGTCCTGTTGCCTGATCCTTATTATTAGAATGTTTCTTCAATGTTCGCAATGGCGTTGGTGATCGATAAACAGATTGTCGTAATTCCAAGTTGAGATTGATTTTATCCAGCTTTGGTATACTTTGTCCCTCCTCAGTAGCCTGTTGCTCTCTATTCACATTCAATGCTTTTCCATTGGTTGATGTATCCTTGGGTTCATTCGTTGAAGTCACTTTGTTGTTATCCTTGGGTATAAATGAAGGTAAGGACGACGAGCGTAGTGATTCAGGCATATCTACTACCACCTTGAAGTTTCCAGTAAAAGGAGGACCAATGTTTGACATTTTCAATGTAGGATCAATCTATCAATATATAGATAAATAAATAAAAGGTCAATCTCTTATACCAACCATCTTTTTACGTTTTTTTTTTTTATTTATTTACCTGATAATTGATCAAACCCCATTTTTCCAGGAATCCATGAACACGTATTACAGTACAAACATCACCAGGTAGATTGCGTCGGCAAGCAGTCACTGTCAAGTATTCCAAAGGATTGAGTCGATAAGTATTGATCATAAAGTTCCTAATATTCATGTATACAGTAGGAGATTTCGTTTGATTGGCACCGTTGAAAAATTCAGGTAATGATCGTCTTTCAATCTTGTGAATATTGTCAATTTCAAACCACGCTGCATAAGATGGAATAATCACTTCGTATGTTTGTGTCGGTAAATATCGTCGCGCTTGATCCTGTAAGTCAGTATTGTTTCTTCTAAATCGTTTGTTGATATCGTCAATAGAATCATCACCACTAATATTGTCACCAGTTGTATCCAAACTTCGTTTTAGTCCAGCTATCACAGATGTCGAGCACGCGTAATCCATAGGGTTCATCCAAGTATTGAATTTGTAACTATCAGTCAACCAGCTTGATTGTACATAAATAGGTTGTTCTTGTTGTTCCGGTGATGTTTCTTCAAATCGTTTGTTATCCTTGATTTTCCTTTCATCCACCCATTCATTGTAAGAGTCGGGATATCGATACCAATGAATTAAAACACGCTTGTCTATAGATTCCAATATGTGCACCATTCGTGAAGTAATCCTTTTTGAGTCATCTTTTGTATCGTTTTTGTGAAAGACTACAACGTGCGTTGCTTTGGAACGATCTGTAACCATTTGACCTAAATAATAATGATAGATAATAATGAATAATTAGATAAAGAAAGAAAAGAACCTAATTTTTTTTTATTTACCTTTCAATTCATTCACCATGGATATAATATCTTGTTCCTTTTCGTCAGTCAAGCCTATCAAAAAAATTTTAGGAGGACTATAGAAACCGGCTTCTTGCAATTGTTGAAACATGAGATGAGTAAGTTCCAAGTACTCATTTCTTTTCTTGTGTGAATCAAAATCCCAAAGGTCAAAGTCAGGTTGGTGTGCAAATGCTGTTTTGAGAATGATATAAAGAGGTGAGGCAGGCTGAAGTTGATCTACTTGAAACATGGAAGGAGGAAGACAAGGTGGCCAAGTTGGTCTTGAGTTAATATCATTACTTGTATTGTTAGTGGTTGTCGTTTGTGAGCCACCTTTTGGTTTTTTGTGAGTGATGGAAGAGAATCGAGCAGCTTGAATAACACTAGGATTACCAACTACAGTATATTGGAAATGCTGAAATGAGGCAGTAAAAGAAGCTAGTTGAGTCGCTGTACACTTGACGACTACGTTGTGTGTTGTAGCTAGATCGCGGCGGAAATATGGAAGGATGGCTTCAAATCTATCTATTGTTTCTTGTTTATCATAGAGATCGAAATCGACCAGTGGTTCCGTAGATGGTGATGCGACCATTAGAATATAATAGTATCAATTTTCAGAGTAGAAAAAAAAAGAAACGGAATATGTGAATATAGATTGGAGAAAGAAAGAGAGAAGAAAAAAAAAAGAAAGGATACGTGATTTCAGAAAAGAAAAAAAAAACCGAAGAAAAAATAACACGTTTCAAACAGCGATGACAGCCGTACACACAAAAACAAAGGTATGAAATGTAAAATAAAGATCGATTTTTTATTGTATACAGAATGGATGATTGATAATATATATATAAAATAAATAAAATAAAAAAAAAAGGAATGGATGGAATATAATTCTAAATCTATTGGTCACCACTATAATAAGTATGTTGAACATCAGCTAACTTTTTACCACGCATTTTGGCAATATCTTCTGGAAGTCGTTGATTAGACAGAGCTTCAAAAGTGGCCTTGATTACATTCATAGGTGTTCTTGATCCTCGTACTTTTCCACTCAAATCTTGAATACCAATACAGCGACAAATTTCATGGACATAATGATTTGCTCGACAGCCAAAACCTAATTTTCACAAGAGACAAAACATTTTTATGTTACTACTATTCTATTGATTTTCCTCTTCTTCTTCTTCTTACCAGGAGGTCTACTACGAAGATATAGTTTGGTGGCATGGAATTTGTGTGTGATATCCATGGCGACAGTACGATCATCATAACGATCAATATATCGTAAGTTCTTGATTGCCCGGTTGGTAGCTTTGCGTATAGCTCGAGTTGCTTCTTCGTCTTTACCTTCACCGTAACCTGCCAACCCATTACCATTTCCAACCACAACCAAAGCATACATAGAAGGTTGTTTGCCTTTGCCGTTCATGTTAACTACACGTTTGACCACCAAAGCCTTCTTGATCAATTTGGCTTGTTCAATAGCACTGAGAGGAGAATCAATGATATCAGTGACAGTATTGAGAACAACATCGGTAGGACGGTAAGAAGGAAAGGTCTTTGGTTGATCCAATGTAGTTGCTGATTCGGTTTGGAAATCCAAAATAGAATCCACCTTATTTAGTTGAGGTAAGTTTTCCTTGGTGAGAGCGTCATGTCGTAATCGATTGGTTTTATTGTTGTTTCCTTCTACAGTAGCATATTGACGAATACCATTGAATGCAGCCACTAAAAAAAAAAAAATAAGAAATAAAAATGAGTTTGATATAAAAGTCAACTTATTCTTTTACATACCAGTTGTATTTTTTGAAGTTGGAAGAATAGTAAGTTTTTTAAACGACCTTGCTAAAGCCAACATGACCGATATATAATTAAAAGAAGGGGCTGTTAAAAAAAAAAAAAAAAAAAAAAAAAAGAAAGAAAAAAATAGGCCTGGGCAAGTCTGAAGTTTAAAATATTCGATTTCACGTCACAAAAAAAAAAAACACCATCACACGCCTGATTGACATGTTGGGTGAAGCTTAAAATTTGTTTTGAAATGGCTGACACTCAGTTTTCTTTTTTCCTATTTTCACTTTTCTTTTTTTTTTTTTTTTTTACTTTCTTTCTTTCCTTCCTCAACTCCCCACTCTTTTTATATTCTCTCTATCTTTTGACAGAGAATGAACTTTTTAAAAGTCGCCAAACCATTATCCGCTGCAGCTACTCGTCACACCTTTGTCCCTGGTAAATAATAATATTTATTAAATATTCATTTTGAATTGAAATGGACTAAATCTTTTTTTTTTTTAATTATTTATTTATTATAGCTTCGCGCTTGTTGACTGCTCCTGTAGGTAGTCAGTTGGCTCGATTCAGTACATCTTCGGTAACAAAACATGCTTCACCTCAAGACAAAAGTTACCAATATCCCGGTAAAGCACCTGGTGTTCTTGATGTTGCTGCTCGCCAACTTCTTCTCACTGAATTAATGCGTGGTATGTGGGTTGTATTAGAACAGTTTTTCCGTCCTCCATACACTATTTTCTATCCTTTCGAAAAGGGTGCTCTTTCTCCTCGTTTCCGTGGTGAACATGCTCTTCGTCGTTATCCAACTGGTAAATAGAGATATAATTTTAATATATCACATACCGATGACAAACAATTTTTTTTATATGATATTAGGTGAAGAACGTTGTATCGCTTGTAAGTTGTGTGAAGCCATTTGTCCTGCACAAGCTATTACTATTGAAGCTGAACCTCGTGATGATGGATCTCGTCGTACTACTCGCTATGATATTGATATGACCAAGTGCATGTAAGTAACAAAGAAATAGAAAAAAAAAAAGATGGATGATGCTTATATTTTTATTTTTTTTTTTTTTTTTTATTTTTCATCAATAGTTACTGTGGTTTTTGTCAAGAAGCTTGTCCTGGTAAATAATAAAACATATTATTATTATTATTGATACATTGATTTATTTACATTTCCTTCTTTATCTATTTAGTTGATGCTATTGTCGAAGGTCCCAATTATGAATATATCACTGAAACTCACGAAGAATTACTTTACAATAAGGAAAAACTTTTGGCTAATGGTGACAAATGGGAAGTTGAAATCGCCAGGTAATTATGAGATATTCAATATTTATATAAAATGATGATAATAAATGTAATAACTAAAATACCCCATTTGATAATTTTAGAAACTTGCAAGCTGAAACTCCTTATCGCTAAACTATTGGCTTAATCTCGGGTTTCTTGGACACGCTTTTTTTTTTTTTTTTTGGCCCTTCCTCCCTTTTACTCTTCCTTCCTTCATCCTATCATCAAATCAACCGAAACAATTTTTATTTTATTATCCCCATTCTTAGTTAGAAAAGAAAAAAAAAAAAAAAAAAAAGAAGAACGACATTGATGGGTTATCTTTTTTATACAATTTAGATTATTCAATAAAATAAACCCTAATGTTTGTATTCTCTGTTGGATTTTTTTTTTTTATTTTGGTTTCCGTCTTTTTTTTTTTTTTTGGTCCTTTTTCTTTCCACTTTAGATTAGAAATGAGACTAAAATATTCGTCATCAACCATCTTACAACTATTACTACTACAACTATTACTTTATAGTAATCTATTATCTTATGTAGTTGCTGATGAACACAACCATAAAGTAAATATCCCATAAATAGTAAAGTCCTTGTTATTGATGAATACTAATTGTTGGTTTTTGTTATATAGTATCAAGATCATGACGAAGTAGTTGCTTGGATGAATACTGTGGGTTCAATATACAATAGACAAGAAACATACCCCTATTTCAAACTACCTTTTTGTCGCGGAACTAGTCAAGTAGAACATCGACACGAAACATTAGGTGAAGCTTTACAAGGCATGGATCTTGTTAATTCTGGTATATCTATCCGATACTTGCGTAAGTGTAGAGAAATAATAAAAGGACTCCTTTGTGGCGTTTATTAATACTATCTATATATAATAGAGCCTATTGAACATCAAGTCATCTGTAAAACAACTCTCAATCCTCAAGATATTGAAACCTTCAAACAAGCCATTAGTCAACAATACTGGTTCACTATGTTCATAGGTAAACCGTTATAAATATATACTCATTTCTTATGACGGATATGATGATTAATAATCCATTGTTGTTATTGTTGTTATTGTTGTTATTCGCTAGATGATCTGCCTATCAACGCACCAATAGGTATATCCAATTTAGATCAGGACGGGACAGACGTGACATATCCGTTACATCTTCACAAGGCATTTACGGTGGAATACAATGATGATAGAGTAAGTCAAACTTCCCGTCATTTGAACTAGTTAATCATCTTTTTTTTTTTATCCTTCTTTAGATTATATCGGTGTCATTAGATCAACAAGAACCAATGAATTTGAACGAACTTTCTACACCAGAACTCTCATTCACCTATTCTGTTACATGGAAACCAACATCAATATTGTTTCAAGATAGATTCGATCGATTATTGGAGACAAAGTTTTTTGAACACAAGGTAAGTAGTAAGAAAAAATGACTGAAATGGAAAAAGAAAGAAAAGCATCATGAATTTAATTTGATGGATTTTGATTCTTCTTGATAAAGGTCCACTGGTTATCTATTTGTAGCTCCTTTATGATGGTACTTTTTCTGACTGGTATGGTATCTATTATCTTGTTGCGTACGGTGAAACGGGACTTTTCAAGGTATGATCGGGAAGAAGAAGGTCTTGACGATTTTGTAAGTTCTATTTTCAATATATATATGTTGTTCTCTCCTCCCTTTGGATGACCAACTCATTTTTTTTTTATTATTATTATTTTTTATTTGTGATTTTGATGGGAATATGATGAAATAGGAACGTGATCTTGGAGATGAAGGATATGGATGGAAGCAAGTTCATGGCGATGTGTTCAGACAACCACCTCATTTAATGCTGATGTCTGCTTTTATTGGATCTGGTAGCCAATTAGTGGTCATGGGATTGGTGATGATCATGTATATCATCAAAAGTCAGTCCTATTCTGAACGTGCAAGCATCATGTCTGCTAGTATTGCTCTTTACACTTTGACAGCTGTGGTATCTGGATATTCAAGCACCAAGTTTTATGCAACTTATGGAGGCAAAGATTGGGTGCGCAATGTGATTTTGACAGCAATTATTATTCCTGTGGCGGCCGGATGCGTTGGTGGTTATATCAACACATTAGCAATCTATTATTCTAGCTCACGTGCTGTTCCCTTTATGGCTCTCTTTTCTGTGATTGTTCTTTGGTTTTTAGTAGTATTCCCATTGACTATTCTTGGTGCAATCATTGCTCGTCGATGGGGTGGATATAATGGAAGTGTGGCTGGTGAATTCCCATGTCGTATCAATCCCATCCCACGTCCTATTCCTGAAAAATTATGGTATCAAGAACCACTGGCCATTGCTGCACTGGGTGGCATTTTACCGTTTGGATCTATTTTTATTGAAATGTATTTTATATTCACCTCTTTTTGGACTTACAAGATCTACTATGTATATGGATTCATGTTATTGATCTTTGTCATTCTCTTGGTAGTCAGTTCTTGTGTCGCCATTGTTAGTACTTACTTTTTACTTAACTCTGAAGATCATCGTTGGTATGTTACAAAGAACATTAATTTTTTTTTTTTTACTCACTTTTTTTTTTATTTATTTTGTAGGCATTGGGTTAGTTTTATGTCATGTGCATCAACATCACTCTATATATACCTTTATGCAACTTATTATTATTTTACGAAAACAAAGTATGTATTATTAAGAATGATATTGTTCATGAACATTAACTTTTTATTTTTATTAAATAGGATGACAGGGGCCTTTCAAACAAGCTTCTACTTTGGATATACAGGTTTATTGTGTTTAGGTATGTTTTGTATGCTTGGATTTGTTGGTCATTCCGCCGGTCATTGGTTCGTTAAGAAAATTTATCAAAACGTCAAAATAGATTAGATTTTTTTTTTATTATCATCCCTGTAGTATAGTATATACTATGGGAAAAGCAATATCAGATTTCCGAAATAAATATCAGATTTCCGACATTTTATGAAATCCTTTTCGTATTTCCTGAATTAATTTAGTATTCTTCTTAAATGAATTTCGTTTAATTTCGTTTTCCAATTTTTTTCTAAACTGATTCCGGAAACATTTCATTTCAAAATGAAATCAATGTCGTAAATCCGAAATGAGTTTCGTGTCGTAAAATCAATTCCGGAAATATGAATTTCATTTTATTTTACAAGAATCAATGTCGGATTTCCTAAATTGATTTCATTTTGAAATGAAATGGATCTCGTTATAATGAAATGAATTTCGTCCAAAGTCAACCTTTTTTTTAAAAAAAAAAGAAACAAGTTTATTGTAATAAAAAAATAAAAATAAAAAATCCTAAACCAAACCTATGTTTTTGGGACTCGTATCCTTTTCGCAGATCCCTTCACTATGGGAAAAAGATCTAAAATAAATTTGAATTAGATTCCGTAAAAATGAAATGCATTTCAGGTACAAAATCAAAGAGAAAAAAAAAATGGTAAAGTCGGTTCAAAGTCAGTCATTAGCATAAAGGGAAAATCCACCGTATTTCCTTTTTCTTCGCTTTTCTTTCTTGTTTAATTCACTTTTTTTTTAACATGACAAACTGTAGCTCATTCTGTGCCCTCCATATTCCCACAAGCATTATCAAGCCAAATATTGGTTGAAGAACACTTTGGATACCATTACCGTTTAGTAATGAATTAAAAGAATTGGTGCGATTCCTGATAGAAGAAGTCGTAGAAATCACAAAAACATCTTGAAACAAAAAGTACAAGAGGTGACTCATCTTATATTTTTTTTTCTATTTGGTTGGACTCTCTTTCTCTACCTTTCTCTCATTTGTCTCTCATTGGAATGGTATTTTTCATCAAATCTCTTATCTACGTAATTGGTCTTTCTCTCTACTTTATCTGTCTTCCAACATGGTACTTTCTTCTCTATCCTTTTTTTTTTTTCTCTTGGTTGGACTCTCTTGCACTGATCTCTCTCATTCTGGTGGTGTCTTCCTCAATATCTGTTTTCATACTTGGTTAGCCTTTTTTTCCTTTCTCTCATCTGCCTCTTATTGTAATGATGTTTTCATCAATATTTCTTTCACAGGTGGTTGAACCCTCTATTCCTCTTATCTGTCTCTACTGTGGTTGGTGATTTCTTCAAGATCTTTTTCCTGCATTGTTGGTCTTTGCCCTTTGTTTTTTCCCGCTTGATATGGTGTCTCCCTATTATCATTCTCTCTCGTGGTCTTAGGCTACTACTCCTGTTCCTTTGGTTATCTCCATTCTCTTTGACAAAAAGTCAACAAATTATACTATATGTAAAATGCTTTTGGTTATCTCTTTGGTGCTGGTTTTTATGATTGTTACATCAATATTGGAACCTGATGTAGCCAAGGTAATATGTATATATAAAAGAAAAAAAAAAGTGAATAAGATCGATGGATTTCTACTCACTGTGTTTATTTTTTTTTTATCTGTTAGGTTTCAGGATAGCGGTCTATACAATCAAATGTTGAATGGTCATCATTACTTTATACTTAGCTTTTGGTCAGACGAAGATCATGGTGTATTGATCTTTGTTTGTTTACGGGCAATGGACTTGGTCGAGGATGATCAGTCTCTAGAGTCGTTTATGAATCTAGTGACTGAATTTTGTGCTCAAGTAGGTGGAGGGCAAAATGCAACACGTAGGAAATTCAGTTATTGTCTGTTGATCGTGTTGTTTCATGCTGGAGTCCTTGTAAGTCCTGACATTTGCGGTATTTGGTTTGGAAAAATTATTGAGGATCATATCAATGACTGATAGTGGAGCGCTATACGTAAGACGATACAACTATCTTTCTTGATGATCTGAAATTGTCTGATATCTGCATTTGGCAAGCCTTTATTTCTCTCCAAGCCAACTGTTATGATGATATTGGGTTTACTGGTGGTACAAAACATTCGATGGTGTAGCCAAGGTAACTTGTACATAGAAAAAGAAAAGAAAAAGAAATTACATTGATGGATTACTACTCATTTTGTTGATTTTATTTGTAGCTTGCTAGATTCTCGTCTATACAATAAAGGTGATGCAAACATTCGATGGTGCAGCCAAGGTAACATTTATATAGAAAAAGAAAAGAAAAAGAGACAAACATTGATGGATTACTACTCATTTTGGCGATTTTATTTGTAGCTTGCTAGATTATCGTCTATACAATAAAGATGATACAAACATTCAATGATATAGCCAAGGTAACATTTATATAGAAAAAAAAAAGAAAAGAGAGTGATGTTGATGGATTATGATGGATTACTGTTTGTTAATTTTATCTGTAGGTTGCAAACTATACAATCAAGCCAAGATCGACTCCCTTCTTCGCCGGAATGACTCTGTTAGACTGCCAATTGAAGTATCCATATCAAATAAAATAGTTATATCCAAAGTGGAAGTCATGATCATTATCTTGGAGGTGTTAGTCCTGGTCGTACTGGTGAACGTTATCCTTGTAGTATAGTTATGTAGTATAGTTATGTAGTATAGTTATGTATTATATTTATATCAATGAAATAAAGTCTCTTTCGTGTCTATAATGACCGATGACTGTATATTGTATTCAGAAATGAAGTTCGGTTTTCTGGAATCAATGATGAAAAATACTAAATGAATTTCGGAAATCCGACATTCATTTCATTTTTTTCCGAAATTCGCATTTAATTTACTTTGAAAGCGACGTAATGTATTTCAGAAAAATCAGAAATCAAGAACGTCTGTACTAAATCGAGTCAGGAAAAAAAATAAACGTATTCAGGAAAAATAAAATTTATTTCAGATCTTTTCCCATAGTGTATTATTATTATTATTTGAAAACAATTCCCAATAAAGATAAGTCTCCTTTCTCTTCAATTTAATTGTTGGAGAACAGTTACTGCATATTTATATACTCAGCCGGTCTTGTTGTCCCATGATAACCGTCATAAAGTAGTAAGTAATCATCAAAATAACGATCATAATATTCGCATTCATATCATCATACATTCACCCATCATTTATTATTCATTGTCCAATCAATATCCACCAAACAATCAGTATAACCATCGACATGATTGTCACGCATAATACAATTCAAAATAAAAAAAAAATGCAGGTTTATTAACATTGTGACATAAAAGTCAACATCTATATACATAAAGGTCGGGTAGGGAATGATTACTCTAAAAAAAAAAAAAAAAAAAAAAAAAAAAAAAAAAAAAGAAAGAAAAGGAGGACGGTCTGTGCGTGTAACAACAAATCAAACAAATAAATTCCGGATTTCAGTCAATAATTCACCATCTAATGCCAAGGACACTTTTTCAGGCCAAAAAGTAGAAGACCATGTTGTTGTCATTGTAGATTTCCCAATAGGATACAGTTGTTGTCGTTTCCGTCGATACATAACTTCAAGGATCACTGTAGGAATATCTTGGATACCCCAACTAATCATCTCCATAAATGTCAATCGTCCACAGTGTTGTACAATCCGTTGTATGGCATTTCTGTTGGTATCCCCTGTATTTCTATTTTGCGTGATGGATGTAATGAGATCGTTCCCATCATTTTCGTGGTCCTTGATCGTCACCATTGTATCATCATCAAGTTGTTGTTGTTGTTGTTGCTGTAGAGCGCCCATGGCATGTATAGACAATTGTCGAATTCTTTTTGCATGTTGAGCTACGGCTTTCAAAGTGGTAACATCTTCACATCGGATATCCAATCGGATCAACTGATCGCCATAATACGTAATAAGTCGAGAGATCATGGTGGGGTGTATCTGTTGGAGCGCGACTTTCAGAGAATGAATATGACGACAGTTGTTTTTCAAAGCTTTGAGAGCCATTGTATTTGCGTTAGGTAGTCGGTTGTGATTTGCACCAAAAAAGGCATGGGTAAGGTGAGGTATCATATGTAATAATGCATCTATTGCTGTGGATGAAAAATCGGTCCAATCTAGATGAAGAGAAGTTATTGTTGTTGATAGTGATGCCGTTGAAGTTGAAGATACCGATGATGATGATTTTCTTAATGATGATGATGATGATCTTGATGATGCTGATGTTGTTGATGATGTCAATAATGATGATGAAAGGAATAAAGTAGAGCCGGAGTCAACATCGGTAGAGGTCGCCTGGATATTGTTGTTGTTGTTGTAGTCAAAGTAATAGGATGCAGGAAGTTGATAAATACTGGTAAGATGATGATCTTGAGGTAGGATTGGATTGAAAGGTTCAGATTGACGCTGGCAGACAAGATTACAGTATCGAAATTGAAGAATTTGTAAGGACGATTGAACCAAAAAAGGAGCGACCCGTTCAATAGGCAAAATAGGGAAATCACAAAAGGTCAACATTTGAAGGTGAGGTAACCATCGTTGACACCATAGAGCTTGAGCATCACTAATAAGCCATTGAAAACTGCTTTGACAACATGTCAATGTCAATTGCTTGGTATGTTCTTTCATGACTTGTTGGAGCAATGGGGATCGGTGAAGAGCTTTGTCTAGTTGAGCTAATTGTTTGCGGAATTTGATATGCACGTGGCCATAGAGATGAGGTAGACAAACATCATAACCTTGGTGACTAACAAGACAAAACTTGGCTAGAGTGGACTGGGGTAGTTCCGTAAAAATGATATTTAACAATTCACAAGGTAGATCAAATAAATGCATAAGAATGTGTTAAAAGAATGAGAAAGGGAACGGAGAGGAAGAAAGAAAGAAAAAAAGGTTGAAAGAAAAAGAAAAACGAGAAAAGAAAGACATTTTCTCTTTTTTTTTTTTCCAAGGGGAAAAATGAATATGCTTATTAAAAAAAAAAAAAAAAAAAAAAAAAAAAGGTGATTTTTACCCCTATCAATTTTTCCAAGCTGACAAAAAAGCTTTAACATTCTTTTTCACAGGGAAAATCAATACATTCATGTCAGCATAAAAGTAGAAACATCCAAATCGGAACAGATCGCAAAATAGATATATAATCAAAACTATAATATTCTAAAAAAAGGACAACTATGAAATAAGAATGTTGCTTTTTTTTTTATTTATTTCTGATGTATAACTAATAATAATAATAAAAAAAAAAAACTATAATCTAATGTTTGGCAGTAAACTTGATGTTGTCAAAGGCTTCACGTTCAGCAAATTCGGCACTGACTTCTTCAATATAGGGTTGGAGATATCTGACATCCTAAAGAGAGAAGAGAAAAAAAAAAAAAAAAAAGGATATCAATACCCAATCATTCCAAATAAAACTATATATATATTGATACACAAATTAATTCCTAGACTTACAGTTTCATGAGTAGTCCATTCAGACTTGGGTAAGATACTGTGAGTCAAAGAGCATTGCATAGCCACACGCATACGGTAAGCACGATCATACATTTGACGAGGTTCAGCAATTTCAAGACGACGAAGAGCTTCCTTCACCAAAGGGTTTTCTTCAGAAATCAAGTCATCGTATTTGAGACCTATAATACAAAAAAAAAAAAAAGTTATTTGTCAATAATCATGGTTGTCTTTCATGTCATAATATATATATATATATCCTCATTGCGTTCGTTTGTTGTATTCTATTTTTTTTTTTCTTCTCTTGATATGATAAAAAAAAAAAAAACATAAAAAGCATCTACAATCTTTTTTATTTTTCTTACCGATTTGTTGATAACCAGCAGCACCAGCATAAGCCTTGGCAGCAGGCTTAAGTAATCCAGAAAGGAACTTGGAGTTTTGAACAACACTCTTGAGAGAAATGGTGGCCATTTTTATATCTTAAGTTGTAAACACAAAGAGTGGGGAGATAGGTGAAGAGAGAGAGAGAAAAAAAGAGAGGAGTTGAAAAAAAATTTGCTGGGGTTAGTTTGGGAAGAGGTCAAAAAAAAAAAAGACAGGATGGTAAGGAAATGTTTTTGTTTTATTGTCGTCACATTTTTTTCAATTGCCGCATAAGACCCAAAAGAAAAAAAAAAATCTATCACTATAAACTATACTAAGAAGGATCATCGATCTAGTTGTTCTTGTTGTGATAATAAAGGTCGACCATCACTTGCTTCACCTTCTTCAAAATCATCATCTTCATCATCTTCATCATGTTTGAATTCTTGGAATTCATAGCTTTGCGAGGATATTGCAGAAGATTGATTGGGTAGAGAAGGTGATCGCCAATGTTTTCGCTTGTGGAAGTACATACCAGTTGCCAGGCCCAAAATAGCTGCTGTTCCAACAAATGCATATATAAATACACTATAATCTAACGTATCATCATTATCCAATGTTGATCCTCCAGGTGATACTGAATCAGTATCTTCTGCTTCATCCAAATGAGTTGGTATTGTTGATTCTGAAGAAGTAGGAGTGATAGTAGTAGTCGGCTTCACTCTAGTAGGTCGTACTGGCGCATGCGTATTGTCAACTTGTGATGATGATGTTGGTTTTGGTGTGGTTTTGATAATAGAAGTAGGTACATCATTAGTAGTATCATGGTTCACATTGGGTTGATGATCAGGTTCACCTTCAAATGTAGGATCTAATTCGCCAAATAATGTCATTGTCCAGTTCAACATCCGCCCAGTAGATTCTGCATTGACTTCATCGTATATAAGTAAAGTCCAATTACCAATAGGATCTTCCTCCCTATAAATTAAAAAAAAAAAAGAAAAAAAAAAAAGGATGATGAGATTTTATTTAATAGAATATAGTGGTTCATCACTTTACCAATGCTTGACAGTCATGAATTTCCAATTGCGAATGCCATCAGCACTAGCATCACCACTACGTACTGCAGCTAGTTCTGATTCCACATTGTTGGGGCTTCGTAAAATGATTTGCACATCACCACGTCGTTGATGTTCAATGTTGATGGTCGCTGTGATATGTTCCAATCGTGACAGACCTGCTGCATTGATCATTTCTTCTGATACTTGTATAGTACTTTGTAACGGTTTCTTGTGTTTGTCTGAAGTAGTATCTGGGATATCAGTCACGTTCATCTTCACAGGAAGTTCCAAATAAGTTTGTTTGTTCACACTCTTGAACACTTTAGCAGCTTCCACAATAGCCCAAGTATCCAATTTGCCATATCCATATTTGTGATTGTACATTCTCCCAGAGGGTAATTTCTTCCAATCGTCATCTTCCAAATCCACAGGTAGTGCTGTTTGTACACAAAGGTGCTGCATGTCACGCCATGTCAAGTCAGGACGAACAGATAATACTAGAGCAAAGATTCCTGCCGCATTTGGAGCAGCAGCTGAAGTGCCACCATGGATATCAGTACATTCTTCATGTCCATGATTGGTTGTATACTAATGATAGATTCAAACAAATAATAAGAAATAATGGTCTTGTCATTTTTACAAAAAAAAAAAAAAAAAAAAAAAAAAAAAAAAACACTTACAATAGATTTGCCACCACCACTAGAATAGGTCACTACAAGTTGTGCAGAACATCTTTCGGCATAAGATGGATGATGATTTGTATGATCCAAAGCTCCAACAGTGATTGTGTATATGCTATTCGTGTATCCATCAAAGTTGCAATTGTCGCCAGCATCACCTCCATTTCCAGTTGCAAATACATAGACTGTTCCTTTTCCACCACGACCATTTTCAATACCATTGATGAATGCATCCGCCAAGATACCATTAGGAGCTTCCATTGTTTTACCATCATCAGGAGGTCCCCAAGAACATGAAAAAATATCATTTTCTTGATACTTGTAATTCAAAGCAGCTGCTTCATCTACATCAGTAATTTCGCCTGATAAAATACGAATGCCTATATTGAAATAAATGAATAAATTGGAATAAAAAACAAAAATAGGTAATCATTTACCAGAAACTTTTGCGTCATAGGCAATACCAACCCCACATGCATCATTTTTGACAGCGGCAATCTGACCGGCACATCGAGTACCATGATAATCATTCCAAAGTATAGGTGTGGGCAAATCAACATGATCATTAAAATCATAAGAACCTTCAGCATACTATGCAAACGAAAAAAATAAAAAATAAAATAAAAATGTAAGCGTATCATTTCATTTCACTTTTTCTTTTAACTACCTACAAAATTATCCTTCAAATCTCTACTTTTATAATCCAATCCATCGTCCAATATAGCTACAATAATCCCTTTCCCTGTTACACCTTGTTTCCAAGTGGAGGTAACATTAATATCATTTCCAGTATGTTCTAGGTTGACCTAAATAAAAAAAAAAAAAGTTAAAAAAATGATATACAATAATATCACATATATTATATTATTATACCAAATGCCACTGTTTATCGAATCCAGGATCTTTGATACCAAGAGTAGCTTGAGCATCTTCTAATACAAGTTTACCAGAAGTTAGGATGGGAGCACGAGGAGGAAGAACAGCCCGCTTGGAACGTTGTTTGAGTACTTGTTTATCAATACGGTTGACTTTTACCCAAGGTGAAGTAATACTGTCACGTTTTGATAGTTGTTTCTTGTGTTGGTCAAATAAAGTCAAAACAGGATCATAGTTGCCACTTGCCCTTTTCGTATATTGTTGTTGTTGTTGCTGTGATACCAAGAAATAGGTTTTCAATTCACCAACAGGTCCTTCATACCTTGTATTCAGTGATTGTGCAATATGTTTGGCTGCTTGATGAGTTGTATCGTCTAGATGGCCTTGGGGAAAATGGAGGGTATAGTACTGCCGTGAAGGGTCCCTTTTGATGATGGCGGCTTGAATAAAAGTCAAATAAGCTACTGCTACCAAGAACAGTAACTGCATTTATATGTTCGTTTTAAATAAAAACTGGAATAAATATCAAATAAATAGAAGAAAAAGAAAAAAAATACAAGTCAAAAAGTATAAGGATAAAAAAGAGAGTGAAAAAAAAAAAAAGTTAGAAAAAAAAAAGAGACATTTCGTTTGACTGATTCTTTTGGTACGCCCAATCAAAACCATCATGTATCTGGGTTTCAATTCTCGATGATCCAATGCCCTACTTCTCCTCTTATATTATCGTTAACAAAGTTGTATATGATGATCACCCCCTTTGGCCACAGAAAAAAGAAAAAATAGACCTCCTTAAACCAATAGATATGTAAGTATGTGTAAATCAAACAGCATACATTCATCCCTTTATTTCAAATAAAAACAATGCATCAGAATAAAGTAAACAGATAGGCGATATTAATTTTGGGAAGGGAACACTTGACGTATATTCAGGTTGATCCTTGCACTGGCCATGTAATTGCTATATAATTTCCAATCATCTTGATCCATCAAATAATCTGGTAATGTGTTTTCTAAAATACGAGGTACTCCTAAAATATAAATCAAATTAATATGAATCTATATATTTTTTTGATCTTTTTTTTTTTTTTTTTTTTTTTTACCATGATAAGATTTGCGACTAGATCCTGTCATCAAGATCAAATCTCCAGATCGTAAACAAACAGGAATAGGGGCAACATTCTTGCTAGTCCCTCCAATAAGATAGATACAAGCATGACCAAAACTATAGTATAGGGTTTAGAACCATTCTTATAAAATAAATATATATACATTTTTCTTTTTCTCTTACCTAACAGACACTATAGGAGCTTCCATATTCACTTCACTTTTGTCCACATGAGCCATTAATGTATCCCGTAATTGATAGTAATTGATCACACCTGCTTCAGCTTTGAATGTAGATCCACGATATGTATTTTTCCATGATGTTGTTGATTCTGATGATGAATGTTCGTCATTGCTATATCCTATCCCTTCAGCTGCAGATACCACTGCCTTTGCTAAATCATTCAATTCTTCTGGCATTGGCAAGCCATTTTCCAAATCATAGAGTTTCGTCTTCCAATCATACTGATATCCCAAAGTAATCCATCGTTGCTTTCGTAATAGATCACTGGGAGGGAGTAATGGAGTTCTATTAGTTGCTGTATCATCACCGTTGTTTCCATAGAGATTGTTGTTGCCTAGTTGCTTGTCGTTAGCCTTCGATGGTACATAATATTCTTTATCTTCAGCTGTCAATAATCCTTCGTATTCACGTTGATAAAGATCCCAAATTCCCTTTTTTGGTCGGTCATAATGGGCATCAAGGTTGGATGTATTGGGTGGTAAAGTATAGTCGGTCAAACAAAGCTGAATCAATCTTCGTTGTGCTTTGGGTGTAAATGGATTGGGAATAATAATCAAACCTATTCAGTAGTTGAAAAAATAAAATTAATAATTAATTTTTTTTTATTCTTTTTTTTTTTTTTTTTTGTGTTAATTTACCAGGTATTTGAGTGATCACAAAAGCATCTAATGATCGTCGTTTCCAAGACTCATCCACAAGGCCAAAAATATCAGGACGTTCGAACCTCAAATCGGTAGCCAATGTCACATGTCTAATACCATGTTGTTGTTGTAATGATGGACTGAAATTGCTGTCAAGTAACTGAGAGGTATCGACGACCTGCGCCATAATGTCAGTGGGTATTATGCGAGATTTAAAGTTGCGTTCAGAGTATCGAAAAGGATCTTGACTAGTATATGAATCTGCTTTTTGTCGTTTGGCGGTATTGTCGTTTTGTTGTTGTTTCCATATTTTAATTTGTCGTTTTGATTTGAGGTGAGAAGGTGGTAATTGTTCTACCATAGTATAAGAAAAGGGGAAAAAAAAGTTGAAGAAAGAAAATGGCTTTTTTTTTTGGAAAAGCTTTTTTTTTTTTTTTGTCTTTTTAACCAATAAAATTCCTTTTTTTTTCTTAGATGCCAGAATTTTTTTTATATTTCAGTCATTCAATCATCTTACCAAATTTGGACCAAGCAACAGATGAAATCATTCTCTTTTACTTGACTTAATGAGAGTTTATGCTTTATCTCCCAATTTATAAAGTAGATTAAAAAATGAAATCTCAATATCGTTATCTCTCATGTAATAATGATCATCATCCAATAAAATTACCATCATTAGATTCTTCTTAAAAAAGTAGCCCAATAACGTCTAATATCATTTCATCACTTATCCTGACACATAACGTGCGATGACCAACAAAAGATTTCATCGATCTTTCGAAAAATTGCCTGATGACCCATCGACGATTTCTTTTTACAGCTTAAATTTGGCTGAGGAATTCGAAAATTTTGGCTGTAAAAAGCCAAAATTCTCAAAAAAAGAAAAAAAAAAAAAAGTGAATCTACAGTCCTATATAGAGATGTAAATCTCCAGTTGTACCATAAAACCACTACTAGTAAAATATGTTCATTTTTATTAAAAAAAAAAATCATCAGAGTTTATTTATAAGTATATTTTTATTTGATAGTTGAATAACAAAATAAGTATGAACTAACGTCTAATCTAAAC